>NW_024070209.1:47271788-47847213 GCF_014754425.2 Oryx dammah | reverse complement strand
TTCAATACTTTGGCCACCTGATGTGAAGAGCTGACTCATTTGAAAAGACCCTGATGCTGGAAAACACTGAAAGCGAGAGAAGAAGGGGACAACGGAGGATGAGATGGTTGGATGGCATCACCAACTCAATGGAACTGAGTTTGAGTAAACTCTGGGAGTTGGTAACAGACAGGGAGGCCTGGTGTGCTGCAGTCTATGGGGTCACAAATCTTACCACACAACCAGTTCAGAAAGTCATATAATACCATTAATGAATTACAGCATGCTGGACCCAATAATCCCACTCTCAAGAATTTATTGTAAGACAAGAAGTCAATAGAAGTTGACTGTATACTATATGTGGTAATGTCTGTGGGTCCTTATGGACCCACAAGTGGAAAAGGATGGTACGCAAACATGTTTAAGATTTCAGAAGACAAGTAATACATCTGTTCAGTTTTTTGTAGTTATTGCTTTGGGGTTTTGTTTTGGCTTTTTGGAGTATGTGTGTGTATGGTTAACATTTTAAGGAAACATTACATAGACTGGATTGAATGAAAAAAGAAGCTACCGAACAAATTAATAAGACAGAGATCATTTATTTTAATGGTTTCTGCATCTATTATTTCCCTTAGTGTCTCAGTGGTAAAGAATCCACCTGCCAGTGCAGGAGACACAGGAGATGTGGGTTTGATCCCTGGATTGGAAAGAGCCTCTGGAGGAGGAAATGGCAACTCACTCCAATATTCTTGCCTGGGAAATCCCATGGACAGAGGAGCATGACAGGCTACAGTAGGACATGACTTAGCAACTTAGCATGCATGTGTCTCTTATTGTACAAAATCTTAACAAAACCATGGAACAATCCATTGAAAACAAATCTGGTAAATCAGGTTCAGAGATGTTAAACAAAAAATAACTTTATAGACAGTGACATTATCTTAAAAGTAGCTTAAATTTCTTTTCAAGAGGTATAAGTTATAATTCCTCCTTGTATCCTTAGATGTTGTTGATTCCTTCCTGCAATTTCTCCCTATCTTATTTTTTCCATCTCTGACATTAGACAAATCTACATTTTCATTTCAAGGATGTATGTAAAGCAAAACTCTGAGGCAAAACACAAAAGGCATGAAAAAATTATGTCTATTCTCATTAACACACTTATCAATTGATAACTTATAAAAATAGCAGGTATTTCATTTGTAGCATACATTTTATCATTGATCAATAAAGCAAATGTACTAGAAATTTATTATATTCCAGTCTCTGTTGTAGCTATCCAGGCACAAATTCAAGTCTTTTCATCTCTCTAGGCTTCAACTTTCCTGTTTATGTTAGGTTTTTTAAAATGTATTATTTTTATTCTTTTGTCTGTGCTGCTGCTCAGGCTTTTCTCTAGTTGCTTAAGCAGGAGCTACTCTGCAGGTGTGGTGTGTGGGCTTCTCACTGCAGTGGCGTCTCTTGTTGTAGAACACAAGCTGTAGGGCGAGCAGGCTTCGATAACTGCGGCACGTGAGCTCAGTAGTTGTGGCTCCTGAGCTTGAGAGCACAAACTCAGTAGTTATGTGCATGGGCTTAGCTGCTCCTCAGAATATAGGATCCTCCCAGACCAGGGATCAAACCTGTGTCTCCTGCACTGGCAGGCAGATTCTTTACTACTGAGCCAGCAGGAAAGCCCTGTACTAAGTTTTTAAAGCATTTTTTAGTAGTATATATAAAAACTCCATTACAAAAGGACAGGTGCTCAGTCTGATGAAAGGAAAGAAATTCAGTTTGGGGAGTTGAATTATGAGTAAATTTTTTTCTGTCTTTTGTTTCGATGTATGGAAATGTTTTACAATAACAGTGATGAATAATATCCTTTTGAGAATTTCACCAGGTCATAAAAATAGACTTAAAAGAGAAAGATTAGAAGGAACAATTTTCGGGTAGGGGGCAAATAAGTCAATCAAGAGTCTCCTTCAATAAAATCATATGTCTTTTAAAAAAATTACTTAAAATTTTTTTTCACTCACTGGAAGGGAGGGAAAGGCAGAACAACACAAATTACCTTTTCTTTTGAAGACAGTGTGGGATGTACAAACTTCCTGTAGAGGAGGCTGGAGCCTTTTGTGTAGGGAGACAGCAGCCAGGCTACAAATGCTATTTTTAGTTCATAATAGAATGGAAACCTGGAGAGAGATGAGAAACATACACATTCCATTAGGTTTTCAGCAACTCTGCCCTAAGCCTATGAAAGACAGAACCTGGGAGCACAGATAGCTCTCCTGCCTGCACACAGCCTGGTCCTTGGATTCCCATGAACGTGTGTGCACACACGCACATCTGAGGTACAAGTCCAGGGCCTCTTTTGAAAACCAGTTCCTTTTCTCTGTGTGTGTGACCTCAATATGAGGCTTGTAGGCTCTTAGTTCCATGACCAGGAATTGAACCCGGGCACCTAGCAGTGAAAGCACAGAGTCCTATCTATGGGACCACCAGGGAGTTTGCAAAGCCCGTTCACATTTTCTTTTGTTGTCAAACAAGCTAGGGACCTAGGGTCTCTCAGCAGTCACTCTATGACTGTGCCTGACAACAACTGGTGCTTTCTGTCAGGCTCTGTTCACTTTGGCTGGAGCTGGAGCTCCTGCAGGCCCAGATGCCACATCCACCCTCGCCCGAGTTCCCAGTCATTCACTCTTTCCTGGAGGCCAAGAATGGACAAACACCTGGAGGATTCACAGCAGGGAAGAGCTGACAAAGAATCTCCACTTAGAATGAAAGCCTCTGTTCCTTGGCTGTCTTCTTAGTTCCCAAACAGGCTGGACAGGAGCCCAGCTCTTTCAGGAAAGAGGATGCTACTTACCCTGCTCAAACTAACAGCATGCTTGGGGGAGGGGGGCAAGGAATAGAACATAAATAGTAAAATACAGGAAAGCCTGGCGTGCTGCAGTCCATGGGGTCGCAAAGAATTGGACGTGACTAAGCAACTGAACAAGTACAATATATATAACTGCTTTATATACATATACTTAAATATACTTATATATATACATATATCTATATATATACCCCCTGGGAATCCCTTGGACAACAAGGAGATCAAACCAGTCCATCCTAAAGGAAATCAGTCCTGAATATTCATTGGAAGGACTGATGGTGAAACTGAAACTCCAATATTTTGGCCACCTGATGTGAAGAACTGACTCATTTGAAAAGACCCTGATTCTGGGAAAGATTGAAGGCAGGAGGAGAAGGGGATGACAGAAGATGAGATGATTGAATGGCACCACCGACTCGATGGACATGAGCTAGAGTAAGCTCCGGGAGTTGATGATGGACCGTAAGCCTGGCGTGCTACAGTCCATGGGATCACAAAGAGTTGGACACAACTGAGCAACTGAACTGAACATATATATAGAGTTTCAGCTGTAGACTGACACTAACACATCATTGTGGATCAGCTATGTGTGCATGCTAAGTCATTTCAGTCATGTCCGATTCTTCGCCACCCCATGTAGCCTGCCAGGCTCCTCTTTCCATGGGGTTCCCTAGGCAAGAATACTGAAGTAGGTTCCCATGCCCTCCTCCAGGGGATCTTCCCAACCCAGGGATCAAACCGTTGTCTCATATATCTCCTGCTTTGGCTGGTGGGTTCTTTACCACTACCACCACCTATACTTCAATAGAAAAAAACCCTAAAATTTAAAAACCAACAGCAGGCAAAAAGGTTTTGATCATTTTGGTGCCAAAAGAAAGAAGAGTTCAAGGTACAGATAAAATACAACTCTGAAGTTTAAAGTGCTGGGTACTATTCACTGATGTATCCCATAAACACTTTGCCAGCACCCATATGTGGCAGTTGGTGCTGGGCACCAAGACGACACTGGGGAACAAAGAGGACCCGAGCCCTGCTCTCTTGGAACTTCCAGTCTAGCAGGAAACACAGACAAGGTTCTGGCATCCTCGGAACTGACAGTCCAGTCAAGGAAACAGAGATTGCTCAAATCAAGACAATTAGTGCAGAATAACATCCTGAGACAAGCACCATCAAGGGTCTCTGTTAAGCCATGTGGTACTTCTGCACGTATGAGAAAAAGCCCAACCCTTCGACTGGATGCAGTCCTGTGAGCATATGACTTGCAAACAGGGCTTCATCTGAATTTCAGCTCCACTGGCCAGGTATCTTGTGCTATGAACAAACTGTGCAACCATACTTGGCAGGTCAAATGGGTATTAACCAGGTCTTTTTATTTTTTGTATTCTGATGCTTTGACATCTCGGGACCTTGCAGATGGAGAGACTGCCTCTCTCATGGACACCACAATACAGGCTCCTGCCCACATTGCCTTCCTCTGCTTCCTGATCTGCCTGTGTGACTCTGCATGGCACACTGTGCCTCTAGGGATCTGTGTATCTTTTAAAAAATATTTATTTATTTATATATTTGACTGTACTGGGTCTTCACTGTGGCACACAGGATCTTCAGTTGCAGCATGTCAACCCTTAGTTGCGGCATGTGGGATCTAGTTCCCTGACCAGGGATTGAACCCAGGATCCCTGCACTGAGAGTGTGGACTCTTAGCCACTGGATCGCCAGGGAAGTCCCTTGGGATCTGTGAAGTTAACAAACTTATTCCTTCATGATGGTCATTTCTGTGTCTGCATGTCTTCTGCTACGCTGTGCTTAGTTGCTCAGTCGCATCCAACTCTTTGCGAGCCCATGGACTGCAGCACGCCAGGGTCCTCTGTCCACGGGGATTCTCCAGGCAAGAATACAGGAGTGGGTTGCCACGCCCTCCTCCAGGAGGTCTTCCCAACCCATGGATCAAACCCAGGTCTCCTGTACTGCAGTCAGATTCTTCACCGTCTGAGCCACCAGGGAAGCCCAAGAATACTGGGGTGGGGTAGACCATCCATTCTCTAGGGGAACTTACCAACCCAGGAATCAAACCAGGGCCTCCTGCACTGCAGGCGGATTCTTTACCAACTGAGCCACTAGGGAAGCCCCTCTGCATCTCTTACCAAACTCAAAAACAAACCCTGGGTACCATTCAAACACGATGCTATGAGGGAACATGATACCTGGGCAGGTTTGAGGCATCGGAAAAGTAAAGCCCTTTCAGGCCATCCTCGTGATAAGAGAGCAAACACAAACAGTAATTTCTAGCAAGACATTTCAGAGGTCTCTAACTCTCACATCACTCCAGACAGCAGCCCCACCCACCCCTTCTCTCCATCCTAGTCCACTGCCTTCTGCTCCTGGCAGGCCCTTCCTGAACATTCCCCTAGCAACCAAAGGACACTTTCATGTTGAGACTGTCTAATGCTTCACAGCCAGAAAAGAGACGGAGCTGAAGGAACAGAGATGTGATCCTCTCATATTTGAACACTCTGGTGATTAACAATGGAGGAAATTTGGTCTTGAAAACAAGTATTTGTCAGTCCAAGGGGCAAATGAGCCTGGCAAGCTCAGGCACCAATCCAAGATACACAGATAACCCTAGGAGGAATCTGTCTCACCCTGGCTCTTTTGTTTATTATGTAACAGATGTGGGTCTTTTTTTAAAAAATAGGTTCTATGTGCACATAGTTTAAAAGATTCTAGAAGTCCAAAAGGGGACATAACAGAGTTTCTTTCTCATCTTGGACCCTTTTCCAAAAGCACAAAATCATCATCAGTTTCTTGTAGATCCTTCCAGAAGTGGACTAGGGCTAAGAGATACAATCATGTGGGTATGTAGGACACCTGCAATGCTCCCTACACTCTCTTAGTGGTATTCTCTGCTCCCCTTCACACCACACCTTGCTTTCCCCACCACACATACAATTAACAGTACACTCTGGCGGCTTCAGCAATATGTGAACTGTGAACTTCCAGATGTTCAAGCTGGTTTTAGAAAAGGCAGAGGAACCAGAGATTAAATTGCCAACATCCGCTGGATCATCGAAAAAGCAAGAGAGTTCCAGAAAAACATCTATTTCTGCTTTATTGACTATGCCAAAGCCTTTGACTGTGTGGATCACAATAAACTGTGGAAAATTCTGAAAGAGATGGGAATACAGACCACCTGACCTGCCTCTTGAGAAACCTATATGCAGGTCAGGAAGCAACAGTTAGAACTGGACATGGAACAACAACAAATAGGAAAAGGAGTACTTCAAGGCTGTATATTGTCACCCTGCTTATTTAACTTATATGCAGAGTACATCATGAGAAATGCTGGGCTAGAAGAAGCACAAGCTGGGATCAAGATTGCCCGGAGAAATATAAAAAACCTCAGATATGCAGATGACACCACCCTTAAGGCAGAAAGTAAAGAAGGACTAAAGAGCCTCTTGATGAAAGTGAAAGAGGAGAGTGAAAAAGTTGGCTTAAAACTCAGCATTCAGAAAACTAAGATCATGGCATCTGGTCCCATCACTTCATGGCAAATAGATAGGGAAACAGTGGAAACAGTGGCTGACTTTATGTTTTTGGGTTCCAAAATCACTGCAGATGGTGATTGCAGGCATGAAATTAAAAGACGCTTGCTTCTTGGAAGGAAAGTTATGACCAACCTAGACAGCATATTAAAAAGCAGAGACATTACTTTGTCAACAAAGGTCTATCTAGTCAAGGCTATGGTTTTTCCAGTGGTCATGTATGAATGTGAGAGTTGGACTATAAAGAAAGCTGAGCACCGAAGAATTGATGCTTTTGAACTGTGGTGTTGGAGAAGATTCTTGAGAGCCTCCCTTGGACTGCAAGGAGATCCAACCAGTCCATCCTAAAGGAGATCAGTCCTGGGTGTTCATTGGAAGGACTGATGTTGAAGCTGAAACTCCAATACTTTGGCCACCTAATGCGAAGAGCTGATTCATTTGAAAAGACCCTGATGCTGGGAAAGATTGAGGGCAGGAGGAGAAGGGGATGACAGAGGATTAGATGTATGGATGGCATCACCGACTCAATGGACAAGGGTTTGGTTGGACTCCGGGAGTTGGTGATGGACAGGGAGGCCTGGCGTGCTGCAGTTCTTGTAGTCACAAAGAGTCGGACACGACTGAGCGACTCAACTGAACTGAACTGGAGATTTTCTCATACCAGTACATGGAGAGTGGTTTCTCTCTCTCTCTCTTTTTTTTGGCTGTTCCATGTGACTTGCAGGATCTTAGTTCCCTGGCCAAGGATTGAACCTGAGCCCAGGACAGTGAAAGCACTGAGTCCTAACCACTGGACCACCAGGGAATTCCCCAGGCCTTACCCTTCTTAATGGCTGTATAGGGGGCATGAGAGTCTACCCAGACCCCCACAGATGGATATTTACAAAGGTCACAACCTTTAGCTACTACAACAGAGCTGCCGTGAATCTCCTGGAGTATGCTTCTTTATATTCTGATGATAATGTATCTTTAAGAAAATGCTCAGAAGTGAAATTTCTGCAGGTATCTGATTTACAGGTAGAAGCTGCGCTTTTGTGCAAGCCTGGATACAAGAGCCTGGTTCCCCGCAGCCTCACGCTCACATTGTAGGACAGTGAAAGAGCCTGCCCCAGGTTATGAGGATTGGCGGGGCGGTGGAAGGGGGAGCGGAGGGGTAGGATGGGCATTAGATCCTGAGCAGTTCTTCTGAGCTGCTGGAGCCCCTGTATTTTCTGGTCAGCCTGCTGCTAAGCCTCCTTGTTCTTCAAGATCTTTCCTGTGTATCCCATCCACATTAACATGACTTGAAAAAATAATTAATTTATTTTTAGCTGCACTGGGTCTTCATTTCTGTGTTAGTTGCTCAGTCATATCTGACTATTTGTGACCTCATGGGCTGTAGCCCACCAGGCTCCTCTGTCCATGGGGATTCTCCAGGCAGGAATACTGGAGTGGGTTTCCATTTCTTTCTCCAGGTTCATTGCTATACATAGGCTTTCTCTAGTTGTGGTGAGCAGATGCTACCCTTAGCAATCACTACATTTTCTTTCTATTTTTTTCCTCAAGCTTTTTTCCTGCCCCACTTTCTGTTCAAAGACAACTGCTGGCTTATTGAGTGATTCATTCAGTTGGGAAAATTTAACTGAAAACCTAAGAGGTAAGGGGCCCATACTAAGCAGTTCAGGGAAACCAAAGCTAGAGTAGAAACATCCTTGACCTTAGTGGTTTGTCATTTAGCAAGACCAACAGGTAACCCCATAATGTGCAGTGAGTAATGGAACAATGTCTCAGTGAGGCTCAAGGGCTTTGCTTCTCTCCAAATCATCATCCATTGCTCACAAACATACACCTCAAAATTCTTACTGTGTATGTGGCCAAAGGTCCGTATAGTCAAAGCTATGGTTTTTCTAGTAGTCATGTAAGGATGTGAGGCTTGGACCATAAAGAAGGCTGAGCACCGAAGAATTGATGCTTTCGAATTGTGGTGCTGGAGAAGACTCTTGAGAGTCCCTTGGACAGCAAAGAGATCAAACCAGTCAATCCTAAAGGAAATCAACCCTGAATATTCACTGGAAGGACTGATGCTGAAGCTGAAGCTCCAGTATTTTGGTCACCTGATGCAAAAAGCTGACTCATTGGGAAAGACTCTGATGCTGGAAAAGACTGAAGAAAAGAGGAGAAGGGGGTGACAGAGGATGAGATAATTGAATGGCATCACTGACTCAATGGACACGAGTTTGAGCAAACTCTGGGAGATGGTGAAGGACAGGGAAGCCTGGCGTGCGGCAGTCTACAGAGTCAAGGGAGTCAGACCCAACTTAGTTACTGGACAACAGTAACAAAATTCTATGTGGACAAGCCCTTGAATTGCCCTGATCTTGAGAACTAGGATGTATTTGAGAAGGCAGGATGAACGCATCATATCCAAGGCATTTGTATAGCACTCAGGTGCAATTCTATGCTCTCAATACAATACCGTCACACTCAAGGGGGTAAGAGTTTCCTTTTTTTTTCAGTCATGCCGGGTGGCCTGCTGAATCTCAGTTCCACAACCAGGGATCGAACCAAAGCCTCAACAGTGAAAGCTCTGTGCCCTAACCACTGGACTGCCAGGGAATTTCTAAGAGATTTCAAAGAGGGTTGGGCAAGTGATGAAACTGTCAAAAATACAAGCAATTAATGTGTACAGAAAATTTCTGGAAGAAAACACAACTGACTTTGACCATGCTAACCTCTGGGGAGAGAGTCAAGGGCCTGGGGGAGGGGGACTTACTTTTTAGTGTATTGTTTCAATTTTATTTTGCCATGTGCTTGTAGTATTATATATATATATTTTAAAATCAAATGAAATAATCTACACAAATTGTGAAACAAACTGCCATCCTATCTCTTCTGTGACCATACACAGTTGCTGTTTTCATCAAGATAGAAAGCTTTTAAAAGTTACCTGTGAAGAGAGAACTGTTCTAAGGGTGAGGTGGAGAGAGCAGGGTGGGGATGGATGCGTGAAGAGTGAGAGGAAAAGTATAAACATGAGGCGTGACTTCCAGTCCAGGAAGTGAACAGAAGTGAAAGATGCTTCTAGGAAGCCAGAAGGTGTAGAACTACCTCTCCACTTCTTTAATTATAAAAAGAACTTGGAGCTGCTGAATTGGGGTCCATTCCCTGGAAGGGAAAGGGGCTCTGTCTGTCTGATAGGCCTGTTCTGGGTCCAATCCCCGGGCGAAAGAGAGGATGGAGAGGGAGGACTATCCCAGAAGGAGACCAGGATCTGTGATACGTGGAGGTTGGCAGGAAAAGGCAGAGCAGGCTGAGGGTATGTCCAGACTGTAAGCTGAGACAGCCACAGGTGGTAGTGATTTAGTTGCAAGTCATGTCTGACTCTTGCAACCACAGGGACTATAGCCCACCAGGCTCCTCTGTCCATGGGATTCCTCAGGCAAGAATACCAGAGTAGGTTGCCATTTTCTTCTCCAGGGGATCTTCCCGAACCAGGGATCAAACCTGGGTCTCCTGCATTGCAGGTGGATTCTTTACCCACTGAGCTACCAGGGAAGTAAGGCAGGCAGGGAAGGATCCCATAAGCCCTTCCCTGCAAAAGCAGAACCCAAGGTGCCAGGAGACAGGCAAGGGACCCTCACTTTCCACCCATAAACTGCCTGGACAGTGCGAGCTCAGGGGAACCAAGGAGAGACCAGATGACGCCTCTACATGGGTCAGGAAGAGATGGGGTTTCTGCTCACACTGCACACACACTCCAAACACACCAGGTATCAGATGCCTTCCTGTGATAGGCAGCGTTTTGATCCTATGAACTTCCTCCCCATGTTACCTACCAATATGTTACCTCACATGGCATAAGGGATTCTACTGATGTAATTAAGGTAATTAATCTGCTGACTTTAAGTTAGGGAGATTGGGACTTTCCTGATGGTCCAGTGGTTAAGAATCTGCTTTCCAATGCAAGGGATGCAGGTTCAATCCCTGGTCGGAAGACTAAACCTGTGCACTGCAACTATGGAGCCCATATGCCACAGTGAAGACTCAGCATAGCCAAAAAAAAAAAAAAAAGAAAACTGAACATATGAAAATTTCAAAGTTCAAGTCAATGCATTTGGTACATGTATTGCAAGTGCTCTTAATAGATAATCATGAAAATTTTTTTAAGATGGGGAGATTATATTGGATTATTGGGGTGGGCTTAATCTAATTACATGATATCTTAAACAAAAAGGCAGAGACCATTCTCTGGCTAGTAACAGAAGAGGACAGAAATGACATGCCATTGTTGTCTTGAAGATGACAGGATGTCACATGTCAAGGAAGTGGGGACCTCAGTCCTACAGCCCCAAGGAACTGACTCTGCCAACAACCTGAACGAACCTGTAAGTGGAATCTCCCCAGAGCCTCCAGATAAGATCCTGGGCTGACCCACACCCAGGTTTTGGTCTTGTGAGCTTCTCAGCAGAGGACTCAGTTGACTCTATTTGAACTTCTAACTGACAGAAACTGTGAAATAATAAATTTGTACTGTTTAAGGATGCTAAATTTTTAGTAATCTGTTATGGCAACAATAGAAAAGTAATACACCTCCCCCAAATAAAAATTAAATCAACTCCAGAAATAGCTGTTGACACTTGGGTTGCCATGCCCTCCTCCAGGGCATCTTCCTGACCCAGGGATCGAACCTGAGTCTCTATGTCTCCTGCATTGGCAGGCAAGTTCTTTACCACTAGTGCCACCTGGGAAGTCTACTTATTAGGCATGAGACTAAAATTCCAGGACCATGGGTTAAACATATCCCAGCTATTAGGGAGCAGCACATCCATCATTAGGTAGGATTTCCACCCAGCAAAGTGGTTGAAATGCCAGGACCCTCAGGAAAAAGCTCATGAGACTAATGTTCTTCCCCACAATGTTCATAATAAAGGATGAGAGGATAGCAGGAGGCCAGCAGTGCCAGCCAAAGGGAGGGCATTAAGACAGAAGACTAGACCACAAGAAGTGCTGGCCATACTCTCTCTTTTTTTTTTTAATTGGAGGACAGTTGCTTTACAATATTGCGTTGGTTTCTGCTGTACAACATTGCAAATCAGTCGTAACTATTTATTTATATCCCCTTTCTCTTGGGCCTCCCTTGCCGCCCCCTTCCACCCCTCTAGTTCATCACAGAGCACCAGGCTGGGCTCCGTGTTATTAACATATTAGCACCTTCCCACTCACTATCCACTTTACACATGACGTGTACATATGTCAATGCTACTCTCTGAGTTCATCCCACTCTCTTGTTCCCCCACTGTGTCCACATCTGTGTCTCCATACCTTCCCTGCAGTTAGGTTCATCAGCACCATCTTTCTAGATTCAATCTATATGCTTTAATATACTATATTTGTTTTTCTCTTTCTGACTTACTTCACTCTGTATAGAAGGCTCTAGGTTTATCCACCTCACTAGAACTCACTCGAATTCACTTCTCTTTATGGCTGAGTAGTATTCCATTGTATATATGTACCACAACTTCTTTATCCATTCATCTGCTGATGGACATCTAGGTTGTTTCCATATCCTGGCTACTGTAAACAGTGCTGCGGTGAACACTGGGGTAAGACGTGTCTTTTTGAATTGTGGTTTGCTTAGAGTATATGCCCAGTAATGGGACTGTTGGGTCATATGGTATGATCCTTAATCGATTACACAGTCCTCACTAGGTCCAGCCTATTCTCCTCATCTCCATGAGACAGACAGGAGCCTCCCCACTGAAGCTCTGATGAAAATGGGGTTTGCCTCCTAGTGCCAGCCCGTGGGGCCTGGGGAAGGAAAAAAAATGGCTCAGAAGAGTTCTGTCTCCATTCTTAGAGCCTCAGCCCATCTCTGGTCTGCTGTTTACCTGGGCACAGAACAGGGCAGGATGGCACAAGCATATTAAATTAGGTCATCCAGATTCCTTCCTTCCAGCTTGAGGTCATAATAGATGAGACATCTATCTCTCCCGGTGCAGATAAAAGCCAGGCTCCTTCAGGGGAAAAACTACATACACACTGAGCCAAGACAGGTTTCAGTGAAGTAGTGTTCAGAAAAGTGGACGTCTTTGACCCAGGACACCTCAGAGGATAAGTCCAGACAAATCCTTTCTTGGATGAGAACTTTTTTCTCCAAAATGGAAATATCCTTATTATTTTTTTCTGATGATATTTGATCATGGTAAAACATTCATAAAACACAGCAAAAGTGAAACTGACCTCATGATCCCAAATTTCAGAAATAACCCTAGTTAAGTGATCAGTATTTTCCATACTATTTTTAGTGTACGTTCACATGTGCACAAACTCAGACACTTCAGATATAAACAGGATTCTATATATTATTCACAACCTCTTTTAGCTAAGACACAATATATCAGTACAAACACATAGCTTATGATTTTCACTTGGTTCACCACTATAACTGTACTGGTCATAAGAGGAAAAAATCTGTCCATCAAAAGGGAATAGATTAAATAAATTACAGTCCATCTATACCATGAAATTCTATGTGGCCTTTAAAAAAAAGTAGGTAGATCTATTTATGCTTTCATGAAAGCATATTTGAAAAATAGATTTAAAAAACAAAGTAAGAACTATTAGGTATAGTATAGTTGTTGTTCAGTCACCCAATCATGTCCGGCTCTTTGAGACCCCATGAACTGCAGCACACCAAGTCTCCCTGTCCCTCACCATCTCCCAGAGTTTGCTCAAGTTTATGTAAACTGCATCAATGATGTCGTCCAGCCATCTCATCCTCTGATGCCCTCTTCTCCTTCTGCTCTCAATATTTCCCAGCATCAGGGACTTTTCCAATAAGCATCTGTTCATATCAGATGACCAAAATACAGGAGCTTCAGCTTCAGCATCAGTCCGTCCAGTGAATATTCAGGGTGAATATCCAGTGAATCTCCCTTAACATTGACTGGTTTGATCTCCTTGCTGTCTAAGGAACTTTCAGGGGTCTTCTCCAGCACCACTGTTTGAAGGCATCAATTCTTTGGTGTTCTGCCTTCTTTACAGTCCAGCTCTCACAACCACACATGACCACTGGGAAGACCATAGCTTTGATTATATGGACCTTTGTTGGCAGACTAATGTCTCTGCTTTTCAACACACTGTCTAGGTTTGTCATCGTTTTCCTGCCAAGAAGCAATCATCTTCTGATTTCAGATGGCTGCAGTCACCATCTGCAGTGATTTTGGAGCCTAAGGAGAGGGAATCAGTCACTATTTCCACCTTTCCCCCTTCTATTTGCCATATAGTAATGGGGCATCTGGTCCCATCACTTCATGGGAAATAGATGGGGAAACAGTGGAAACAGTGTCAGACTTTATTTTTTTGGGCTCCGAAATCACTGCAGATGGTGACTGCAGCCATGAAATTAAAAGATGCTTACTCCTTGGAAGGAAAGTTATGACCCACCTAGATAGCATATTGAAAAGCAGAGACATTACTTTGCCAACAAAGGTCTGTCTAGTCAAGGCTATGGTTTTTCCAGTGGTCATGTATGGATGTGACAGTTGGACTGTGAAGAAAGCTGAGTGCTGAAGAATTGATGCTTTTGAACTGCGATGTTGGAGAAGACTCTTGAGAGTCCCTTGGACTGCAAGGAGATCCAACCAGTCCATTCTGAAGGAGATCAGCCCTGGGATTTCTTTGGAAGGAATGATGCTAAAGCTGAAACTCCAGTACTTTGGCCACCTCATGAGAAGAGTTGATTCATTGGAAAAGACTCTGATGCTGAGAGGGATTAGGGGCAGGAGGAGAAGGGGATGACCCAGGATGAGACGGCTGGATGGCATCACTGACTCAATGCACGTGAGTCTGAGTGAACTCCAGGAGTTGGTGATGGACAGGGAGGCCTGGCATGCCGCGATTCATGGGGTTGCAAAGAGTCGGACATGACTGAGCGACTGGACTGAACTAAACTGAATGGGGCTGGACGCCATGATCTTAGTTTTTTTAATATTTAGTCTTAAGCTGGCTCTTTCACTCTCCTCCTTCACCCTCATCAAGGGGCTCTTTAGTTCCTCTTCACTTTCTGCCATTAGAGTGGTATCATCTGCATATCTGAGGTTGTTGATGTTTCTCCTTCCTATCTTGATTTCAGCTTGTAACTCATCCAGTCTAGCATTTCTCGTGATCAGTGTATAGGTTAAACAAACAGGGTAACAGGAGGCAGCCCTGTTGTACTCCTTTCTCGATCTTGAACCAGTCACTTGTTCCAGACAGGGTTCTAACTGTTGTTTCTTGACCCGCATACAGATTTCTCAGGAGACAGGTAAGACGGTCTGGTATTCCCATCTAAGAGCTTTCCACAGTGTGTCATGATCCACAGAGCGAAAGGCTTTAGCATAGTCAATGACACAGAGAGATGTTTTTCTGAAATTCCCTTGCTTTCTCTACAATCCAGTGAATGTTGGCAGTTTGATCTCTAGCTCCTCTTCCTTTTCTAAGCCCAGTTTAGACATCTGGAAGTTCCTGGTTTGCATAATGCTGAAGCATACGGTGCTGTATGTTGTGCTTAGTCGCCCAGTCGTGTTCAACTCTTTGTGGCCCCCACAGACTGTAGCCCACCAGGCTCCTCTGTCCATGGGATTCTGCAGGCAAGAGTACTGGAGTGGGTTGCCATGCCCTCCTCCACGGGATCTTCCCAACCCAGGGATCGAACCCAGGTCTCCTGCATTGCAGGTGGACTCTTTATTATCTGAGCTCCCAGGGAAGTCCAAAGCATTTGGTACTTCCTTAAAAAAAGGAAAAGTATGTGTATATGTGTGTACCCCTGAATATTCATTGGAAGGACTTTTGCTGAAGCTCCAATATTCTGGCTACCTGATGTGAAGAGCCAATTCATTGGAAAAGACCCTGATGCTGGGAAAGATTGAAGGCAAAAGTAGAAGGGGATGGCAGAGGATGAGACGGTTGGATGGCATTATCAACACAGTGAACGTGAATTTGAGTAAACTCCAAGAGATAGTGGAGGACAGAGGAACCAAGAGTGCTATAGTCCATGGAGTCGCAAAGAGTCAGACACAACTTAGCAACTGAACAAAACAAGTGTGTGTACATATACACACACACACACATTTTAAAAAATTGTATACAACTGTGAAAAGCAGTAATGGTGAGAGTGAATGGTGCTGGGGGAAATTCAGTTTTATTGCACACTTTTGTGTATTGTTTCTTATTTTCCTTTTAATTTTTTTAACATATGACTGCTTCTTTACCAACTCCATTAATTGGAGAATTTTGTTTATCTTGCCCATCATTATAAGAACAATACCTTCTCTGATAAGGGCATTCAATAAACATTTACTTGAAGAACAACTTTATAGACTAGTTGATTTGAAATGTCCCAGTGAACATCCTTGCACCTGCTTCTCTGCTGATAAGGTTTAAGACTGTGGTCAGACCTTTTCCATCTCTCCCTTGAGACTAGGCAACATCTTTCCTGGAAAAGTCCCAATTCCTGGAGTACTTACCAACAAAGGAAGATGTCGGTGAATGTCTCTGCTGTGGTGAATAGTGCAAATATAATCCAGTACATCATCCATTTGACCTGTTGAAAGAGAAAGCAATAAAGCTAGCAGAAAAGGTCAAGGATGAATGGTTGCCAACTTCAAGAGAACAGGCTCCAACAGCAGATGTTGAGATGGGTCCAGGCAGCCTTGCCTACCACTTGGTCACCCCTTCTCCTATCCTTCCCCAGGTTGGTCCAGTTCCACTCCAGACCCTGGGGCTGCAAACAAATAGGCCATTTCCACAACTGACCCAGGCTCAAGCTCAAAGTAGACTTTAGGTGGCCTTCACTAGCCCTCAGGTGAGCCAGTGAGACCTGAAGACCAGCAGTGACTCAGGATTCAGTCAGGTCATTTTGCGAGGACTAATACCAGGTGAATAAAGTTTCCAAGCTTCCACAGAGACACACTCTGGGATGAACTTTAACCTAGCCATATTCTCTGAGATGGAATAATTGTAATCCTCACTGATCATTTAAAAACATTTCTGAGGACTTCCCTGGTGGTCCAGTGGTTAGGATGCAGAGCTTCCACTGCAGGGGACATGGGTTTGATCCCTGGTCAGGCAATGGCACCCCACTCCAGTACTCTTGCCTGGAAAATCCCATGGACAGAGGAGCCTGGTGGGCTGCAGTCCATGGGGTCGCTAAGAGTCGGACACGACTGAGCAACTTCACTTTCACTTTTCACTTTCATGCATTGGAGAAGGAAATGGCAACCCACTCCAGTGTTCTTGCCTGGAGAATCCCAGGGATGGGGGAGCCTGGTGGGCTGCTGTCTATGGGGTTGCACAGATTCGCACACAACTGAAGCGATTTAGCAGCAGCAGCAGCAGGAACTAAGATTCTACATGCTGAGGTACAGCAAAACAAGCAAACAAAAAACTTTCATGTGGGAAAGCCCTCACAGAAACTGGATATTTTCTTTTATCTCCCCCATGTGACCATCCTTTTCCATTTCTACTGTTTCTCTTCCCCAGCTGAAGCCTTGGTTTCCCCTTCCCCGCCCCCCGCTCTCTTTAACTACTGTAAGAGTCTCCTAACTGCTTTCCTGTCCCTTGACTTTCCTCTTACCAATCCATCTTGCAAACTATCCCCACACTAATCCCCCACAAAGCATGAACTCATCCTACTAACCTTTCATTTAAAATCTTCTAGCCTGCAGAATAAAGTCCAAAGTCCTCAGTCTGCTGCTCCTGTTTTTTGGAAATGGTGGGGTAGTTTGTATTGGACTAATCCTCTTGCCAATAATGATAATAAACTCAGAACAAAATATTTTATTCTATCTATCTTTGGCCACACCACGTGGCATATGGGAAATCTTAGTTTCCTGACCAGAGATTGAACCCACACCCTCAGCATCAAAAGCACAGAGTCCTAACCACTTGGCTGCCAGGGAATTCCCTAAACAAAATATTTAAAAATAACTGTCTGAAGGCTAGAAAAGCTATCAAAAGCTGGCAGAAACTGGAAAGGGTCCAACTCTTGAAATGTGGGGACCACACCAGAGTAAATCCATGTGGATGCAGCTAAAGAAACCACCCAGCCAGCAAATCATGGGGCAGACAGAACTCCAGAAGAAACCCATAGCCGAATTTGCCTGAGGAAGTAGAAAATAGAGTTTGAGACGGTCAAAGATGCTGGAAATTGAAAAGGAAAAATCCTCAATAAGAGGGAAGCATAAGTCATAAACCAAAATCACATATAAATTCCTTTTAATTTCTTAGCTGGCTTCTGAATTGTACAGAATCAGGTAATATTCCAAGATGGCTGAGTAAAATACAGCTAGGAAGTGGAGAGTTGAGCAGAGATTCCGTTTCTGCCCACTACAGGAGAAACAGAGTTTGGAGTTCAAGTTTTGCCTAATTAGAGAAGGTTAGTAAACATTTGGGAATTTCCAGGGGAACATCTAAAAGGTCATACTTCAGGAATACAAATTACAACCTAGGACTTAAGAGATTAGCTCTAGGACTAAGAGTAAAACTGAAATACACCTGCCCCAGGAAAATGTAAAACTTAACTACCACAAGGTCAAGGTGATTTGTCGGAAGTTAACTGCCTGCTAGAATAAGAATTAGCCTTCTTCACAGGAAGACAACATAGGTCTGGAGTTCCTATGATGAAGTATACATAAAAATTCCAACAAACAAAAAAGGTGTGTGTGTGTGTGTGTGTGTATATATATATATATATATATGAAGAAACAGGAAAATATGCTCCATGGTTAAGAGAAAAACTAGTCAATAGAAACAGATCTGTATTTGACTTAGATGTTACAATTAGCAAAGACTTTAAAAAGTATAAATGTATATTGAGAAAACTAAATATTCACACTAAAAGAATGAAGATGGACTTCTACCTCACGCTATATACAAAAAAGTGAACTCAAAATGGATCAGAGACCTAAATGTAATAACCTTACAAGAAAACATAGGAGTAAATTTTTGTGGCCTTGGGTTAAAAAATGTTTTCTTAGATGTGACACCAAACACACAAGCAACAAAAAAAGAAAATAGATATATTAGACCTTATAAAAATTTTAATTTTTTGTACTTCAAAAGATACCATCAAGAAAGTGAAAAGACAACCTACAAAATGGGGAAAATATTTGCAAATCACTATCTGACAAAGTATTTGTATTGAAATAATAAAGAACTTATATAGCACAACAATAAAAAGATCAATCCAGGTCTCCTGCATTGCAGGCACATTCTTTACCAACTGAGCTACCAGGGAACCCCCAATAAAAAGACAAATAAGCCAATTTAAAGTGTGTCAAGGGCCCATATCTTTTAGAAAATGAATCAGTAATTAATAAACCCAACACCCATTTATGATAAAAGACCTGAATAGCCCATATGATACTGAAGAAGAGAAACAAAGTCAGAGAATTGACACTGTCTAATTTTAAGACTTACTATAAAGCTACAATAACCAGGAGAGTGTGGTATTAGTGAAATAACAGATAAATATATCAAATAGACTAGACAAATAGACAGCCTCCAAACAGACTGCACAAATACAATCAACTGATCCTTGACAAAGGAGCAAAGGTAATTTGATGGGGAAAAGATAGTTTTTTCAATAAGTGGTGCTGGGAACAACTGGATATTTACATTCAAAAAACAAATAGATGTAGGCACTGATCTTACATCTTACCCAAAAATTAACTGAAACTATAAAATTTCTAGAAGATAACACAAGAGAAAACCTAGGTGATCTGGAACTTAGTAATTCATCTTTTAACACACCACCATGACCCATGGGAGAAAAAAATGATAAGCTAGACTTCATTAAAATGAAAAATTTCTGCTCTGCAAAAGATATCATTAAGAGAATGAAAAGACACAGACGGGGAGAAAATATTTTCAATACATATATCTGAAAAGGGACTTGTATCCAAAATATTCAAAGAATACTTAAAACTTAACAACAATAAAAATAACAACCCAATTTTTAAAATGGCAAAAAATCTGAACATATAACTCACCAAAGAAGAAATGTAGCAACTTATTAACAGATATTTTGTTATAGATTTTTTTTTTTATCACCGCTTAACAAGACACTTATCCTAGGAGGAAAAGGATGGGTTCAGGATTTTTTTTTTTTTAGTATAAATATGTTGTGTAGCCTACCAGGCTCCTCCGTCCATGGGATTTTCCAGGCAAGAGTACTGGAGTGGGTTGCCGTTTCCTTCTCCAATAGGAAAAGGTAGATATAATGAGTGAAGAGATGGGAGATTTCAAGAGAAAAGAAGGAAAATCTTTAAAAAGAACTAAATGACATCCTAGAACTGAAAAACAAAACATCTGAAAAAAATGTTTTTAATTATTGAATGAAATTTATAGGAGTTTGGTCACAACAAAAGATCTGTGAACTTGAAGACAAGACAACAGAGTCAACCAGGCTGAAGCCTAGGTTAGGGGGTGGGCTGGGGGATGAAGAGTCTCAACTGAGGAACACGCATCAAGCAGTCAAATATACATGGAACAGGAATTTGAGAGAAGAGAAAAAAGAGAATTGGATAGAAAAATTATTTGAAGAAATACTGCCTAAAGTTTTCCAGAATTTGACCAACATATCAAATCCACAAAACCCAGTGAATTGAAGCAAGATAAATATGAAGAAAACCACATCTAGCCAGATTACAGTAAAACTGCTAAAAAACAAAGAGAAAACCTTAAGTAAGGGGGAAAAAAGACATTACATACAGGGGAATGACAGTAAGAATTACAGTTGACTTTTTATCAGAAACAACGAATACCAGAAGAAAATGAATAACATCTTTAAAGTGCCACACACACACAAAATAGTGCCGACCTATCATTCTATACCCAGCACAAATATCTTTCAAAAACCAAAGGCAGTTCTGGTGAATCTCATTGCCTTTATGACTCTGAAACATGTGGGCAAGTAGATCAATTAGAGGCCTTCTCTATTTAGAAAAACAGAATAATCCCCTTGGGAACAAGGCTGGCTTAGTCCATCAAAAGAAACTTATCTGTAACGCTATATACTACCAAGGTTATATGCAGCAGAACGGGCTCCTTAGCAGGGAGCAAACAATCTTATCTAGCTGTAAACTCCCTGGTATACTGGGGCCCAGGATCTAAGAATTCCCAACACTGGTATCCATATACACTGCAAGGAGCCTGAATTCCCTCTCTGGAAGTTTTTTCTTTTCAGTGTTCAAACCATGTTCCAGGGACTTCCCTGGGGGTCCAGTAGTTAAGATGCTGCACTTCAGTTGACTTTTTATCAGAAACAATGAACTGGCTTAAGTGGGTTTTGGGGAAGATGGGATTAGATAGCTTACAAGGCAAGAAATGGTCCCCAAGAGAAAGATGGCTAGGTATACATGGGAGGGAAGGGACCTGCTGAAGTCAGGCCATGAGTGACTGATTGTTATGGAACCACTCACATTAACAAGAAAAAAAAAAAAAAAAAGCCAAATTGGGGAGAAGAAGCTGAGCTCCATGAGGCTGAGGACAATCTGAGGGTTTTGGAGGTCATCTAAGAAAAATGCCCAATGGGCCTCTAGAGAGGCAAAAGAAAATCTCAGGAAGGAGATTGGGGCTGAAGACTGAAGACAAAGATGAGGAAGCCATGGCAGAGAGGAGGCTGGAAGGGATAGCCTAAAGAATTTTCCATCATGTACTCCTTCACCTTAAAATACTTTCATGCAGAAAGAAGGATCTGAGAATGACTCACTGAGCCTAACAAGGTAAATGAAATGCTGGTGACTCAGACATGGAAACCATAAATAAATATATGGAAATGGTCTCCCGACCTCTTCTCAGAGAAACCAAATGGAAGCTGTTTTTCCAAGATTTGAAATATAACTTGCCATGTTAGAGGGATTCTACCCAAAACTCCCTGCAAGGTGAGTGGGAGTGTGGGTGGGCCAGCACTCAGAATAGAGAGAGGAAGTTATTGTTGACTTGTGACGTTATCATCAGGGGCAACTCTGGAGTGGACAGTTGACAGCACAACTGGGAACTCCCTCTGGACTGGTCAAGCACAGGAATGAGGAGACAGGAGAGAAGTGATGACCCTAGGTCACAACAAAAGGGTGGGAAGCAGATCTCGGTGACCTTCCACGAGTCACAGAATGGGCTGAGACCCCAGGACCCATCAGATCCTGCCCCCGGGGCTACTGGGAGCCTGTGAAAGGCCTCCTCCATGAGCTCTGGAAGCAGCAGGCTCAGTCAACTCTTAGCCTCACCTCACCTTTGGACTTTCCCCTACACCAGTCACACTAATATTTCTTAAGCCTCTCACACTCCCTTCTGCATCTGAGCTCTGCTCCAGTCTCACAGGGAACCCTCTCTGACAAATGACTGAGGAAGGAAGTATCGGAGTCTGGTTGACAGATGAGTTGGCATCATCTGCTGGTACAAGTTCACAGGGGACAACTGTAAAGTCAGAGGTGGCTGGGAGAGGGTAGGGAGGGAAATGCCCTGTAGGCAGAACTGTGAGCAGGGCTCTCAGTCCAGTGGGAGAATCGTCCTGAGGTGAGGCATTTATACTGTCATCGTGTATATTAACCATATTTTCATATTTTCTGTATTCTTTTTTTTTTTTTAGATTTTTCTTGACGTGGATCATTTTTAAAGTCTTTACTGAATTTGTTACAATATTGTTTCTGTCTTATGACTGCAAGGTTTTTTGGCCACAAGGCATGTAGGATCTTAGCTCTCCAACCAGGAACTGAACTTGCATTCCCTTTCATGCAATGAACTTGCATTGGAAGGAGAAGTCTTAACCACTGGACCACAAGGGAAGTCCCATTTTCTATGTTCTTGATGTTGGGGTCTTGCTGACTGGAGAGACTGCCTCTCCTATGACTAGCTAATTCATAGAGATAGCAAATTTCTTATCCCAGGGCACATCTGCAAACTGAGCACTCTGGGGTCCATACTACAAACCACCTCCTTTATGGAGCTCTCACAGGTTGAGCTAATATTTCCCAGCCCTAGTCATCTGGGGCCAGCTGCCAGATAACTGGAGGCAGATCCCATACCCCAGAGCCTGCTGAAATTATTCAAACTAGTCAGTTGTAAGGTTTCTCACTCTGCTTTGCCTTGAATTCCCCACAGAAACTGTAATAAAGGTCAATGCCCATGTTTTCCCCTTGCTCTCCCTCTAACTCCTAACCGACCTGGTGCTTCTCCAGTGGCCCTGCACGATGTGTGGAACCTCCTACTTCCAAGGAACTGTGAGTAAAGACTTCTTCTTCTATGAGTCATTTCTGTGTCTGTATGCCTTACCATGGCTGATTAAAACAAATCTGGGATACATTTTAAAACACCACGTAAGAATTTGGATAGATGATGAGGTACCTGGAAGGGACAAGACTGAGAATTTGGTGTTGAGGTGGTTTCAAAATTATGTGGATGGGTCCATAGAATGCAGATATTTGTGGCTCATGCTAATGCTCACCAGAAGGTCCCAACGGCAGAGGAGGCTCTTGGTAATCAGGGGGATGAGATGACCAGCTCTGTAGATGTCTGTGAGCCTTTTAGTTCAGGCATGATATTGCTTGATCAATGGGCTCATGGAGCAGTGGTTATGTGGACAGAGGAAATACACTGGCTCAGCAATGTGCATTTCTCTCACCAAGGATGACCTAGCCATGACCTCTGCCCAGACACCAAGTTGCCAACAGCAGTGACTAAGCATCTCTAGGACGGTACCATAACTCAAGGCATCAGCCAGCCTCCTGGGAGCAGGCCATCATACCAAGTCCCGTCCTTCATAGAAAGGGGAGCACAGAGTCTTTCTGGAATATTCATTCATTGGGCATATGGGCTTGCTTTCCCCACTGCCATGTTTCTGGCATCCACACAACAAACTGTGGACTCCATTGAGTATCCTTCTCATTTTGATGTATTCTACCCAACAATCCCATGAGAGGAGCTTGGCAGGCTGCAATCCATGGTGTCATAAAGAGTCAAACATGACTGAATGCGTGTGCACCCACCCACACACACACACCCAACACTGCCTCTGACCAAAGGCTCTCTTTTACAGCCAAAGAAATGCAACAATAGGCTGATGTCTCGGGGAATCTCTGATCTAATCATGTATCCCAATGCCCAGAAGCAGCTGGCCTTATACAATGCTGCAAGAGCTTCGGAGAGTGCCAGAAAAGAACCAGGTGGGAATTAGCATTCTGGGAAGTTGCTATGCTGTCCTGGACAATGCAGTTTCCTCTCTGAACTAGTGACCAACACATGGTACTGCATCTTAGCCAGAATCTAAAGGTTCAGGAACCAAGGGAATGAGGGTGGTATTTCTTAGGATTAGGCCTAATGCTAGCTCCTTGAAATTCAAAGTGTGGTTCATGAGACTGCAACATTAGAATCCCCAAGGAGTTTGTTAGAAATGTAGAATCAGCTTGTTAGAAGTGTAGCATCTCAGGTCCCACTCTGGAGCTAATGGATCAGTTCTACATTTTAATAAAACTCTCTGCTTATTCATATGCATGTTAAAGTTTGAGAATCACTGGTCTAACCCACTCACAACACTTTAATTCTCATCCTCAAACTTCTGAGCTCTGGTTTTTAATAATTTTAGTGCTTGAAAGATAGATGCTTCCACCAGGGATATAAAATGGTTCTGATGAAGCAGAAGCAGAGACTAGAAGGTCACCTGGCCATTTCAAGACTACCATGTCACTAGGAAACAGATAATAAAGGGCTTATGGACTGCAAGAAGATCCAACCAGTCCATCCTAAAGGAAATCAGTCCTGAATATTCATTGGAAGGACTGATGCTGAAGCTGAAACTCCAATACTTTGGCCACCTGATGCGAAGAGCTGACTCATTTGAAAAGACTCTGATGCTGGTCTTTTCAAGATTGAAGGTGAAAGGAGAAGGGGATGACTGAGGATGAGATGGTTGGATGGCATCACCGACTCAATGGACATGAGTTTGAGTAAACTCTGGGAGTTGGTGATGGACAGGGAGGCCTGGCGTGCTGCAGTCCCTGGGGTCGCAAAGAGTCAGACACGACTGAGTGACTGAACTGAACTGAACTGAACTGGGCTTTTGTAGGGTAACTGATACTGCTTATAAAGGGGAACTAGAGTTGCTATTACACAATGTGGTGGGAAGGAGGTTGGATGGAGGTTAAGAATCCTTTAGGGCAGCCATCCCCAACCTTTTCGGCACCAGGGACCAATTTCAATTTCGTGGAAGACAATTTTTCCATGGATGGGGGTTGGCGGGTGGTTTCAGGATGGTTCAAGTGCAGTAGGGTTTGTGCTCTTATGATAATCTAAAGTCACTCTTGGTCTGATAGGAGGTGGAGCTCAGGCGATAATGCGAGAGATGGGGAGCAGCCATAAATAAAGATGAAGCTTCACTTGCTTGCCCACTGCCCACCTCCTGCTGCGTGGCCTGGTTCCTAACAGGCATGAATACTGGTTTGTGGCCTGGGGGTTGGGAACCTCTGCTCTAGGGGATCTGCAAGCATTGTTTTGTTCAGAGGTAAAAGTCAATGGATCATTACTACAACCCTCCAGCGGCAAGACCACTAAGGCCTCAGATTCCCCAGGAATGAAGATTTAGGCCACAACCTTGGAGAAGAAAAGAGGGCTTCCCTCGTGGCTCAGATGGTAAAGAATCTGCGTGCAATGCAGGAGACCTGAGTTCAATCCCTCGGTTGGGAAGATGCCCTGGAGAAGGAAGTGGCAACCCACTCCAGGATTCTTGCCTGAGAAATCCCATGGACAGAGGAGCCTGGCAGGCTGCTGTCCATGTGGTTATAAAGAGTCCAACACAACTGAGCCACTAACACTAACACTTGGAGAAGAAACCACACTCACTAAAGTTGAAGGCACAGGGAGCATGGACCGGATGGTGGAAAAGGGAAGTAATAGGAAAAGCTGTGAAAGACTTCGGAATGGGTGTCCTGTGGACTGCTAGGTGCTAGCCAGAGCAGCCAGCCTCCTGAATTATTTTAACTCTGCAGGTGTCTTGTTTTACAATATCTTTGAGTTATTTTACAACTTTGTGAGTTATCAAAAACTGATTGCAATGCAGATAATTTAGTCTATAGAGGTGAACAATAATTTTGTCCAGTGGAGATATAACTGGGTCCAATGATGACATTTCCCAAGAAATCAGTTGAATATCTATGAACAAACATTTCATCATACCTCATTGCTTACATACATATCTGTTCTTTGGAGTCTCCTTTGGACTGATTTCTTTTTTAACACCTTATTGGTTCCCACATTACTCAGTGAGTTAAGTAAAATTTTCAACATGTGTTAATTTTCTATTTGTATAAGAATCATGATTTCACCCCTTTTTAAATTCAGTCAGTTCAGTTGCTCAGTCATGTCTGACTCTTTGCGACCCAGGGACTGCAGCACGCCAGGCCTCCCTGTCCATCACCAACTCCCAGAGTTTACTCAAACTCATGTCCATTGAGTTGGTGATGCCATCCAACCAACTCATCCTCTGTCGTCCCCTTTTCCTCCCACCTGCAATCTTTCCCAGCATCAGGGTCTTTTCAGATAAGTCAGTTCTTCGCATCAGGTGGCCAAAGTATTGGAGTTTTAGCTTCAGCATCAGTCCTTCCAATGAATATTCATGACTGATTTCCTTTAGGATGGACTGGTTGGATCTTCTTGCAGTCCAAAGGACTCTCAAGAGTCTTCTCCAACACCACAGTTCAAAGGCATCAATTCTTCTGTGCTCAGCTTTCTTTATAGTCCAACTCTGACATCCATACATAACTACTGGAAAAACCATAGCTTTGACTAGATGGACCTTTGTTGGCAAAGTAATGTCTTGCTTTTTAATATGCTGTCTATGTTGGTCATAACTTTTCTTCCAAGGAGTAAGCATCTTTTAATTTCATGGCTGCAATCACCATCTGCAGTGATTTTGGAGCCCAAGAAAATAAAGTCTGTCACTATTTTCACCGTTTCCTCATCTTTTTGCCGTGAAGTGATGGGACTGGATGCTATGATCTTAGTTTTCTGAAAGTTGAGTTTTAAGCCAACTTTTTCACTCTCCTCTTTCACTTTCTTCAAGAGGCTCTTTAGTTCTTTGCTTTCTGCCATTAAGGGTGGTGTTATCTGCATATCTGAGGTTTTTGATATTTCTCCTGGCAATCTTGACTCCAGCTTGTGCTTCATCCAGCCCAGCATTTCTCATGATGTACTCTGCATATAAGTTAAATGAGCAGGGTGACAATAAACACTCTTGATGTACTCCTTTCCCAGTTTGGAACCAGTCTGTTCCATGTCCAGTTCTAACTGTTGCTTCCTGACCTGCATACAGATTTCTCAAGAGTCAAGTCAGGTGGTCTGGTATTCCCATCTCTTGAAGAATTTTCCACAGTTTGTTGTGATCCACACAGTAAAAGGGTTTGGCATAGTCAATAAAGCGGAAGCAGATGTTTTTTCTGGAACTCGCTTGCTTTTTTGATGATCCAGCGGATGTTGGTAATTTGATCTCTGGTTCCTCTGCCTTTTGTAAATCCAGCTTGAACATCTGGAAGCTCATGGTTCACGTACTGTTGAAGCCTGGCTTGGAGAATTTTGAGCATTACTTTACTAGCATGTGAGATGAGTGCAATTGTGTGGTACTTTGAGTATTCTTTGGCACTGCCTTTCTTTGGGATTGGAATGAAGACTTAAATTTTTCCAGTCCTATGACCACTGCTGAGTTGTCCAAATTTGCTGGCATATTAACAAAGACATACATACCAAGCATGAACTCATGACCACTGACTTAAATAAGGACTCTAGCTTCTATTCATATTTTCTTTCTTTCTGTGTCATGTATAGATTTAAATATTTTAACTAATTTTATTTTTAATTATTCTTCTTCTCCCCTTAACATAGTACATGGGCTCTGCCAGTAATGGTTCACTTGACAATTTAATTTTTAGAGTGTTTACTATTAAGGTTAAATCCTGTCAGAGCCAGAAGAAGAGAGAGGACTTTGCCAGAGATATGGATCTCTGGAGCTGGACTCAAATGAAGAAATTTGGATTTGGCAAGAAGATGGTATAGAATTCTTATTGGAAGAATTTGTTTTGTTTTGGGGTGAAACAGAAAAAAATAGCTTTGCTGCTTTGGGAGGCAAAGGGGGACACAGTGGGATTGTGCCTCTCAAAACTGTGTGTCCCAACCTGGAAAGAACTGGTGAGAAGTTTTATTCTTGCCTCAGGTGGTCTCCTGATCTTCTCTGAAGAATACTTCATCAAGGGTGTTCCATCTTCCATTTGTTTTGGAAGAATTTTTTAAAAGGTAAAGGAGTGGATGCAGATGTTATGTAGCCCAAGAAATAACTGTAATATAGATCACTATATATTTTCATATATATAATATACAGGCATATCTCCTTTTATTGTTTATTTTTTAAATGCTCTTTGCAGACATTGAGTTTTTTTCACAAATTGAAAATTTGCAGTTAAGCAGATATACTGGCACCATTTTTCCAATAGCATTATTTTTGAATAAGGGTGTATATACTTTCTTAGGCATAGTGTTATTGCACACCTGATAGACTATAGCATAGTGTAAACCCAAGTTCTGTATGCTCTAGGAAACTAAAACGTGCATGTGACTCACTTTTCGGTGTAGTCTGAAATCAAACATGCAGTATCTCTGAGGTGGAGGGTGTGTGTGTGTATTTTTAAAACTACTAGCATCCAGGGACTTCCCTGGCAGTCTCCTGGGTTGCACTGCAGGGACACATGTTCAGTCCCTAGACAGAGGACTAAGATCCTGCATGCCTCGTGGTGTGCCAAAAAAAACTTATGAACTACTAGCATCCAAAGCCTTGTAATCTGGAGGGCATCTCCCAGCATTTGGGTCTTTATGGAAGGCAAAGTCTATTACCCAGACTTGGAAAAACCAAATGTCCCTATCCAGGGTTTTGAATCTTCATGGGATGTTCCAAAGGCAAGAATGTTCCAAAGCCATGGGCAGCTCGCAGCCAGTTTGGTAGTGGCGACCTGGGCAGCAGATTCCTAAACAGACCCTTCCTGCAGCACAAACTTGGCCATCACCCAGCCTTCTTGGACTTTCCTCAATTTCTGAGTATCTTTCCCCAGGCTGCTAGTTAATTCTATGAAAGTGAAAGTGTTCTTCGTTCAGCCGTGTCTGACTCTTTTTGACCTGATGGATTATAGCTCGCCAGGGCTCTCTGTCTGTGTAATTCTCTAGGCAAGAATACTGGAGTGGGTTGCCATTTCCTCTTCCAAGGATCCTCCCAACTCGGGGGTCAAACCCAGGTCTCCTGCATTGCATGCAGATTCTTTACCATCTGAGCCACCAGGGAAGCCCTATAATTCCTTTCTATTTAAGCATCTGCCCATCAAACCTTGACTAGTGTAGTAAGTTTGGAAAGATATAAAAAGCTATGAATGTCAAGAGCAGTGTCCCTCAAATTAAGGATCTTGTTAAAAATGACGATTTTTGAGTAGAGTTACCTGTATACCTGAAACTAACACAATATTGTAAATCAACTATATTCCAATAAATATTTAAAAATTGAAAGTAAATAAATACAATCAAAATAAATTTAAATGATAATTTTTTTAATGCCATTTTTTATTTCGGAGGTTTGGGTAGGGCTTGAGATTCCAAGTTCCAACAAGCTCCCAGGTGATGTGGGATAATGCCAGCCCACAGACCACTCCTTGGGTGCTGAGCTCAGGAGCGCTGAATGCTTGTAGAGAAGTGGCTAGAAAGTAGGAAGGAGCAAGGTCAACAAGGTTCAACACTATCTAATGGAGTTTGGACTTGATTCTGCAGGGGATAAGCAGCCATTAAAGGACCCAGGGGGAGTGAAATGAATAGATTTCCATTTCTTGAGGGCTTGTAGACATGATGTAGACAACAGAGCATGAGAGACAGGAGGCGGAGGAAGCAGTGAGGGATCCAGTGGGCAGAACAACAGCCTCCACCCCCAGATGTCCTCTTCCTCATCCCCAGAACCTGTGCATATGTTACATTATATGATAAAAGGGACTTTGCAGTTATTAAGTTAAGGGCTTTCAGATGGAAAGATTATCCTGGATTAACCAGGCAGGCTCAGTGTAATCACAGGAATCCTTACAAGTGGAGAACCCTTCTCAGCTGTGGCCAGATGAGAGAGATGGGAGATGGGATTACAGAAGAAAGGTCAGATACACAACACTGGTTTCCCTGAAGAGGCAGGAAGAGGCTCAAGCCAAGGCATGTAGGTGGCCTCCAGGAACTAGAAAAGGCGAGGAAGTGGGCTCTCCCCTACAGCCTCCAAACGGAGGCTTGATTTCAACCAGGGACACCCATCTGACTTGACCTTCAGAACTGTGAGATAGTACATTTTTGCTTTTTTGGTTTAGTTGGTTTTGGTCTTTTTTTGGCAGGGGTGGGGGGGGGGGCAGCTGTACATAGGGCTTGTGGTACCTTTGTTCCCCGACCAGGGATCAAACTTGTGCCCTTGCAATGGAAGTGCAGAGCCCTAACCACTGGACCACCAGGGGATGCCTGCATTTGTGTTCTTCTAAGCCATAAAGCTCATGGTAATTTGTTACAGGGGCAAAAAAAAAAAAAGGGGGGGGGGATATGGGAGGCCACTGGGATATTCAGGGGAACAATGATGAGAGCCTCATTGAAGAGAAAGTATTAGTCTTTCAGTCATGTCTGACGAGTCTTTGTGACCCCAAGGACTGTGGCCTGCCATACTCCTCTGTCCTTGGAATTCTCCAGGCAAGAGTACTGGAGTGGGAGGCCATTTCCTTCTCCAAAGGATCTTCCTGACCCAGGTATCGAACCCGGGTCTCCTGCACTGCATGTGGTTTCTTTACCATCTGAGCTGCCAGGGAAGATCTCATTGAAGAGAGAGGGCAGCACAGAAGGAGAGACCTGGTTTGACAGATTATTGGGACGATAGAGATGGAGGTTTGTAGTTACCACTGGGTGTGTGGGTGGGGATGGGTGGTGAGGAGAGGCAGGGGTCAAAGGAAGCTTTCAGGTTTCTCTCTTGGACAAAGGGGTCTGTTGGTCAAAAGGAAGGAAAGAAGTGAGTGTGAGTCTGAGTGTGAGAGAATGTGTAAGTGTGCACACAAGTGTGTGAGTTGAAGGCGTGTGAGAGATCCCAGAAAAAGGAAGGAGTCTCCCTTAATACCACTGGGCTCTTTCCTTGCAGTTCCATTTTTACCGAGAAAACTGGCTAATCTTACTCTCAAGTTTTCCCTCCTGAGAACAGCACCGCCAACATAAACAGCTGCTCTGCCTGTCAGTTATATTTTTCAGTTTAAATTAATGAATTGCCATTCTAGTCCTACACCAGGCTCCCCTGAGTTTAGTCAGGGCAAAACAATTCCCCAGGGTTCACTGTCTCCTGGGTGAGCGGACAGAGTTGAGTTTTGTGCCCCTGCAAAGCGGAGGACCAGAAGGGAACCGCGGTGACTCCAGTTTTGTCTCCTTCCTTGGTATAGCACCCTGCATCCCCGGCTGGAAGGGGTCGGAGAAAGGGAGGGAGACGTGGAGGAGGCTGCCCAGTGCTGTCCCCTGGGCCAAGTCAACTAGGAATCATGAGGTTCTGTGCATGCAACTTCACTGCTATTTATAGTTCACACTCTGAGATTCCTTCACATATACTTTTCGGGGACCCAGCCTCCAGAGGTGACACACCCCATTTGGATCCCCTGCATGGTAGCAAATGCAAGCCAGGCAAGTCATTCTGGGAAACTGGGGGGTGGAGGCAGGTTTGGCTGAGTTGATATAGAGGCAGCTGGTTCCATCCTAAAGACATCCTGGGAAAGTCAAGAAAATAATTTCAGGGCAGGTTACTGCTCTGAATGATTTCTTTAGCTGTGCCTAACTTGCCAAGTGAGTAAAAGGAGAGCAAAGATCCTTTGTCCCTCCCAATGCTGAGGGCTGGGACTATTGATATCAACCTGTTGCTCAGATGAGGAAATTGAGGCTCTTAGAGGTTAAAGTTCTTATCTAGTATTGGGTCAATCAAACATCAGAGCCAGGACTTAACTTCAGTCTTTTGATGACAAAAATCTCTATCCTTTGTACTTTGACGGAGGATTCTGTCCCCTCTGGGGAGGGACACCCCCCACCCTCCACTCCCTGCAGGCCTTTGTCCATCAGTGGTAGTCTGACGATTCTCCTTCCTGGAGGTGCCCAGAGCATTTAGGGCTGTGACTGGGGCACCCAGATCACCCAACAGTGACACAATCCTCCCAGTGAGTCCTCCTGACCCCCTACCTCTGTGTCCAGCCCTCGGCCAGGTGCTGCGGAAGATGGTATAGGAGGTATATGTGGAGGGTGGTACAGCCATAGGAGGATGGTAGCTCCTGTTCTCTAAAAGTTTATAAAGCAACAGTGCTTAGACTGTGAGGTGTTCAAATCACAGAACTGGAGCGGGGTTCAGAGTTGCTGAACCAGGACCTTAGGATCCGAGCCCCTGCCCCCAGTGCAAGACTGTTTTCCGGTAACATTGCCTTCCGCTCCAGACAAGGGAACTGACACTCAGAGAGATTAAGCCGTGCTTCCAAGCCCATGGCCTGCGGCCTCTGGCAGCCTCCAACTCTAGCTACCATTTCCTCTTGCCAGGCCTCCCTGCTCTCATCACTTCCACATTCTACTTGTAACACCTCTGTTACTCAGCATAGCAGTTCATTTGTTTAAAATAATGCTTCTTTATGTCACAGTCATGACCACCAGTCAATGAAAAAATTGTGTGAATATGCAATCATCTCTTTTCCTATGGCCTCCACCTCACTCCATGCATTCTCATGACTCTTCTTAAAAGGGTATGAAATCTCCTTGGTTAGCAAGGTTTAAGGAGAGGACTCCTGGGTGACCTCTGGCAGGTCACTGCACTGCCCTGCTCCCAGTACCCACCAAAGAGGGCGTCCGCCCTGCCCCCACTTCACGCTCAGCCTCCCCCACTTAACCCCATCATCACCCACCCCACCCACTCAAAAATTGTGCTACTTACATATTCTTTAATGTCCTTTGACTTCACAGCCTTGTAGGAATAATATGCAGGGTAAAGAGTGCCAAATATTAGCCTGGAGGGAAGAGAGAGGGGAAAAAATGAGAAATGTGATTTTCATTCATTCTGTTTGATGGAAAATGTTGTCTTCAGTACCAGAGCATCCTCTGAACTACAGAACATGCTTCTGTGGGGCTTGGGTTATTTTTCTGAAGGCCCTGAAGCTTTTCTGCTCATGGCTGGGACGTGCTTAGAAACCTCTATGCCCTGTTACAACTCCACACACACCTTCCTTCAATCTGTCATTTGCCATACAGGAGGGTGGTTTGGGGTCATGAAAGCCAAAAATGGGAGGATCGGGGGCTCTGGAGGTGGGAAACCAAAGCTGAGCAGCCAAGACCCCTGAAATGAAAGGCCCAGTGGATTTCCCTGGTGGTCCAATGAATAAGAATCCACCTGCCAATGCAGGGGACACAGATTCCATCCCTGGTCCAAGAAGATCCCACGTGCCATGGAGTAACCAGGCCTGCACACCGAAACTTCTGAAGCCTGTGCATCTAGAGCCTGTGCTCCAGAGAAGGAAAAGCCACCACAGTGAGAAACCCACATACCGCAAGGAGGAGCAGTCCCCACTCTCTGCAACTAGCAAAGAGTCCTTGCAGCCACGAAGACAGACCGCAGCCAAAACTAGAAATTAATAATTATACATTTGTTTTTAAAAGGCCCAGTGTTCCTCCCTGCTGCGAATCCCCATCAGATGCTCTCTTAAGCCCACCTACACCTTGGGCTTCCTTTTCTACCAAACCCGCATCACTCCAAGTTTCTTCAAATTTCACTCCCTTCAGATTGGATTTCAGCATCCTGCAGTCAGAATCAGCTGTTCAGTTTGTAAATCCAATCAAGCCAACCCTTTCTCCCACCAGACACATAAATCCCCACCTTGCAATAACCTGCTTCCCACTGCTCTGAAGATGTAGAAGCAAAAATAATGGCACCAGTGTGATGTTTGGGCTTCAGCTCTCACTGAGTCATCGCTCCTGGGGCCATGCACCAGGTCATTAAATAACCAGACTCTGCATAGCATAGCTCCACTTGCCCTCTTTCTCTCTACTTTGTCCCTTCCCCACCCCCAACCACTGAGTCTTTGCCTGTTCTGTCCTTTCCTTCTGGAATCTCTGCACCCCCCCCCACCTTCTTCTTTGTCAGGTTGGTGCCTATTCACTCATCAGATGCCAGCTCCCTATGACCTCTTCCTGGAAGCCTTCCCTGACCTCTCCCCCTAAGTTAAATCTTCCCACTATACTCTCAAAGCATGATATACAATTTGATCAGGGCATGTGATGTTTTGATTGACAGCATCCCTCAGTTGGACTCTGCACAGAATGGATCTGTTTTGTTCAACAGTGTGTTTCCAGCACCTACCACATAGGAGGCTCAATAGATACTTTAATAATTATTATTCTAATTTTATTCATTTACTTATTTTTGGCTGTGCTAGGTCTTCATTGCTGTGCATAGGCTTTTTCTAGTTGTGGCGAGTGGGGGCTACTCTCTAGTTGTGGTGCTTGGACTTTTCATTGTGGTGGCTTCTCTTGCTGTGGAGCACAGGCTCTAGGGCGTGCACACTTCAGTAATTGCAGCTTGCAGGCTCTAGAGCACAGGTTCAGTAGCTGTGGTGCTTAGTTGCCCTGTGGCATGTGGGATCTTCCCAGACCAGGGATCAAACTCATGTCCTCTGCATTGGCAGGTGGATTCTTAACCACTGGACCACCAGGGAAGTCCCCTCAATAGGTATTTTTAAATGAATGAACTGACAGGATGCTGGAGCTGGAAGGGTTTCATCCTTTCACCCGACAGGTGAAGTCACCTCTACTTGTCAATTCAGGTGCCAGCTGTTGTACCATCCTGGTTCTGTCCCCACAAGGGCCAGCATCTCATGTGACAACCCTATGGACAGAGCAATGCAAGGAGACACCACACTCAGGAAGCCCAAAGCCATGGCTGCTTCATCAGGGGGGGTCATACAGAGAACTCCCATCAGATGCTATTTATCAAGCAGGACTTAGTTTTACAATAAGCTGTGGCAGGTGACACCTTGACAGTCCACATTCATCAGGTTTTCATGGAAAAACAGAAAGCTAACTGAACCGAGTCTGTTTCTGGTGCTGAATGGGAAGGGGAAAGGGTTTTGTAACCTTGACTCACACAGGCCCTGCACTAAGTGTTCTGCAGACATGAGCTCAGACAGCCTTGGAAACAAGAACCTCGTCCATAGACAGGGCACCAAGGCTGGAGCGGCTAGTCCGAGCTTGCCTAGTTCCATGACCAGTAAGGGATAAAGGAAGGGATGGGACCCAGCCAGACTGGCCTCCTCTGTGCCTGACTCCTTACCAACGCTGTCCGCTGCCTTGGAGAGCAAGGCCACGCCCTGGGAAGGCTGCAATTGTATCTAGGGAGCTAGATAAGACAGCCAAAGGGACAAAAACATAGTCTGAAAGAAATCAAAAAAATTCAAAAGGAGATGGTGACTTCCTCTGACTGTCTGGTGCCTAAGACTCTGCGCTTCTAACGCAGGGGTTGTTTGGTCATTCAGTCATGTCCGACTATTTGCAACCCTATGGACTGCAGCATGCCAGGCTTCCCTGTCCTTCACCATCTCCCAAAGTTTGCTCAAACTCATGTCCATTGAGTCCAATGCAGGGGGCCCAGGTTCAATTCCTGGTCAGGGATCCCACATGCCGCAACTAAGAGTTCGAATGCCTCAACTAAAAAAAATCCCGCATGCCATAGTAAAAGATCCAAGATCCTGTGTGTTGCAGCTAAGACCTGGTGCAGCCAAATAAAAAGTCAAAAAATTAATTAAAGAAAAAAAAAAAAGATGGCCACAGTGCTAAAGACACAAGCAGCCCAAGGAAGTCCACTGGGATCTGTCACAAGTCAGCTCAGAGGAGGAGGTTTCCCTAACCCCCCACCCAGCCCCACTTCACTCTAAGCAGTATTCTCAGATACTCGGGAGAATCTCCCTTTGTCCATGAGATCTTTCCTGACCTCAGCATCCCTTGAAGATTAGGTTCCTCTTCTGTTCTTCACTGCTACACCCTGGATGGTCCCCTTTCTTCGCTCTGATCCATATCACTTGCATCAGTTTTTTCCATGTCTGTCTCTCCCACAAGACAAGTTCCACAAAGTTGGCTTGATGTTGTCTACTTACGAGTCGAACCCACACCTCTTGGGCAGAGGAAGTGCTTGGTAAATACGTATTCCCTCTGGGAAATTTCAGAAAGTGGTGAAGCAAGGGTCAGAGCCACCCAAGGGACGCTCATGACTTTGGGGCTGAGGTCTCAGTAGTGAGGAGATGCTGGACAGCACCAGGCTGCTTCAGCAAAGCCTCCAGCACAACATCACAGGCCCCAGAGAAACAAACACGCCCTCCTTTGGCACAGAAGCCCTGGTCAATAGTCACGTCTGCCAGGACAGAGGAGCCTGGCATGCTGCAGTCCATGGGGTTGCAGAGTTGGATGTGACTGAGTGGCTGAACAATAGCAACAGCCAGGAGGGTGTCCAGCCCCTGCCTTGAGGCAGTGCGTGAGCAGCAGGAGAGACAGATGGAAACTGCATCTTGACCTGACAGCCCATGGATCAGCTCTTCCGTGAACCCCAAAGGCCAGCGACACCCCCCTACTGGACATAGAGGCGGAAAGCCTCACAAGGGCCAAGACAAAGGAGGCGGGTGCTCCGTCTGCCTGGGGGACTCAGATGGGAATGGCTGCCAGCATCCCCCCACCTGGCTCCCATCTGACAGCACAGGGACAGCAAGACAAATGTGCCTGTGCTTTCCAGTCTCCAAAAGCTCAGAAACACCGGCATGTAAGGGACTAGACTCAGTATTTCACTGCCCAGAGGAGGGAGAATGGAATGAAAAGGGCAAGTTCTCCTAAATCTGTTTTGGAGAAAAAAATAAATGAAGCAGGTCCCTGCCAAAGGGGTTTGAGATTGATGTCCATTCACAGCAAGTCCCCCTGGCCAGGCCCTTCTCTTCCCCCCACTCCCTCAGCTCCGGACCTAACCCTAACCTCCTGGCCAGTGGCTGTTCCCCACTGAGCCATGCTTGCATGCTCACAACGTGTCACTTCCTGGGACTTCCCTAGTAGTGAGTGGGTAACAGGCAGGAAGGCCAGGGGTCTCCAAACAGAGGAAATAGGCAGCAAGTGTCAGATATATTTTATCTCTCTCTTAAACAGCAGGAGGAAACAAACAAGTGTTAGATTTCCTCTTCTCTATACAAATTTTAAAAAGGTTTCTCTTAAAATTCTGTGTTGCCATAATGACACCTGGTTCTACCTGAACTTTTCTCAAACCTTGAGTGAACCAATGCGTTTTTCTTATGAAAATGTTTGTCTTAAGCTATGTTAATGAACTGTGTATTTACCCTAGACTCTGTCTTTCTTCAAGTCGGTTCCCCCTCAGAACGGACTTGACAAACCTGTATATTTTACTCATACATTGTTCTCCTAATCTATGTTAATGAAACTATATATTTACTTGGAAACCTGCCTTTCTTCAAGATTCAAGTCAATCATTTTATGGCCCAGGATAACTCACCTAGTGCCAATGTTATCTCAAAATGAATGTTGTGGGTGAAGGGTCTGGTGCCACTCTGAGTTTTGAGATATCTCCTTTCTATAATTAACAGCTTGCTAGTAGCTATATAACATCTGGCTAAAGACTAGCAGGGGGGCACTCTTTCTGCCCCTTTCTGATGTCTATGTCAGAAGCTTTCTCTATCTCTTTTATACTTTAATAAAACTTTATTACACAAAAGCTTTGAGTGATCAAGCCTCGTCTTCGTCACTGGCCCCAGACTGAATTCTCCTGTGGAGGCCAAGAATCCCAGCGTCTTTCATGGCTCAGCAACAACCTTTCAGTAGGCCAGTGGCTAAGATTTCATGTTCTCATAGCACGGGGCCCAGGTTCTGTCCACAATCAGGGAACTAGATCCCACATGCCATAACTAAAGAGTTTGCATGCTGCAACTAAAGATGGAAGATCCTGCATGTCACAACTAAGACCCAGTACAACCAAAGGAATAAAAATAAACTTTTTTTTAAACATGTGACTTCCTATTGGCTACCTCTTCTTCAATTTTTTAAAAAAAATATTTATTTGGCTGCATCAGGTCTTACTTCCAGCATTTGAACTCAGCTTTGGCTAGTTCCCTGACCAAGGATAGAACCCAGGCCGGCCCCTTACACTGGGAGCTTGTAGTCTTAGCCACTGGACCACCAGGGAAGTCCCCCAGCTTGTTCTTCTGCCTGCATCTTAGTGCATGACCTTCCCACAACTCCACACCTCCCCCGCCCTGCCCCCACCGGCTCCATAAAGTCTCACTAATCCTTTAAGACCAAGCCACTTCTGTGCATCTTTGATCAGTTGTCTCTCAGGATTTTCTTGACACTGGTTAAGTCTCTTACAGCTCTTATGTAGTAGTTTTAATAAGAAGACATTAAAAATAATGATATAAATATCACAGAGTGCTCACTCATGCCAGGCACTGCTCTACAGGCTGTCCATTCTCAGTCCTCTCAACATCAATCCAGGATAAGAATTTTTGTATTGTTAGTCGCTCAGTCGTGTCCGACTCTTTGCGACCCCATAGATTGTAGCCCACCAGGCTCCTCTGTCCATAGAATTCTCCAGGCAAGAATACTGGAGTGGGTTGCCAATTCCTTCTCCAGGGGATCTTCCCGACCCAGGGATTAAACCCAGGTCTCCTGGACTGCAGGCAGATTCTTTTTCATCTGAGCTACCAGGGAAGCCCTAAGAATTCTTGTGCTTAGGTGCTCAGTCGTGTCTGACTCTTTGCGACTCCATGGATTGTAGCCCACCAGGTTCCTCTCTGTCCATGGAATTCTCCAGGTAAGAACGCCAGAGTGGGTTGCCATTTCCCTCTACAGGGAAGAATTCTTACTACTCCATTTTACAGATTAGGACACAGATTAGGACATTTTACAGGGACAAACAGCCAGGAGCTGAGCTGGAATGTGACCCGGGCAGCCAGACAACAGGCTGACTGTCTTCTCCCAGGGCAGCCTGTGCTGACGGGGTTAGACCATCCAGGCCAGGGGGATTGATTAGTGGGGTCCCCAGCACCTGACAGAGCGCCTGCCCAAGTGGCTGCTGGACGAATGTCTGATGGATGAATAAATATCAAACAAATGCAACCTCTCTCCAAGGAACTTCAGCCCACTTCAGATTCACATAACTCTCTCTGTAAGGTCAAGAGAAAAGCTGTGCAATTCTTAGGAGGAATAAAGCCACTTAAGTGCTTAAGGTTGGCTCAAGAGCGGGAAGGAAGAAGGCTTGAGTGCCTTCTGTAGAGGGGAAACCAGGCTCTGTGCTCACACACTCCACCTGATTATCTGTAAACAGAGTCCCACCTGGTGCTCCAGAGCCACAGAGTTCTGCACCCACCCACCCTCTGCCCACGGCCATTTACTGCTCCCCGGAAGCCCCCAACCCAACCTACTGCCTCCATGTATCTGCTTGCCACATCCCTGCTATCTTTGCCCTTGATTCCTCCTCTTGCTCCAAACTAGGGGCCTTCTTCTGGGTTGCCGCCTTGGCTTCCCCCCAGCTGCAGTGGGGGGGTGTGGGGTGGGGGTGGGCAATGGGCCTCCTGTGAATACTAACCTCAGAGACAGCAGTTCCCAACTGGGAGTAAGACATCTGGCCAACATCTGAAAACATGCAGGTCATCACAACTCAGAGAACGCTACTAGCATCTTGTTGGGGGGGAGGCCTGGGATGCTGTCCAACATTCTACAACACACAAAGACAGTCCCCCAAAGCCTGATTGGGTCCATAACATCAGAAATACCAAGGTGGAGAAACCCTTGTCTAGGTGCTGTTTTTCAATCCTTGGGCCCTGCTCCTTTCCTTCAGCTTAAATGACATAAGATAGCTGCTTTGAGTAGGACCCAGGGGCCTCTCTTCTTTCTCCAGTTAATTTCCAAGGAGTTAAAATTTCCCAAGAAGAAAGGGCTTCCCAGGTGGTGCTAGTGGTAAAGAACCTGCCTGCCAATGTAGGAGACATAAGAGACTCAGGTTCGATCCCTGGATTGGAAAGATCCCCTGGGGGAGAGCATGGCAACTCACTCCAGTGTTCTTGCCTGGAGAGTCCCATGGACAGAGGAGCCTGGCGGGCTACTCTAGTCGCCATGGCCAGTCCATGGGATCACAAAAAGTTGGACACGACTGAAGCGACTTAGCACAGCATAAGAGAGGTAAGAGGTCTGCTGAAAGCCTGACTGAGCCCCACTGAGCCCCTCACTGGGCTCACCAAGCCAAACAACAGCAGAGGGTCCCAGAGGGTGAGCCCATGCCCGATCTCATCTTGGCCAAATCCACAGGTTCCCCTCTCAACACTCAGTCACCCCTGCTTCCAGCCGCTCCACCATTTCCCAGCCTTGCTGGGACTCCAGCACTGGCAGCAATATGCACCCTTGGCACTGATGCAAAATATACAATTTCTGATTATCGTCCTATGTAGGTTTTTCCATGAAAGTTTATGAATCCATTTTTAAAAATATTTACTTATTTTTGTCTATCTATTTGGCCGTGTTGGGTCTCAGTTGCAGCACATAGGATCTTAGATCTTCACTGTGGCATGTAGGATATTTAGCTGCAGGTTGAGAACTCTTAGTTGCAGCACGTGGGATCTAGTTCCCTGACCAGGGATTGAACCTGGGTCCCCTGGATTGGGAGCACAGAGTCTTAGCCACTGGACCACCAGGGAAGTCCCTATGAATCAGTTTTGATTACTTTCCAAGAGAATTAATTTCAAGACCATTTTTAACTTTCTACTGTCACACAAGGGTCCTCCTTGGTGCTAGAGCGCCTAGTAGCATTTCAATAAATATGCTACAATTTTTAAGATGAAAAAAACTTAAAACAGGAGAGAGGGAGATCTGAAGTCTCCTATATGTACTCTTTTCTCATATTTTCCTTTTCTTCCTTCCCCCAAATAAGCAACCTCCTGAATTCAGTGTTTCTCTATTTCTCACTAATATTTTTACTAACTCTGTAAGCCATGCTGAAACAGAAAAAAATGTATTTCTATTTAAACATTATATAAATGGAATCACACTATATGTATTCCACTGAAATGTGTCTTCATTCAAATTTATGGTTTTGAAATTTTGATCTGTATTAAGACTTGTCTTTCTAGACCTTTTTTGTTGTTCTTGTGTTGGGTCTTTGTTGCCGTATGCAGGCTCTCTAGTTGGTGTGTGGGATCTTAGTTCCCTGACAGGAAATCAAACCCACATCCCTTGCATTGGAAGGCAGATTGTTTTTTTAAAAAAATTAATTTATTTATTTTAATTGGAGGCTAATTACTTTACAGTATTGTGGTGGTTTTTGCCATACATTGACATGAATCAGCCATGGGTGTACATGTGTTCCCCATCTTGAACCTCCCTCCCACCTCCCTCCCCATCCCATTCCTCAGGGTCATCCCAGTGCACCGGCCCTGAGCTCCCTGTCTCATGCGTTGAACCTGGACTGGCGATCTATTTCTGGAAGGCAGATTCTTAACCACTGGATCACCAGGGAAGTCCCTCTAGCTCACTGTAAACCTCTGTATACTATTTCATTATGTGAATTTATCACAGCTTATTTACCCATTCTATTGATGCATATTTAGGTTCTTTCCAAGTTGTCACTATTATAAACAGAGCCAGAATGAACATTCTTATACAAATCTCCCTGGGCATGGGTGGGACTTACTCTAGGGTTTACACACAGTGTGGAACTGCTGAGTTGCAGGGCATAGCACCTTCCTCCAGACAATGCCAAACCACTCCCCAGAGAGGTTATACCAGTCTCTACTCCTTCCTGCCATGTAAACGAGTTCTGATGTCCTCCATCGTTTTTTTTTTTTTTTGGTTGCGCTGGGTCTCCATTGCTTCCCTTGGGCTTTCTCTAGTTACAAGGAGGAGGGGGCTACTCTTCATTGCAGCGAGTGGGCTTCTCATTTCAGTGGCTTCTCTCATTACAAAGCACCGGCTCCACGCACACAGCCTTCAGCAGCAGCACGCATGCTCAGCGGTTTACACGGGCCTAGTTGCTCCATGCCATGTGGAATCTTCCTGAACCAGGGATCAAACCTGTTCCCCTGTATCGGAAGGCACAGGATTCTCCATTCTTGCCAAACTAATACAGTCAGATTTAACATTTTTTTGCCAATCTGAAGGATATGAAACAGTATCTCAAGTTTGTTTTAATCCATATTTCCTCAATTGCAAGTGAAGTTGATTAACATTTTATGCCTCTTAGCCATTTGGCCCCCTTAACTGAACTATTTATATTGCTTCCCTCCCCAACCCTATTCAGTTCTTTATCTTTTTCTTACTGATTTTTAGGACTTCTTTGTGAATTCTGGGTATAAATTATGCCTTGGACATATGGATTGCAAACATCTTTTCCCAATAAAAAGCCCTTTTAACTTTCTTTGCTGTGGTCCCTTCTGTTGCACAGAAGTTTTAAATTTTAAATGATAATATATCAGTCTTTTATAGCTTGCTTTTTTACATCTTGTTGAGAAAATCCTGGCCACATATATCTTCTCATAAAAGTTTTTAAGGTTCACTTTTTCACTATTAGGTTTTAATTCATTTGGAACTTATCTTTATGTATGTTATGAGTTAGGGATTCAACTTTATGCTTTTTTGTAAGGATTCCAACTGTTCTAATAATAATTACCAAATTCTTTCCCACTGATTTTCAGTTCTACCATCACATGTAATGTTTTCTAATATGTATAGATATTATTTCAGTTCTCCATTCCCTTACCCTGGTCTACCGACCAACCGTGCACCTATACCACAGGGTATTAATTTCCATAGCTTTATAATAAATCCTGATATTCTCTTTAAAAAATATTTATTTACTTGGCTGTGCTGGGTCTTAGTTGCAGCATATGGGATCTTTAGCTGCAGCATGCAAACTCTTAGTTGTGGCATGTGGGATCTAGGTCCCTGACCAGGGATCGAACCTACATTGGGAGCACAGTGTCTTAGCCACTGGACCACCAGGGAAGTCCCCTAAATCCTGATATTCTTAACACTGTCTTGCCTATTCTTAGCCCTTAGATTTTCTGTATGGATTTCATGACAGCTTGTTAAGTTCCATGAGAAACGTTGTCTATTTTGATTGAGAGTACACTGAAATTACAGATTTACTTGGGAAGAGTCACCATCTATATCAGGTTTCCTTTCCATAACATGGTCCCTTCTACTGAGTCTTCCTTAACGTCTTTTCAAGATATGCTACAGATTTTTCTATAAAGACCTTGGACTTGTTTTGTTTTCTTTATTCTTAAGTATATATTTCAAGAGGGTTTTTTTTATGGTATTATGAGTTTTAAAAATTAGATATTCTCTTGGTTTTTAATGTTATACAGGAAAGCCATTGGTTTTCCTTGTGGATCTCAGAGCCACTCAACTTGCTGCAATCAAAAGCATTTGGAGTCCCAAATGCATTACAACTCCGTGAAAAAAGTCAAACCCCAAACCAATATACTGTATGATTCTATTTATATGCTATTCTGAAAAAGGAAAGGTTATAGGGATAAAAAAAGAATCAGCGGTTGTACAAGGACTAGAGATGGTGGGAGAGGTGACTACAAAGTAGCCTGAGAGAATTATGGAAAATGATGGAAGCTTCTTGCATCTTGATTGCAAATTGTCCATTTATCAAAACTCAGAATTCAAACTCACACTTATAACACTCATACCAGGATTTCCCTGGGGCAGTCAAATGATTAAGAACCTATGTTTCCAAAGGCAGGGGTACAGGTTCAATTCCTGGACAGAGAAAACTAACCCATGTATGCAGGCAAAAAATTTTTAAGTAAATAAATAAAATAAAACTTATCAAATTGAGTTTAAAAACCTGACCTTAAAAAGAAAAAGCATTTGGGAGAATTCACACTCGTAAGTGTGTGTGTGTGTGTGTGTGTGTGTATTGGTGTCCAAAAATGCATAAAGCTGGCCAGGCATTAGCCTCCAAGCTCGACACAACTTCCTGATATTGGAGGGTCCATGTGTGACAAAACAAGGATTTGCAAAAAACATAATACACCTCTAGGGGCTGCTAATACTATAGCTCTGAAAGGACTGTCTTAGACACACTATGGGCCTGGGTGCTATATGCAACTGAGCGAGCCTAATCTTCACCATGCTGTGTAGGGAACATCCTTACTCACAGTGGTTATCCACAAGCCTAAGCTGGGCAGCTTCTCAGGCTGGGTGCAGAGCTCAAGGTTCCCATGGCACAGCAAGCCGGCTGGGCTCTGGTTGCCATAGGTCCCACCCCTTGGGCTCCCGCTTCTATTTACCCACTGTGACCTTCTAAAAGGCTAGAGGGAGAAAACAGGAGAACAGCAGAACTGGCCCACTGGGCATTTGGGCTCCTTGGAGACTATATGACTATGATTTATAAGTTCTTCTTTATTTACTGAGTATCCATTAGTTACCAGGGACTGTGCAAACTTCTTTATAAGCAATATCACTATTCATCTTCATATGGCCTATGAGAGAGAAATTGTTTTTTTTATAATACAGACAAGGAATCTCATAAAGAAGGCTGAGCACTGAAGGACTGATGCTTTTGAACTGTGGCACTGGAAATGACTCTTGAGAGTCCCTTTGACTACAAGGAGATCAAATCAGTCAGTCCTAAAGGAAATCAACTCTGAATATTCATTGGAAGGACTGATGCTGAAGCTGAAGCTCCAATCCTTTGGCCTGATGCAAAGAATCTTTGGAAAAGACCCTGATGTTGGGAAAGAATGAAGGCAAGAGGACAAGGGCACGACAGAGGATGAGATGGTTGATGGCATCACCGACTTAATGGACATGAGTTTGAGCAAATTCCGGGAGACAGTGAAGGACAGGGAAGCTTAGCATGCTGCAGTCCATGGGGTCACAAACAGTCAGACATGACTTAGCAACTGAACAACAACAAAGCTGATCTCAGTCAAAAATAAACAAACTATGTCCTTCTTTCTCAACGTGGCATGTGATTCTGCTAGCCCCTACCTATAGACCCTTCTCTTTTTCTCTTGGTTTCACTGTGTGGCATGCAGAACGTCTCCAAACAGGGATCAAATCTATGCCGCCCGCATTGGAAGCACAGAAGCTTAATCACTAGACCATCAGGAAGTCCTGTAGACTCTTTCTTTTCTGTGTGCTTCAAATCCAACTCCTCTCTGCAGACTTGAGACTAACACGTACAAAACTGTTCCTAGGTGAACACCCCAACAAACACCTTATTCTTTTATTTGCTCCTTTGGTCTACACCACAGCCCTCTGAGACAACTGGGATTCTTTTCAGTTAATAAAAAACCGAGGATCAGAGTGGTTCAGAAACCCGCCAAAGGCCCCTTCCTTATCTGACAAGATTCAAACCCAGGTCTCCTGCCCTGAAGTCCAGGACCATTCTGAAGCCCCTATCGCCCTGGCACAGAGAAGAGTTTATCACTTATTTAGAGTTGTGTATAATGTGTGTGGCAAAAATACAAATTTAAATTGGATTACAGAAATACTCCGAAGTCCAATTTAGAAAAACACAAAACAGAACAGACACGCTGCAGATTTCAGTTCATGCTGTTAAGCGTTAAACTCTGCAATCCAGCCCACTCAAGTCCTGTTCAAGTGGCGGTCTGAATGTTTTTTAAAAATCTATATGATTGAGATTTCTATTCTTAAGAAATCCAGAAGCTAAGCTCTGGCATCAGACCTGAGTCCGAATCTAGCTCCATCACTGACTAGCTATGGGACTGGGAGTATGTTTCTTAACTCCTCTGGACCAGTTTCCTTGAGGCTGGAGAAGAAAAACACCTATGGTCAACAGCCACTGCACAGATTAAACAAGGAGACTGTAGGCGAGAATTTAACATTTCAGAGGCAGTGTAGAAGGATGACAAATACTAGTTTCCTTCCCTTCTACAGAAATAAAAGGACCACTTCTATTTACAGAAATAGTGGCTTCGAATGCCAATTCCTTTAGGCACAAAATAGTTTTCGCCCAATCATTATTTGTTGAACATCTACTATGTACCCTGGGTCCTCTGGTAGGGAAGACAGCCAGCAAACAGATAATTATACCTGGGTCCTCTGGTAGGGAAGACAGCCAGCAAACAGATAATTATACAAATAGTTGACTAATAACTGCTGCATTGAGTCTCACTGAGTATGTTTTGAAGGAGAGAATGGATTTCCTTTACAATGACTGTGCTGTGGTCGTCAACTTCTCAGCTCACAACCCCTCCCAGGATCTGAGAGCCAGAGACCTTGGCCAGATGGCCCCCTGGTAAAGGGTTATGGTTCTCCTCCTGGTGAACTTATCTCTGAAGCACCCTACAAGGGATATGGGGCTTCCCAGGTGGCTCAGTGGATAAAGAATTCACCTGCAATGCAGGAGACCTGGATTCGATCCCTGGGTTGGGACGATCCCTTGGAGAGGGCATGGCAACCCACTCTAGTATTCTTGTCTGGAGAATCTCATGGAGAGATGAGCCTGGCGGGCTACAGTCCATGGGGTCAAAAAGACTTAGACACAACTGAAGTGACTGAGCATGCACGCACAAGGGATATAGTTGGTGAGAGGAAAGTAGTGATGGACCTTCCTCCCTGCACCATGAGAGAGGGGGAAGGGGAATAAGCCTGAGGGGTGCTCTGAGCTAGATTTGAGGTGGTAGCTGTGGGGTACCTGTGGGATTCTCTGGGAACCTGGCTGCTCAGCTTGTGCCCCCTCGCACCATTCCCACACAGCAGGTGCTGGTGTTGCTGTGCCCAGCTTGGAGGTCGACACAATGTGCACACACCTGTCCAAAGAGGGTATCAAAGGGCTCCAGGGAAGATCTTTACTGACGCCCGCCAGGCGCTCCCTGATGCCCACAGCAGTCAGGTGAAGTCGTGACTGTTATCCCCTTTTTAAACACGTAGGACCTGGGACTTGAGGAGGTTCCATTCTTTCATCTGTTCATTAGATATTCATTCAGCACACTCTGTGCCAAATTCTGAGTCTAACACAAAGTCACAGAGCTGCCACGTGGGTAAGCTGAATTCAAAGTGCCGTCACTTCCTGGCTTCAAACCCTTTGCTCTTTCCAGTCCAACATAATACCTCAAGAAGGTGAGAGATTTTATGCTCATGGGGATCAGAAGTACCTGGAGTGCCAGGTGTATTGGAATGAGATAGTTAGCAGAGCAAAGCTGTGTGCGCTAAATATTGAAGGAAAAGCCTACAGAGGTGGGCCCAAGAGCCTCCTCCGTTAGACTGTGAGCTCTCTGACGGCAGGAACTGGGACCTTCCCCTCCTTTCATCTCCAGTGCTGGGCACAGAATGGGTGAGACATGCAGTAACATGGTGAAATTCAAATGTGTTATGCTAAGAGAAAGAAGGTGAAGGTGTTAGTTGTGTCCAACTCTTTGCGACCCCATGGACTGTAGCCTGCCAGGCTCCTCTGTCCATGGCATTTTCCAGGCAAGAGTACTGGAATGGGTAGCCATTTCTTCTCCAGGGGATCTTCCCAACTCAGGGATCAAACCTGGGTTTCCCATATTGCAGGCAGATTCTTTACCTTCTGAGCCACCAGGGAAGCCAGACTCAAAAGGCTACATGCTGCTTGACTCCACTTATATGACATTCTGAAAAAGACAGAACAATTAGAGACAGAAACAGATACACTGCCAGAGGCTGGGGATGTGAGAGAAGTTGACTTCTTCAAAGAGGCATGTGGAAATCTTTGAATGTGATGGATTGGTTCTATACACTGTGATAATGATTACATGATTGCATGAGTTTGTCGAAGTTCATAGAACTACATGATGAAAAGGGTAAATTTCATTCTATATAAATTATACTCTAATTCTTTAAAGAGAGAAGAAAGAGAAAAAGAGAATGAATATAAGCAGAAGCAGATTTACAGAGAAGCTAATGAAGCTTAAATTTCAAGACCCCTCAACTGCATGGGTCCTGGGAGGGGTCCTAGCAAGCATACTCATCAAATTTTTTATGACTGTTTTGGAGAAGGCATCTTTCTTCCACTGTAAATGCTTCAGGATCTATTAAACCTAGATCCATGTCTGAATAAAAGTATAAGAACAGATCAAAAGAAGAATGGTGGGCTCCCAAGGTATTAAGACTCAAGTGGGACCCTAAAGAAAGGCAAGACCCGGTTCCAGCAGAAGGAGGTAAGGAAGACAACCCAGGGAGCAGAACCAGTGTGGACACAAGTTCAGGGGACACAAGTTCATGGTTCCCAGTGACCTCATGAGCATCAGGAAACTGGGGTTCCTACACTTATGCTCACTACTCAGACACAGATGTCTGGTGTGATCTCTTCAGACACATCAAGCCGTTCAAGGCAGGTAGAGCTACGACCTAACAGGATGTGAAAATTCTATGTGCCAGTGTAACAAGCTTGTATCATTCTTCTGGCTACCCACACAGCAATGACCCCCCACTGCCCAACAGAGGGAAATTTTACATTATGTTTCTGAAACGGAAAATGGTTGATGTCCACTTTTCCAGCCTTCCCTCCAGCAGGGATGTGTGTTTGTGGTAGACACACCTGCACAGGTATGAACCCAGGTCCCTGCAGCCCTCTCATCCAGCTGTGCTGAGAATGCGTCCTTCAAGGGGGCAATCTCATGATACTACAGGAACAAACACAGCCAAGTGAGGCTGGTCTTGTGGGTGGAGTTGCTGATTTCCTTATGGTTAAAATCAGCCAAGTTATCAGTAGAATGCAGCTCCCATTTTAAAGCAATTCTGTTACAGAGAAATATTTGCACACTCATGTTCATAGCAGCCTGATTCACAATAGCCAAGGGATGGAAGCAACTTAAATGTCCAATGACAGATGAAAGGAGAAACAAAATGCAATGTCGATTTATTTTTGCTGTTGTTTAGTCACTAAGTTGCGTCAATCCCAGGGACTGTAGCCTGCTAGGCTCCTCTGTCCATGGGATTTTCCCAGGCAGGAATACTGGAATGGGTTGCCAGTTCTTTCTCCAGGGGATTTTCCCCACCCAGGGATCAAACCCATGTCTCCTGCATTGGCAGGTGGATTCTTTACCACTGAGCCACCTGGGAAGCCCATATATATATATATATGTATATATAACTTTATATATATACATATAATTATATATATGTGTGTGTAATTTTTAAGAAACAGAATATATTGAGTAGAGGCCATTAGCTCATTTTATCCATAAACGGTTCGTTGCAACAAATTTAGAGGAAAACAGAATTTATATAATTTTTCAATTATATCTGTTCTGCTTCATGGTACAATGTCATTTATTTAATTTACTGAAATTGTCTAACCAAATAAAATTTGCCAATTTTAGACGGCATTGTAAACTCATCTCAATTCATTAGAGAGGACATAATGACATTTAAGATGAATGAAAATTAGCAAGCAATGCAAAAATTGTATTTTTTTAAATGGTTCTGGTTGTAGAGGAAAAAACAAAGTCTGTATATTATGTTCTATCCAGAAGTTTCACTATTAAATATGTTCCTGCTATTGATAGACAGTAAAGAATCTGCCTGCAATTCTGGAGACCTGGGTTCAATCCCTGGGTCAGGAAGATCCCCTGGAGGAGAGCACGGCAACCTATTCCAGTATTCTTGCCCAGAGAATCGCATGGACAGAGGACCCTGGCAGACTGCAGTCCACAGCATTGCACAGATTCGGACCTGACTGAATTGACTTAGCATGTACACAAATATATACACACACACTCTGCACGTATATATTTGGCTGTGCTGGGTCTTCATTGCTGTGAACAGGCTTTCTCTCTAGTTGCAGCGAGTGGAAGCTACTCTTTATTTCAGTGCACAGGCTTCTCATTGCAGTGGCTTCTCTTGTTGTGGAGCAGAGGCTTTAGGGTGCATGGGCTTCAGTAGTTGAGCCTCGCACGCTCTAGAGCACAGGCTCAGTAGTTGCAGTGCATGGGCTTAGTTGCCCTGTGGCACATGGGATCTTCTTGCACCAGAGATCAAACCTGTGTCCTCTGCATTGGCAAGTGGATTCTTAACCTAAGATCACCAGGGAAGTCATATATATATATACATCTTGATTTCCTCCAGAAAAGATCTGGAGGTGACTTGGTTATAAGTTGTGTGACATGTAAGAAACTATCACAATTCCAGGCCCCTGGGCTTGTCTGCAGGAAGGCTTGGGCAGCCAACAAAATCACTGTCACCTTACCCAAAGTGGGAGGAGCTCAGTTCAGTTCAGTCGCATCTGACTCTTTGCAACCCCATGAATCGCAGCACGCCAGGCCTCCCTGTCCATCACCAACTCCCAGAGTTCACTCAAACTCATGTCCATCGAGTCAGTGATGCCATCCAGCCATCTCATCCTCTGTCGTGCCCTTCTCCTCCTGCCCCTAATCCCTCCCAGCATCAAAATCTTTTCCAATGAGTCAACTCTTCGCATGAGGTGGCCAAAGTACTGGAGTTTCAGCTTTAGCATCATTCCTTCCAAAGAACACCCAGGGCTGATCTCCTTCAGAATGGACTGGTTGGATCTCCTTGCAGTCCAAGGGACTCTCAGGGGTTCTCCAACACCACAGTTCAAAAGCATCAATTCTTCGGCGCTCAGAGAGAAAGGCTAATCACATACAGGCCTGACTCACCTGCTCATGGAAGAACAGAGATTGTCTGCAGCAGGGCTGTCTGGCCAGTGCCCAGAACGCCTGCCTGATGAGAACACAAAAGCCCAGGGAAAGAAAAGGCAGAGTGGAAAACAGCCAGGTTTTCTTTAGTGAGTGAAATTTCAATTTTGAGAGGAGGTTCTCCAGCACGTCTCGATCATCAGGGAGTTGTTAATTACAAGGGACAGTTAAGGAAAAAGTGCAGCTAATTACTGCTACAGAATGGATCTGGCTGGGCATTGTGAACTGGGCTCCTGAGCTGGCCAATCCATCATCAAGAACATCTGTGCTTCAGGTGATGTAAGGAAGCCCACGGCTCCCCTGGGAGAAGATCAGCGAGTGCCAGCCTCTCAGATGTACTGGTTGCTTACAACTCCTGGGGTGCAGCCATCAAGAGCAAGCGGACCCTGAGAGAGAAAGGCAAGGCCCTCGTTTGGGTAACAACATTTTGATGCTTGGAAAGGTAATCCTTGGTAGTGCTCTAAAAGGTGTGGAGGAGGGAGTTCCCTATTGGCTACTGGTTAGGATTCTGGGTTTTCACTGCCATGGCCTGAGTTTGATCCCTGGTCAGGGAACTGAGATCCTGCAAGCCACTGGGCCAAAAAGGAAAAAAGTTTTTTTTAAATGAGGGGTGGGAGTGGGGGGAGGAGGCAGGGGGAGGGGCTTCCCTAGTGGCTTAGTGGTAAAGAATCTGCCCGCCAATGCAGGGGACACAGGTTCTGTCTCTCATCTGGGAAGATCCTACATGCCATGGCAACTAAGCCCCATGCACCACAACCACTGAAGCCTGTGCCCTAGAGCCCAGGAGCCACAACCACTGAAGCCCATGGCCCTAGAGCCCATGCTCTGCAACAAGAGATGCCACCGCAGTGAGAAGCCCGCGCGTCACAACAGGAGCGCAGCCCCCGCTCACTGCAGCTAGCAAAATCCCGTGCAGCAACAAAAACCCAGCACAGCCAAAAATAAATAAATAAAATTATTAAAAAAAAGATGAGGTAGAATGATGCTTAGTGGTTAAGAAGCTGAAATACATCAAATAGTTTGCTTCATTTAGAAAAGATATTCCTCTCAACTACACAGAATGAGAACTGCTTTGGAACATCTGTTCCATTTGCTTTTGCAGATATGAAAAGAATGGATAAAACTAGGTCACTAAGGAGAAAACAATTCCAACACAGAACACAAAGAGTTGGATTAGAGGAGGGTGATATAAGAAATTTAGTCAATTCAGAATGAAAACAGTATGCTTTCTTTCCATTTGTTGTGAGCTCCAGATGGCCATGAAGACAGGGTGAACAGAAAGGGAAGTCCTGGTGAGGGATGGCCTGCTATCCTGGGAACCAACAGCAAGCAGAAACACTTCACATTTGGCGGCGGGGGGCTGGGGGGGGGGATTAACATCCCATAATAAGTGGTGCTAATTACTGAGCACAGTCCTAAGTGCATCTGCAGGTACAACCACTCTAAGAAGTAGGCATGATTCTAATCTACATTTCTCAGGCTGAAGATGTCCATCAGAGAAGTTAAATAATCAGGCTAAGGTCACACAGAGGATGAGATGGTTGGATGGCATCACCGATTCAATGGACATGAGTTTGAGCAACCTCCAGGAGTTGGTGATAGACAGGGAAGCCTGATGTGCTGCAGTCAATGGGGTCACAAAGAGTCAGACACAACTGAGGATGAACTGAACAGGTCACACCGCGAGTCCATGTCAGGACTAAAACTAGAATGTGAGATTTCAAAGCCTCGGTGATAAACGGATGTCCCAACTTTTTTTGAAAGCACAAAATCAGTAAAATATTATGATATTCCTCAGGCTTTGCTGAGGAAATCTTGTTAAGTCATCATGAAGGCTGGTTTTATCTAAAATGAGCCTATCTAATACATAAGCCCACTTCCCAAGGCTCTTTCAAACTGTAACACAACTTGGGTTCTGCTGAAATCAAACAAAAGCTTAAGAGAACCTCCCACTGCATTGCGAGCCTACCCTCCCAGCCTTGGGACCTTCCCCAGGGAGTGTGTGCAGCATGCCCTTTTCCCAGGCAGACCCACTGCCTGCTCTGCGCCCAGCACTGAACTATAAACCACCCATTCCATCTCCTCTCATCTTCATGACGCCCAGAGGTTTCGCTGTCCACAGAGACGGTCTGTGCTGCACCACTCACTGGGTGACAGTCCTTGGACAAGCACCCAGGAGACTCACTGGGTTTATGTCCTCTACACAATGGGGTATCCCCACCAGAGCTGGTAGTCCTGTCAAATGGGATGATATACAAGAAAATAGTGATGCACCATGAGAAACGCTGGGCTGGAAGAAGCACAAGCTGCAATCAAGATTGCCAGGAGAAATATTAATAACCTCAGATATGCAGATGACACTACCCTTATGGCAGAAAGTGAAGAGGAACTAAAAAGCCTCTTGATGAAAGTAAAAGAGGAGGGTGAAAAAGTTGGCTTAAAGCTCAACATTCAGAAAATGAAGACCATGGCATCTGGTCCCATCACTTCATGGGAAATAGATGGGGAAACAGTGGAAATAGTATCAGACTTTATTTTGGGGGGCTCCAAAATCACTGAAGATGGTGATTTCAGCCATGAAATTAAAAGACAGTTATTCCTTGGAAGGAAAGTTATGACCAACTTAGATAGCATATTCAAAAGCAGAGACATTCCTTTGCCAACAAAGGTCCGTCTAGTCAAGGCTATGGTTTTTCCAGTAGTCATGTATGGATGTGAGAGTTGGACTGTGAAGAAAGCTGAGCGCCGAAGAATTGATGCTTTTGAACTGTGGTGTTGGAGAAGACTCTTGAGAGTCCCTTGGACTGCAAGGAGATACAACCAGTCCATTCTATAGGAGATCGGTCCTGGGTGTTCTTTGAAAGGAATGATGCTAAAGCTGAAACTCCAGTACTTTGGCCACCTTCTTCCTGTGAAGAGTTGACTCACTGGAAAAGACTTTGATGCTGGGAGGGATTGGGGGCAGGAGGAGAAGGGGACGACAGAGGATGAGATGGCTGGATGGCATCACCAACTCGATGGACGTGAGTCTGAGTGAACTCCGGGAGATGGTGATGGACAGGGAGGCCTGGCGTGCTGCAATTCATGGGGTCACAAAGAGTCGGACACGACTGAGTGACTGAACTGAACTGAACTGAAGCTCCAATACTTTGGCCACCTGATGTGAAGAGCCAACTCACTGGAAAAGACCCTGATATTGGGAAAGATTGATGGCAGGAGGAGAAGGGGGCGACAGAGGATGAGATGATTAGATGGCATCATCAACTCACTGGACATGAGTTTGAACAAACTCTGGGAGATTGAGAAGGACAGGGAAGCCTGGCATGCTACAGCCCATGGGGTCGCAAAGAGTCAGACACAACTGAGCAACTGAGCAACAACACAAGAAAATACATTGAAAAGAAATGCTGCACACACCTGTGATGTTATTTCCCTATGGTGGAGACTGTGAGCAAAGGCCCATGGTGTCCCACTAACAGCAGGGTGAAGCAGGAGCCACCATGGGAGTTATACCTGAATAGCCTTGGGTGGGGCTGAGTCCAGCCCTTGTGCCCATAAGATGCAGGGATACTTTGTGGCTGGGAGACCAGGGGCGGCACTGCCTGCAAGCCCCTTCCTGGGGTTAGTGGACACTGACATCCAATGAGCATGGTTTTCAGAGCACAGGGAGGAGTGCTGCTGTCTCAGTGGACTCTTAAAAGCATCCCGCCCTGATTCTTTGCTTCCTTCTGGCTGCGTGACATCAGGGAAATGCCTCTTCCCAGAAGGTTCTGGCAGCGTCAGGGACACCTGTATTCACCCTGCCTCCATCCCCAAACAGAGAAAATGATGCACGAGCTCACACTACTTCCTCTCCTTGTATGCATTTGACCAAGGAGGTTTTACTGTGAATGGTACACACGCTCATGTGCTCAGTTGTATCCAGCTTTTGGCAACCCCATGGACCACACCGTCAGGCTCTTCTGTCCATGGGATTTCCCAAGCAAGAATATTGGAGTGGGTCACCACTTTCTACTTCAGGGAATCTTCCCAACCCAGGTATTGAACCCACGTTTCCTGCATTGGTAGGTGGACTCTTTACCACTGAGCCACTTGGGAAGCCATGAATGGTATGCTGCTGCTGCTGCTAAGTCGCTTCAGTCGTGTCTGACTCTGTGCGACCCCATAGACGGCAGCCCACCAGGCTCCCCCACCCCTGGGATTCTCCAGGCAAGAACACTGGAGCGGGTTGCCATTTCCTTCTCCAGTGCAGGAAAGTGAAGTCGCTCAGTCATGTCCAACTCTTAGCAACCCCATGGACTGCAGCCCACCAGGCTCCTCCATCCATGGGATTTTCCAGGCAAGAGTACTGGAGTGAGGTGCCATTGCCTTCTCCATGAATGGTATAGTTTAGCCCAAACTTCAGCATTGATAGGATCTTTCCTCAAACCCCAGCCCTGACTGGTCTGTGAAGAATTAAACCTGGGCTAGCTTCCCACAGGGCTCAGTGGTAAAGAACCTGCCTGCCAATGCAAGAGATGTGGGTTCAGTCACTTGGTGGGTTAGATTCCCTGGAGGAGGAAATGGCAACCCACTCCAGTATTCTTGCCTGGGAAACCCCATGGACAGAGGAGCCTGGCGGGCTACAGTCCACAGGGTCACAAAGAATCGGACACGACTCAGCAACTAAACAACAAGGCACCAGCTCTGGAGGTGTCCCTGGGGGTATGCTCTCCTGGGAGGGATAACTAAAGGAACCACAGCCTGTGGTGTAGTATGGTGTGGTTCTGTGGCTCGTTTGCAGGTAGAGAAGGCAAGTTGCTTTTTACGGTGGGTTGGTTAGTTGGTTAGCAGTGGACTTCCACAGGAGGGGACTGGAGCACAGAGTGCTGGGTACAGGGGCCTGGTGTTCAGGAGGATCTGTATCAGTCAGGGCCTAGGATGACATCTCTGGGTCCCTATGCACTGAACAGGGTGCAGCACAGGAGAAGGGCTCCCAGCTGAGGGTCAGGAACCATGGTTCTAGCCTCAGCTCTGATCCCAATTGGCAGCGTGATCTTGAGCCATCACACCATCCTTCCCGGAACCTCTCCTCATCCTTTCATTCAGAAATCACTGACCTACTGGGACTTCCCTGGTGGTCCAGTGGCTAAGACACCGAGCTCCCAATGCAGGGGGCCTGGGTTCAATCTCTGGTCAGGGAACTCGATCCCACATGCCACAACCAACAGTTCACATACAGCAACCAAAGATCCCAAGGGCCCCAACCAAGACCCAGCGAAGCCAAATAAGTAAATATTAAGAAAAAAAAGAAATCACCGACCTACTGACCTATTGTATTGACCTGGTCCAGCAAGTGTCCAGCACTGCTCTGCTGACAAACCAGCAGCGAACATATGGGGACAGAACCCTGTTGAGTTTTGGGGTACTCCTTCCCCTGGCTCAGGCATTCTTTCATCTGATGGCTGCAATCTGACCCAGCTCCAGTCCTGGCCTCTACTTAGCCACTTGCCCCGTGTGGACACTGCTGAGTGTGAACTGTCCCCTGGGCACCACCCCCTGCCCCACTCTGCATCCTGAGAGAGAATGAGGATGTCAGCAAACACCCAAACAGTGGTGATGAGCAAACAAACAAAGCTGCTCCAAGGCCATCTGCACAGACGTGGACACCCCTCACCAGGGTAGATTCCTGGGAAACTGCAGCAGGACATAGAGCAGTCCAAAGGGGGATCTTGTTTTTGCTGTATCCCTTTGTCACCAGTAGATGGGAATCACGGGTCAGCAAAGCAGAATGCTGACACAGCTTTCCTTCGGATGGATGCGTACAAAACAAAGAAGGGACGGCCTGAGGTGGGAAACAGGAACATACGGGTGTGATTGAGTCTGTGCGTGTGCAGATGAGCCAGCAATGAGGCAAAATTGGGGTGAGGAGAAATGATACGCTTCTTGATGGAGCGATTCCACTGCTCCAAAATCTTCCATGGTGTGACTGCCCTGGTGGCCCAGTGGCTAACACTCCAACCTCCCAATGCAGGGGACCTGGGTCTGATCCCTGGTCCAGGAACTAGATCCCACGCGCCACAGCTAGGAGTGTGCACGCCATGACTAAAAAATCCTGCATGCTGCAACAAAGATTCCCCCCCACCACACCACAATTAAGACCCCACACAGCCAAATAAATAAAAACGCCAAACTTCCACAGCTCCCGACTGACCGCAGGACACATTCAATTGCTTGCTTTGATATTGAGGGCCCCCACCAGCCAGCTGGGCCCACCCCACCAGCTTCATGTGCCCTCTGCTAACTCCTGGGCACACATCATGTGTTTTTGCCACTGTGCCCTGCCATCATTCTCTTTGCCTGGAAGGTTCTTTCCCAGCTCTGTCTGCCAAAATCCAAAGCACTGGATTAGAAGCCTTGACATCGGGAGCCAGGTAATTATTTGCTGGTCAGGGAGGGGGCTGTCCTGGGCACTGAAGGATGTTCAGCAGCAACCCTGGTCTCTCCACTAGATGCCAGTAGCATTCCCTCCATCCCACCTATGAGGATCAAAAATGCCTCCAGGAGGGAGAGAAGTTCAAGAGGGAGGGGACATACGTATCCCTATGGCTGATTCATGTTGATGTATGGCAGAAACCAACATAATACTGTAAGGTATTATCCTTCAATTAAAAATAAGTAAATTTAAATTAAAAAGAGAAAAAAAATGCCTTTAGAAGGACTTCGCAGGTGGTCCAGTAGCTAAGACTCTGCACTCCCAATGCAGGGGGCCCAGGTTCAATCCCTGGCCAGGGAACTAGATCCCACATGCTGCAACTAAGACCTGGTGCAGCTAAATAAATACATAAATATATTTTTTAAATGCCTCTAGATACTGGCAAATGTCCTTTGGGGGCCAAGGAGCCCCTGGCTGAGAACCCCTATTCTACCTCAGATCCTGAGCTACTCTTTTCATGAAGCCCTTCCCTTAACTTCTTAGAAGTGTAAATAGATTTTACACGCTTTGTAATAATCTATAAGCATTTAACATAGCTTCCTTTCATCTTGATTTATATTGCTTATATCACCCTCCCCGTCAGGCCATAAATTCCTTGAGGGCAGAGATCACCTATTGTTCATCTTCTACAAGCCACTCATTACCTACTGGCCTAGTGAAATTCAACCACTAGGTTTAACTTGCTTACTGTTAATGTATGGATGTGAGAGCTGGACTGTGAAGAAGGCCGAGTGCCGAAGAATTGATGCTTTTGAACTGTGGTGTTGGAGAAGACTATTGAGAGTCCCTTGGACTGCAAGGAGATCCAACCAGTCCATTCTGAAGGAGATCAGCCCTGGGTGTTCTTTGGAAGGAATGATGCTAAAGCTGAAACTCCAGTACTTTGGCTACCTCATGCGAAGAGTTGACTCATTGGAAAAGACTTTGATGCTGGGAGGGATTGGGGGCAGGAGGAGAAGGGGAAGACAGAGGATGAGATGGTTGGACGGCATCACGGACTCGATGGATGTGAGTCTGAGTGAACTCCGGGAGTTGGTGATGGACAGGGAGGCCTAGCGTGCTGCAATTCATGGGGTCGCAGAGAGTCGGACACAACTGAGTGACTGAACTGAACTGAACTGTTAATATAAATATAACCTGTCTATGTTACTTGTTTACGCTTATTGTAAAAAAAAATTTTCAGACAGAAAAGGACAAGACCTGGACCTGGCGGTCCAGTGGTTAAGACTCCGTGCTTCCACTTCAGGGTGCACAGATTTGATTCCAGGTCAGGGAACTAAGATCCTTAAAAAAAAAAAAAGAATAAAATAAAAATTACCCAGAATCCCACCATCCAGCAATAACAGTGCTTAAATTGTTATACTGAATATGTCCTTCCAATACTGGTATACCAATAAAATACTGGCACATGTCCCTCCTCAGGGCTGCCCTGGTGGCTCAGTGGTGAAGAATCTGCCAGCCAATGCAGGAGATGTGGGTTCAATCCCTGGGTCGGGAAGGCCCCCTGGAGAAAGAAATGGCAACCCACTTCAGTATTCTTGCCTGGAAAATCCTATGGACAGAGCAGCCTGGTGGGCTACAGTCCACAGAGTCACAAAGAGTCAGACATGATTGAAGCAACTTAGCATGCACGCACATGAAAGGTAGAAGCCTGGAGAGAGAGTCAGGAAGAGAACAGTGAACACAGACACACATACACACAGAAAATGAAGCAGATGTGAGACCAGGGCCTTGGGGAGGGGGAAGAAGTGAGGACAGGAGGCTTCCCAATAGCTTCCAGCCCAGTTTCTAGGACCCCATGGAGTCCAGCTGCAACTCCCTAACTCTTTACAATGAATTCCCCTTTTTGTTTCTGTTTTTTTTTTAATAAAAAAAAATTTTTTTTTTACTTTATTTCTTCCCCTATTTCCATTATTTACAGAGTTTGAATCTTAGGGCAAGCTTTGGTTTCTTATTGTTAAGTTTGAGGAATAGTTTAAACTTAAGGCTCCTCTGTCCATAGGATTTCCCAGGCAAGAATACTGAAGTGGGTTGCCATTTCCTTCTCCAGAGGACCTTCCTGACCCAGGGATCAAACCCACATCTCCTGCACTGGCCGGCAGATTCTTTACCACTGAGCCACCAGGGCAGCCCTGGGGAGGGATGTGTACCAGTAATACTCTGGTGATTTAGGGATGTATGCCAGTTAAACTCCGCTGATTTAGGAATTAGCAGAATTCATACTTTCTTTCCTTGTTGGCCGCACCATTCAACAAGTGGGATCTTAGTTCCCCAACCAAGGATCTAACCTGTGCGTCCCACCCCCTGCAATCTTAACCACCGGACCACCAGGGAAGCCCCAAATTCCCCTTTTTGGATGATGCTAAATAATCCAGTCGGTTTTGTCTCTCCTGGTTCATGTGGGAGAAAAGGGAGTAGTTGAGGGGGTGAAGACTTGAGTAAGACACAGCCTCTGACAACTGATGCCTGAAAACTCAGATCCCCTTAACCTTCTCCTCTCCAACCTGAGCTCACGTCCCCTGGAGCTGACCGAGGCCTTCTGAGGGCAGATTATGCACCCATGTGCATAAAGCCATTCACACTGCAGTACTCGAACAAACTCATTGTGATGGTACCAAAAGGTGAGGCTCCAGTTCCCGAGCTGAGAAAGCTGGAAATCCAGGACAGCAGTACCCACCCAGAGAGTATGTTTGCATAAGAATCACCCCAACTAAACACAAGCACCCACAGTGAGGGTCTAAGGCCAGGGAAGCTGGGAGCTGTCCAACTTCTCCATCTGCTTCCCTTTGAAGCGCCTCTAAGCTCCCCTCAGAGCAGATCCTCAGCAGAAACCACAGCAGGCTTTCTCCTAGGGGCACACAGCCCTGTCCCTCCCAGGACCAGGTAACAGCAGCTGGCTTACCACCCTCTTTAGTCTAGCTCCTGCCAGAGCCAGGAGAAAAACCACCCCCTAAATACCGAGAAGGGCATTTCATCTCTACCACTTACTGACTTCATGATTTTGAATGTTATTTAAGTTCTCTAAGTTTCAGTTCCCTCATCTACAAAAATTAGAAATAACAACAGTTCCCACTGTAAGGATGAAATGAAATGATAATTTTAAAGGGACCAGAGTATTAAAGCAAAAGTTAATAGCTTTAAAGTGTTAGCTTTCCATCTCCCATTTTGTTCATATTAAATGTTTTAATTAATTTTTTCAATTTGCGCTGAGTGTTGTGTCTAACTCTTGGTGATCCTATGGACTGTAGCCCGTCAGGCTCCTCTGTCCATGGAATTCTCCAGGCAACAATATTGGATTGGGTTGCCATTTCCTCCTCCAGGAGATCTTCCCCACCCAGGGACTGAACCCTCATCTTACATCTCCTGCATTGGCAGGCGTGTTATTAACCACTAGCACTACCTGGGAAGCCCATTCATATTAAATGTTTTAAGTAATATTTTTCAGTTTACTAGATGACAATATAATGTCAATTTAAAAAACATAATCTATGTGAGATCCTCCTTAGCTAGAAAATAAAAACTTGATTAGGTTTCATTTTATTTTTTAAGTGTCCTCAAAATGGCACCAATTCCAGAAGTATATCAGCAAAAATAAGCAATACCACGGTTTAAACAGGGGTGCCAACAGCAAGTGGATCTTATCGCCTTTGGGGGGCTACAATTGTACCCCTCAAAGTGAATTTGCAGGTTCTGTGTGCTTAGTCACTCAGTTGTGTCTAACTTTTTAAGACCCTGTGGACTGTAGCCTGCCAGGCTCCTCTGTCCATGGGATTTTTCAGGCCAGGATACTGGAGTGAGTTGCCATTTCCTCCTCCACGGTATCTTCCCAACCTAGGGATCGAAACTACATCTCTTGTGTCTCCTGCATTGCTTAATGCAGAGTATACTTAATATTTCAACAGATGTATATGTGCAAGAGGGTGCAAGTTCAGCTTCCAGGCAGGTCCAGTTTCCTGCCTGGAAATGAATGACCTCTTGGAAACCCATCTTTGTTTTCTCCTGGGCTTAACGGGCCAGGAAACCCCAGGCAGATGAATGCACAGTAGCGCCCTCTCTGCACCATGACGGCAATGAATGCTTCACCCTCACTCCATTTTCCTTTAATGTCTGGTAGATTTTATAAAGCCAGATGGGCTTCCTGAAGCTTGAGTTCCTCAGTGATGGATGTTCAGCCAATGCATTGCTGTCTGAAGCCCCCTGCCCAGAGGTCAGCAAGCAGCTTCTTTCCCTCCCTACTTTGGAAAGCCACAGAGTCTCTCTGGGGTCATGGAAGGGGCAGCTATGCTGAGAGCCCTGGCCCTTGTCACTGAAGGCCAAGCTCCCAGCCCCGGACTGCAAGGCAACAAGCCTGTCTCCACACAGGGGCTCCAAACACAGGAAAAGCTGACACTTCCTCCAGACAGATTTTCCAGGCAAGAATATTGGAGCTGGTTGTCATTTCCTTCTCCAGGGGATCTTCCCATTGCAGGGATCGAACTTGCATCTCCTATGTCTCTTGCATTGGCAGGTGGATTCTTTACCACTAGCGCCACTTGGGAAGCCCCCTCCAGATGGAAGTCATAGTCAGTTAAGAGGCTATCAGGCTGATTCATGTTGATGTATGGCAGAAACCAACCCAACATTGTAAAGCAATTATCCTTCAATTAAAATTTTTAAAAAAGAGGATATCAGTGCTTCTTATTTTTTTTTCACCTCCATTTGTTTTTTTTAAAGAATTTACAAACCCAATCATCCAGAACTGCAGATGGGAGGAGAGATTGGCATGATCTTTCTGGGAGGCAAGTTGCTCTTATCTCTCAAATCTTTATAGCTTTGCTATCCTCTGCCCTAGTAATTGTACTCCTGGGAAACTACCCAAAAGAAATCAGAGGTAAACAAAAATTAAGGCACAAACACATCCCATGGCTTTTTATTACAAAAGAAATGGAAAATAATACAGCTGTCCAACAATTTTTAAAAAAGGAATTGACTATACAATTTTAAAAGGTCACTAAAATTCTGTTTAGAAATATTGTGGACACAAGGATATATTAATATATTAATGTCAGTGGGAAAGCAAGATACACAGTAACTCCAACCACACAAAGTTTTTGTGTTCAGAAAGCCTTAAGGATCCCCCCCAGAATGCATTTCTATAATGGAATTATGAGTGACTTTATCTTCTTTATCCTTTCCTTTTCTCCCCCATCCTATTGCCCAGAGTAGCATTCAATCCTTTATCCATCAGTCAGGATCTAAGGATGAGTGGGACAGTCCTAGACATCACCAAGTTCAAGTCTAGCTGAATGACAGTCAGGTCATCACACCCACAGCCATGCTCTGTGAGCTGAGGCTGGGCTGCTAAATTAGCAGGGGATGCTCCAGGAGATGTTGAACGATGAGCAGGAGCTTGGTAGATTCGGGAGGAAGAAGGGGACACTTCAGGAAGGGAAAAAACATGAGCAAATCCCAGAAACAAGTGAGAACATCATGGGTTTGGGGCTACAAGGGGGTCGGGGGAGCTGGGACCAGGCCAGCTGGGCATGGACTGGGGGGAGCTGTCATTTTCCAGGGTACCCTCTGCCGGGGGGGGGTCCTTCCAAAGGCTGAGGGGAGGAGGGAAAACTAAAAAGGAAGTGCCAAGGAGGGTGGGAGGGTGATTGAAAATACGAAGCAGGACAAACTCTAGGGGACTTCCCTGGAGGTCCAATGGTTAAGACCCTCCCCCACTTCTAATGCAGGGGATGTGGGTTCAAACTCTAGTGGGGAACTATGACTCCACATGCTGAAGGGCGTGGCCAAAAATTAAAATAAATAAAACAAACCTGAAGTAGGATGAAGTCTATCTCTTTACACAGTGCTTGGCACACAGAAGATATGAATAAATGAGTGAAGGAATGAGTGAGTGCATGCATGAATGCATGAATGACTCAGGGGCAGAGAGAAGGTTAGAGAAGCAGTTTACAATCAAAACAGCAAGGAAAACCGTGAGTTGGAGTTTCCCCTCTTTGGAAAGTGGGTAGAGATCCATTCACACATATGCCTTATGGTCTCCCAGAACTTATAAATATTCCAATAAAACAAAATTCTTGTAAAACCGTCAGCAACTAAGTCCCAGATTTCACAGGAAAGAAAGATGCATGGACCCAAGCACACCACAGCACCAGCCGGATGAAGGTGAGTCTGCTGTGCTCAGGAAGGAGCACACAAGCCGCTGCAATTCCCTCCACTCCCCTCCTTCAGGCTTAGATGCCCAGACTCCGTCGTTTCATTTGTAATCACCGACTCTTAGGGAGAACAGCGTTAAAAGCTATCACCCTGCCCCCAAAAGGAAAAGAATGACCCTGTGGGTCCCTCTGCACCAACAAGCTCCTCCCCTCCCATCCCCTCCTCCCGACTCCACCAACAATAAGGGTTTCTCATAATTAGTGCACACAAACCCTCAAAGGGGCCCCACCGTGTTGCAAGAGTGCACTGTTAAGAAGTTCATTATAAATGAAAACAAAAACCATCTCCCCATACTAGTGGATCACACTAGTAACCATGAAAACACTGCACTGAGGAACAGACACTGTTTGGCACAGCCACGCTGCCCATTCACCTCTCTCACAAGGACCCCCTACCCCCAGGCACGAACAGAGGACCCTGCCTCCAGCCAAAGCTGATTCAGGCACTGTCGGCCCCCAGCTGGACCTCTCCAATTCTACCCCCCCCACCCCAGGAATTTAGAATTAGAGCTGAGCGATCTGCAGGTTACTGAAAATGAGGACTGTAGGCACAGTGGCAAAGAATCCACCTGCCAATGCAGGAGAAGCAAGAGATACACGGGTTTAATCCCTGGGTCAGGAAGACTCCTTGGAGAAGGAAATGGCAACTCACTCCAGTATTCTTGCCTGGAGAACCTCATGGACAGAGGAGCCTGGCTAGCTACAGTCCATGGGGGTGCAAAGAGTCGGACACAACTGAGTGCACGTGCGTGTACACATGGCCATATCTGACTAAATGCTCACCAAAGCAAAAAAGGATGTCTGCAGAGACAGAAAGAAGGGAGTACAGAGAAGCAAAGACAATATTTCATGCTGAAAGAGACAGACAGACATGCTGTATAAGGACAGAGCTGACTCTCTTTTTATTTTAAGCTCATATACTCTCTGGGTTCTCACCATGCTCAGCTCCTGGTTTCAGTCCTTCCTAAAGTCCAGGTGGACTCTGTCCTCTCATACTCCGGGCGCCATCCCAACATCTTTCCCACAAACATCCTCTCTTGCTGAAGCTGATCAGAAGCACATTTCTTTTCAGTTCAGTTTAGTTGCTCAGTCATATCCAACTCTTTGAGACCCCATGGACTGCAGCACACCTGCAGTCTCTCCTGGAGTTTGCTCAAACTCATGTCCATCAAGTCAGTGATGCCATCCAACCATCTCATCCTCTGTCATCCCCCTCTCCTCCTGCCTTTAATCTTTCCCAGCATCAGGGTCTTTTCCAATAAGTCAGTTCTTTACATCAGGTAGCCAAAGTATTGGAGTTTCAGTATCAGTCCTTCCAATGAATATTCAGGACTGATTTCCTTTAGGATTGACTGCATTGATCTCCTTGCAGTCCAAGGGACTCTGTTACTTGCAACCAAAGAGTTTTACTGAGACACCACCAAAACTGCCTGGGCACAACACTCCATACACCCCTGGGTGCACAGATTGGGCAAGGCCAGTGTCTACACCAGCCCCACCACCCCTCTCCCTAGCTTCCACCCCCTCCTCCAATCTCCAACAGCCTGTCAGTATTTCCTCTTGGATCATATACTTCCCCTCAAACCCCATTTCCTTATGTCAGGGGCTCTTAAATGTGAGGTACATCAGAATTCCTCAGTGGGCTTGTTAACACACAGATTGCTGGGCCACCTCGAGTGTCTGAGTCTATGGGTCTAACATAGGGCCAAAGCCTGCCTTTCTAGCAAGATCCCAGGTGGTGCTACAGCTGGCCCGGGAGCACAGCTTGAAGATCACTGCCCTATTTCCTTCCACGGAAACAAGGCATCCGCCCTTGTTCAGGGGCTTCCCTGGTGGCTCAGACGCTAAAGAATCCACCTGCAATGTGGGAGACCCAGGTTCAATCCCTGGGTCAGGAAGATCCCCTGGAGGAGGAAATGGCAACCCACTCCAGTATTCTTGACTGGAAAATCCCATGGACAGAGGAGCCTGGTGGGCTACAGTCCAGGGGGTCACAATAGAGTTGGATATGACTAAGCATACACACACTCATACAGGTGTGCAGTCTGGCCGATCCAGCCAAACCCAGCACACCACAGGAGCTCTCACACGGTCCTCCTGATGTTCCCTGCGCTCTGCTCCTACTCTAAATCAAGTCCCACCTCTTCTATGAGACTTTTCCCACCCACCCTCATCAAAAAAACACTAGGCCTCTCTTCCTGAAATGCAGAATATACCAAAAACAGTTGAGTAAAGATAATCTAGTTTCCCATTTCCCCACCTTTGCTTGAAAAAGTGTGATAATAAAATATTTCCAATTGGCTTACATTGGTAGGTAGTCTTTATCCACTCGTCCAAAAAAAAAAAAAAGGACTGATGACTTTTCATGTAAAACAATCTACAGCATCACACTGGCAACGTTTTTCCACATGCTGGAGACAAACAGTTACTGTAACTTTATCAAATGAAAGAACAAAATGTATGTCAAAATGTATGTCCCTCCCTCTTGCTAAGGGTCATGCGATCTACAAACAGGCAGCTGGGAGTTCTGCGGACAGACCTCAAAGAATACTAACAGAAACAGCTATTTGTTCTCACTCAGAGTCTTGGGCAGAGAACCATACAGGAAATTTTGACAGGGCCTCTCACTCTACTGGGAGCAGGGGAATCAGTGCTCTGTGTATGAAAGCCATTTGATGCCACACATCAAAAGCTTTTCAAAGACTCACACCTGTTTATCCCTAATTCCATCAGTGTAAGGAAAACATCTGAAAAACAAAGGCCAACAATACCATTCCCTATAGTCACACACATGCACAAAGTCAGAAACAAATGGGACGTCTCACATGAGCATGGCTTTCACATCCACATATTTATTTATTGTCATTCATGCTCCCCAGGTGGCGCTAGTGGTAGAGAACCCACTTGCCAATGCAGGAGACGCGGGTTCCATCCCTGGGTGGGGAAAATCCCCTGGAGGAGGGCACGGCGATGGGCACGGTGACCCACTTCAGTATTCTTGCCTGGAGAATCCCATGGACAGGGGAGCCTGGTGAGCTACAGTCCATGGGGTTGTAAAGAGTCAGACACAGCTGAAGTGACTTAGCATATGCCGAAAAGGATTTACTATATACTTAATTGTGCTCAATTTACTAGAATGGATAACAGCCTTTAAAAGTGATATTTACAAAATGTCTGAAACAGCACAACACTGTTTAGAGCATTATCTTCAGGTGAAAAGTAGAATACAAAATTGTTACTATGTATAAGTACAACTGCATATTTTTACAAATTAACTTCAAAAGCAGAAAAGGACCAGAAAGATTCTCTATGATGTTATCAGCAGTCCTGGTGGGAAGACGGAAACAGTAATACTTTTTCCTTTCTATTTTTATGTGTCTTCCAACTAACAATGAGCTCATTTTTAAAACATAGCTTAACATAAATATAGAAACCAAATGGGGTGTGGGCGTCAGGTGTTCCCTATCATATAGCTCGGAGAAAATCACCTGTTCTTGATAGAAACAGGTATCGGATTACGAGAACAAAAGGCAGACAAATGCAGAGAAGGCAGGACTGGGGAGACCTTTGCTGTCAGCCAAGTGCACACTGCTAAGAATCTTTTAGATGCAAGATTCAAATGCCAAAAAAAAAAAAAAGTGAGTGGTGACAGCCCTGCTGCTCAATTGGACAGGATTACAGAAAAAGAGGGGAAAACACATGTGATGTTAGGAAGGCACTTCCAAGGATGACCCAACATAGATCGTGTTTTAAACTGCTGGCAGTGAGAGAATAACAGCATTTCTCCTGGGGGTCTCAGAGCCTCCCAGGTCTGCTTAACAAGTTCACCCTGCGAGCCCAGAAGGGCAGGACTGCAGACAGCTGGTGTGAGGACCAGAACTGCAGCCCAGACTCTGTCACTCACTGATGGAGACCTGGACTAAGCCTCTGGGCTCTTATTGTCCTCCTCTGTAAAATGGGAGGGTCTTGGAAGAGAGTCATTTGGTTGTTAGTAACAGAAACTGACCAAGCTGGCATAAGCAACAAAGGGAATCTGTGGGGAGCACCCTGGGGTGAAGTCAGAACCCCAGGGCAGCTGGGCTCTGGGAGCATCTAGGACTGGGGACTGGAGAGCCTAGGAAAGCAGGCAGGGTTTCTCACACCTCTGTGCTCCCTAATTATCTCCGTCACTCTTCCTTCTCTGCTAACCCATCTTCCACATGCTCTTTGTGGCAGAACACAGCCTGCACACCTCCTCACGCTTACTTATGATGACTCCTGTCTCTTGAATAATTGGTGTTTTAGCTCAGGCTACCATAACAACATACTACAGACTGAGGGCTTAAATCACAGAAATTTATTCTCCCACAGTTCTGGAGGTTCAAAGTCCAAGATGAGAGTACAGGCATGGCTGGGATCTGGTGAGGACTGACAGATGGCCAGCTTTCTCTCTGTGTCCTCCTATCACAGAGCTGGGGGGTGGTGGGAGAGCTCTCTGGCGCCTCTTCTTACAACAGCACTAATCCCATCGTGGGGGTGCATCCTTGTGACCTCACCTGAACCTAATTACCAGGCTTCCTTGGTGGCTCAGTGGTAAAGAATCCACCTGCAGGTACAGGAGATGCCGGTTCAATCTCTGGTCTGGGAAGATCCCATACGATGTGGAGCAACTGAGCTCGTGTGCCACCACTATTGAGCCTGTGCTGTAGAGTCTGGGAGCCACACAACTGAAGCCCACACCCGCTAGAGCCCAGCTCAGTAACAAGAGAAGCTGCCAAAGTGAGAAGCCCTGATACTGGAACTAGAGAAAAGCGTGTATAGGAACAAGACCCAGCACAGCCAAAACAAAATAAATAAAATTATTTATAAATAAATAAACCTAATTACTTCCCAAAGGACCCACCTCCAAATATCATACCTTCTCACTGGATGTTAGGACTTCAATATATAAATTCATGCCTGCATGCTCAGTCATGTCTGACTCTTTTGTGATCCCATGGGCTGTAACCCACCAGACTCCGCTGGTTTATGGGATTTCCGGGGCAAGAATACTGCAGTGGATCCCTCCTCCAGGGGATCTTCCTGACCCAGGGATCGAATCTGCATCTCCTGCCTTGGCAGGCAGGTTCTTTACCCCTGAATCACCTAGGAAGCCCCTATATAAATTGGAGGAAAACACAATTCAGTCCATGGAAACTGGCTACCTCTGAATCTCACTTCTCTGTTGTCAAGAGAGGGAAAACAGAATTGGTTCAGTCTTGAGTCAAGTGGTCATCCAGTACAAACTTGGCTTCCAGGATTGATTCCCCAGTCCTATCTCTACCCTGTCACCTGAATGAAAAGCTATTAAAGCAGCAAGTCAAGAACTGTTTCTCTTGGTCAATATTTCCCACAAAACTAAACACTCATGGAGGATAAAGGTCATTTCTGTCTTATCTACCACCACCTCCTCAAGCCCATCACAGAGCAGGCACACAGAAGATGTTCAATGCCTGATGGTTGCTTTTTGGCGAAATGGGGATGGACTTCCCCAGTGGTCCAGTGGTTGAGCATCCACCTGCCAATGCAAGGGACACAAGTTCAATCCCTGGTCCAGAAGGAGTCCACACGCTACAGGGGAACTTAGCCCATGCACCACAACTACTTGGCCCAAACTCGCAAACTGATGCTCTGCAGTAAGAGAAGCCATCGCAATGAGAAGCCCATGCTCCGCAACTAGAGAGTAGCCCCCACTCGCCACAACTAGAGAAAGCCCATGTGCAGCATCCAAGACCCAGTGCAGTGAAAAGTAAATACATTTTTTAAAAATGGGAGAAGGATAAAGAGCTTGTACTCCAAAGATATATATAGACATACCATCACCTTCTTGGAGCCAGAGTATGATTTCCACCCTAAACGTCAAGAAGACTTTCCTTTGAGTCAAACTTTGTTTCTTAATCTTTTCCAGGCAAAGAAAATTATCACCTACCATTGCCTACCACTACATTTATGTTGAATACTAACAATGTATAAAGTGTATAGAGCAGAAAAAGGATAAAAAGACAGATTGTCTACCTTCAAGGACTGAGACCTGAGCCCAACCGAAAAGCCATCAATATTGGCAAAGTAAAAAATATGAGTTAAGAAATAAGAAAACATGTGATATGTCTCAAGATGCTGGGAAGAATATTGTCCAATGACCAGTGCTAGCGAGCAGAGTATGCTTTGAGGGTGCAGGACATGGAATCCACCTTAGTCTAGAGTGGCCCAGGAAGAAAAAGCAGATGTTAAAGATGGGTGGGATACAGCTTGGTGAGGTAGGGATGTGGCCTTCAGGAATAGGGTAGCGGGGACTCAAGTCAAAGCATGGAAAGCACACAACATATGTAGGGATGGTCACAGGGAACAGTGAATAAGGTCCTTTAGAAGTACATTATAGAGGGCCCTGAACAACTGCAAAATTCTAGACTGGATAACTGAATAGCTGTGAGCACTGGAGGGGCTTCCCAGGTGGCTCAGGGGTAAAGAATTCACCTGTCAATGCAGGAAACACAGATTTGATCCCTGGGTTGGGAAGATCCCCTGGAGGAGGAAACAGCAACCTGCTCCAGTATTTCTGCATGAGAGACCCCATGGACAGAGGAGCCGGGTGGGCTACAGTCTATGGGGTCACAAAGACTTGGACACGACAGAGCAGCTGAGCACACAAAGGGGCACTGGAAAGGAGAGAGAACAAGTACCTGGGCCCTGAGCGGGTCCTCTGAGGACAGTCATGCCAGGCAGCCCTGTTTCTTCTTAAAACAGGGAGACCAGCAGGGGACTGTGAGTTTTGCAAGGTCATGAGTACAAGTTCCCATAAACTTGATATAAGAAATTTCCATGCACTTGATGGCTTAAAATAACAGAAATTTATTCTCTCAGTTCCAGAGGGGAGACGTCTGAAACCAAGGTATCAGCAGGGCCACACTCCCTCCAAAGGCTTAAGGGGAGAATCCTTCCTTGTCTTTTCCTAGTTTCTGGGGGCTGCCAGCAATCCTTGGTGTTCCCTGGACTGCAGAGGCATCGCTGTAAAATGCCTCAACTGTTACATGGTATTTTCCCCCTGCATGTCTCGGTCTGCGTCCAGATTTCCTTCTTATAAGGACACCAGTCACTGGATTAGAGCCAACCCTAATCCAGTGTGAACTCATCCTAACTTGACTACATTTGCAAAGACTCTATTCCCAAATAAAGTCACATTCTGAGGTCTCGGGTGGGTTTCCCTGGTGGCTCAGCAGTAAAGAATCTGCCTGCAGTGCAGGAGATCCAGGAGACGTGGGTTCAATCCCTGAGTGGGGAAGATCCCCTGGAGAGGGAAATGGCCACCCATTCCTTGAATATTCTTGCCTGGAGAATTCCATGGACAGAGGAACCTGGAGAGCTACAATCCATAGGGTCACAAAGAATCAGACATGACTGAGCATGCACGCATCTTTATATCTTGTGTATGGGAGGTCTCAGGTAGACATGAACTTTGGGGAGACACTCTTCACATCAGCACAGACACTGAGTAACTCTCACCCTTATGTGCTGGTTTGAGAAACTAACAGCCACAAAAGCAACTATTCCGTTATCCTGCATGAGAAGTGACTCAAAGGACTTCCCTGGTAGTTCAGTGGCTAAGACTCTGCACTGCCAATGCAGGAGCCTGGGTTCCATCCCTGGTCAGGGAACTAGATCCCACATGCTGTAACTAAAGAGTTACTAAGAGTTTACATGCTACAACTAAAGATCCTGCACACCACAAGGAAGAACGGAGATCTCACGTGCTCCAACTAAGATCTGGCACAGCCAAATAAATATTAGAAAAAAAGTGACTCGATGTACTACTGTGATGGACGCCACCAAAGGAGGAGTCCCCACACCAGGACAAGTTTAAAGCTCTAGATGACTTCCAAAATTTCTTCCGATTATACACATGTGGGGTTCAAGGTTCTGTCAATTATTTCTGTTATACTGATTTACCAATTCAGTCCTCTCTCTCCATTCCTACTGCCAAGACTCTGGTTCAACCCTGTTGCTTCAAACTTGACATTGATAGAACTGTTTTCACATCACTTCCACTTTCTAAAACCTTCACTGGCTCACTCCTGTCTAAAAGCAAAGTCCTGTACTTTGACCTCAAATCTACCTTCCCCACCTGAACTCCCCAGACATCCCAACATGAATTGTCTACTTGAGTCAGTCTGGTCCTTCAAACACAGCTGGCACATTTCACCCCCACACCTTAGCCTGGCACGTGCCTGCCTCCCGGCAGAAGGGAATCCAAGTTGCACCTGGAAGACCACTTGCTCCTCTTTCACATCACCTCTGAGGACCAACCAGCCCAGCCCACAGTGCTCTGGCATCTCCATGAGTCTGACTGCCTGCAGAAGGGCTGGATCCTTGCTCTCTCACTGCCTTCCACTATTGATGAGCCTTTCTGGACACAAAGAATGCTGCAACATCCAAACAAAGACAGATAAAGGCTGTGAAATCAGAGCCAATGGATAACCATTAAGAACTGGGCAAATTCCTTAACCTTTCTAAGCCTCAGACTGCTCATCTGTAACATGAAATAATACTACGTACCTATCCTATCGGACTATTGTCAGCATAAAGTGAACCAATACATGCACAGCTGCCCATGCAGCATCTTACATGGAGTGCCAATAAAAGTACTCATTTGCAGACTTCCCTGGTGGTCCAGTGGTTAAGATGCCACGCTTCCAATGCAGGGGACCTGGGTTTGATCTCTGGTCAGGGAATTAGATTCCATATGCTACAACTAAGAGTGACTAAGAGTTCGAAGGCTAAAGATCCTGCATGCCACAACTAAAGATTCTGCATGCTATAACTAAAAAAAAAAAAAAAAAACACAAAAACTAAAAGATCCTGTTTGCTGCAACAAAGATTGGAGATCCTCATACTGCAACTAAGACCTGGTCCAGCCAAATAAATAAATGAATATATTTTTAAAGTACTTACTTGTATCATGGTTGTGCTGTGCTAAGTCGCTTCAGTCGTGTCTGACTCTTTGCAACCCTATGAACTGTAGCCGAACAGGCTCCTCTGTTCATGGAATTCTCCAGGCAAGAATTCTGGAGTGAGTTGCCATTTTCTTCTTTAGGGGACCTTCCCAACCCAGGGATCAAAATCCGTATCTCTTATGCCTCCTGCATTGGCAGGCGGGTTGGACCCAAGTTTTGCGTTTAGGTCTGGGGACCAAGGCACAGATCTGTGTCCCTTCATAACCAAGCAGCAAACAGCCAATGAATAATCAGGTGACATATGTTGTAGGACCCTGTAAGCATTTAGCTAACCCTCCCTTCATTTTATGAATGGGGAGACTGGGACCCAGGCAGGCAAAGTGACTCACCCGAGCTCACAGGACTGTTAAGCAGCAGAGTCACGATGAACCGAGCAATGACTATTTTCTTACATCAAATGTTGAAGTCAGTTTGGGCTTTGGTTACCTCACTGGTAAAACAGGGATACTAATGCCTACCTGTCCAGGTTGTTCTGGAAATACTGCATCAGGCTGGTGAGGGAAATGACAAGGTGTATGATGAGCAGTACAAAAAAGATCTTCATGACCCAGATAATCACGATGGTGTGATCACTCATCTAGAGCCAGACATCCTGGAATGTGAAGTCAAGTGGGCCTTAGAAAGCATCACTATGAACAAAGCTAGTGGCGGTGATGGAATTCCAGTTGAGCTGTTTCAAATCCTGAAAGATGATGCTGTGAAAGTGCTGCACTCAATATGCCAGCAAATTTGGAAAACTCAGCAGTGGCCACAGGACTGGAAAAGGTCAGTTTTCATTCCAATCCCAAAGAAAGGCAATGCCAAAGAATGCTCAAACTGCTGCACAATTGCACTCATCTCACATGCTAGTAAAGTAATGCTCAAAATTCTCCAAGCCAGGCTTCAGCAATACGGGAACCACGAACTTCCAGATGTTCAAGCTGGTTTCAGAAAAGGCAGAGGAACCAGAGATCAAATTGCCAACATCCACTGGATCATGGAAAAAGCAAGAGAGTTCCAGAAAAACATCTATTTCTGCTTTATTGACTATGCCAAAGCCTTTGACTGTGTGGATCACCACAAACTGTGGAAAATTCTGAAAAAGATGGGAATACCAGACCACCTGACCTGCCTCTTGAGAAATCTGTATGCAGGTCAGGAAGCAACAGTTAGAACTGGACATGGAACAACAGACTGGTTCCAAATAGGAAAAGGAGTATGTCAAGGCTGTATATTGTTACCCTGCTTATTTAACTTACATGCAGAGTACATCATGAGAAACGCTGGACTGGAAGAAACACAAGCTGGAATCAAGATTGCCGGGAGAAATATCAATAACCTCAGATATGCAGAGGATACCACCCTTATGGCAGAAAGTGAAGAGGAACTAAAAAGCCTCTTGATGAAAGTGAAAGAGGAGAGTGAAAAAGCTGGCTTAAAGCTCAACATTCAGAAAACAAAGATCATGGCATCCGGTCCCATCACTTCATGGGAAATAGATGGGGAAACAGTGGAAACAGTGTCAGACTTTATTTTTTTGGGCTCCAAAATCACTGCAGATGGTGACTGCAGCCATGAAATTAAAAGACGCTTACTCCTTGGAAGAAAAGTTATGACCAATCTAGATAGCATATTCAAAAGCAAACACATTACTTTGCCGACTAAGGTCCGTCTAGTCAAGGCTATGGTTTTTCCTGTGGTCATGTATGGATGTGAGAGTTGGACTGTGAAGAAGGCTGAGCGCTGAAGAATTGATACTTTTGAACTGTGGTGTTGGAGAAGACTCTTGAGAGTCCCTTGGACTGCAAGGAGATCCAACCAGTCCATTCTGAAGGAGATCAGCTCTGGGATTTCATTGGAAGGAATGATGCTAAAGCTGAAACTCCAGTAATTTGGCCACCTCATGCGAAGAGCTGACTCACTGGAAAAGACTCTGATGCTGGGAGGGATTGGGGGCAGGAGGAGAAGGGGACGACAGAGGATGAGATGGCTGCATGGCATCACTGACTCAATGGACGTGAGTCTGAGTGAACTCCGGGAGTTGGTGATGGACAGGGAGGCCTGGAGTGCTGCGATTCATGGGGTTGCAAAGAGTTGGACATGACTGAGTGACTGAACTGAACTGAACGATCAGCAGTGGTTATCTCCAGTAGCCTTCAGTAACCGGACCAAGTGGGGCTGAGTAGACCCAGGGGCATGTGCCCCAAGGGCAGCCACTGCTCAGCTCAGCGGATGCTGCCCTGCTCAAATCACCCTGGGGCCTCGACTGTCCGAGTCTTCCAGAGAAGACAGAAATCTGGATGTGGGTGCCACAGCTCTCAATTTTAAATGTGGTTAATGACTCAAATTTCAAATACCACAAGGCAAATAAGCACAGGTGAGCTGGTCTCAGCCTGGAAGCCACCATGCTTGCGACTCTGCATCCAACGAGAGGGGCTTTCCTGGTGGCTCAGTGGTAAAGAATCCACCTGCCAATGCAGGAGAAGCGATCCCTGGGTCGGGAAGATTCCCTGGAGGAGGGCACAGCAACCCACTCCAGTATTCTTGCCTGGAGAATCCCGTGGACAGAGTCTCATGTAGATGGGTGGGCTACAGTCTGTGGGGTCTCAAAGAGTCAGACACAACTGAGCGACTGAGCATGCCCGTACACACCATGGGGTAAAGGAAGGACAGCCCCACAGTGAGTGGGATGGTCCATCTATCTGGAAAGCTGCCTCCAGACTGTCTTCCCAGGATCAGAGCTCCCACTCCAAGTGACTTCACCCAGCCACACAGCTCCCAGCCTGGTGAAAGGCCTGCCGCAACCACTGCTGACCTCACCCTGCCCCCAGACGGCACCATGTCCTGCAGGGAAAGTACCTGCTCGCTCAGAGCCTCATTAAGCTCAAAGAGCTGCCCCCAGGGCAGTGCTGAGCCTCAGTTACACCTCGGAGGAGACTTCGGGGCTGGGCTGACCTCAGAGTTTGGAGGCCGCCTCTCCTGAGATGAGGCAAGCACAGGTGGGGGGAGCAAGCAGGAGGGCTGAGCCAGCCAAGCCAGGAAAGACAGCACCTGCGCTTGTTCAGTTGCTCAGATGAGTCCAACTCTTTGCAATCCCATGGACTACAGCATGACAGTCTTTCCTGTCCTCCACTATCTCTCAAACTCCTGGAGTTTGCTCAAACTCATGCCCATTGAGATAGTGATGCTATCTAACCAGACAGGTGTGTGACCAAAATCAGGAGAGCAAGATGCTTGCTAGGAGCTTCTGAGGAAGAAGCTTCCTTGTGTCCCACGAAAATACTCACAGAGATGCCCTCTTCCTCATGGACCCCAAACCCCCTAGAAGCTGCTAGAAATCACCATGTGTCCACAGGGGGAACCAGCCTTAACATTGGTGTAGGGGAGAGACCAAGAGAACCAGGTGCTGACCCTGGGCTGCTGGATCAAGCCTCATCTGAAGTCAGCTCCACCCTAGACTTTTAAGTTATGTGAGCCAGCGTGAGTTGTATTTTTTTTTTTCCTTGGAACCAAAAGAATTCTAACTGCTACACCTCTGAACCTCAGAAATGAGCACTCAAAAGGATATCATTATTTCCAATAGTATCAGAGAAGATATTTGGATATTTGGATATTACCCTCCCATTGAAAACAACTAAAAATTCTGGATTTAAAGAAACTGTAAATTTTTTCTTTTTTACCAAGTGATCAAGTTTAGTGGGCTTCCTCGGTGGCTCAGTGGTAAAGAATCCACCTGCCAATGCAGGAGATGTGGGCTCAATTCTTGGATTTGGAAGATCCCCTGGAGAAGGAAATGGCAACCCACTCCAGTGTTCTGGCCTGAGAAATTCCATGGACAGAGCCTGGTGGGCTACAATCTATGGGGTTACAAAGAGCTGGACATGACTTTGTGACTAAACAAGAACGACAACGAGTTTGATGTAATCAATCACGGGGGAGCCGGACATTCTGTCCACTTGACAGAAGGTAGTGGGAAGTGCATCTCACCATCTATCCAATGTTTGACTTGAGTCTAACCATGAGGACAAGTCTGACACGTCCAGAACATCTATATCACAGTCAAGAGTCTCCATAAAGTTGACAGGACTTCCAGGTGGCACCAGTGGTAAAGAACCCACCTGCCAATGCAGGAAATATAAGAGAAGCAAGTTCAATCCCTGGGTCAGGAAAACCCCTGGAGAAGGGCATGGCAACCCACTCCAATATTCGTGCCTGGAGAATCCCATGGACAGAGGAGCCTGGCAGGCTATAGTCCCCAGTGTTGCAAAGAGTTGGGACACGACTGAAGCGACTTAACATGCACAAATCGGGGGACTGTTCTAGGTCAGTCAAAGATGCAATAGCCAGATAACATGTGTGAGCTTTAACTGGATCCAAATAGAAACAAGAAAAAAATAAAGAGTTTCTTAAAAACTGGGGTTAGTTTGAGTATGGACCACATGTTGGATGAAGCCGTGGAGTGGCAGTTATTTTCGTTAAGTATGGAAATGATTGTTGATTGTATAGAACAGTGAATGGTTCTCAAGCAGGCTCCACAGACTTCTGGGAGACCTCCCCTTTCCAGGGGTTTCTGGGACCCTGTCCGAGGGTTCATGAGGTCAAAACAATTGTAATAATAATACGAAGACATCTGCCTTTTTCACTGTGTTGAATTTGCACTGATGGTGCAAAAACAGTAGAGGGTGAAACCACAGCCTTTGCATGAATCAAGGCAATGGCACTAAACCTTAGCAGTAGTCATTGTATTCCTCACCATGACCCAGTAGGAGGGGAAAAAAAAAAAGCCTGTTTCATTTGAGAATGTCATTGATGATGAAGCAGAAATCATCAGTTTTAGTAAATCTTGACCTTGGAGTAGAGTTGTTTTTAATATTTTGTGATGAAATGTGAAGTATGCATTAAGCACTGTTGCATACCAACGTATGATCACTGTCATGAGGAAAGCCCTTGGGTCATTGAGTTATGTGCTGATTATCCACTATTTTTCAGGGAACACTATGGCTACTTGATTGACTAACAAACCATGGTTATTCATCTGGCAAGCATGTTTTAGGAAATGAGTCCATTTCTTCAAGAAAAACAAATAAGGTTTGTTGTCAATGATAAAATTTGATATTTCAAGCAAAGACTAGAATTTTTGAAAATTTTCCTCTCCTACCATGAACTTGACAGTATCCTAAAACTTAAAAGACTTTTCTGATGAGATTGATGATGACATTAATGAAAGTGATTTTTTGATATTGTATATTTGTCAACATTTAGAAGGTCTGCATTTAACTTGGTGAATCAATAGTTTCTAAATGATTCATATGTGACATTACAAATAATGCATGGATAAAAGATCCATGAATTTAAAATATGTGGAAGGGGGCTTCCCTGGTGGCTCAGAGGCAAAGAATCTGCCTGCCAAAGCAGGAGACATGGGTGTGATCCCACACGCAGCAGGGCAACTAAGCCCATGCACCACAACTACGGAACCTGTGCTCTAGAGCTCGGAAACCACACATCCTGAGGCCATGCGCTGCAGCTACTAAAGACTGTGCACCCTAGAGCCTGTGTCCACACCAAGAGAAGCCATGGCGATGAGAAGCCCACACACCGAAGCTAGAAAAGAGCCCCCACTCAACCCAACTAGAAAAAAGCCCGCAAAGCAACCGAGACTCGGCACAGCCAAAACTAAACAAATAATTAAATAAATAAATAAACAATCTTAAAATATGTGGCGGGAACAGAGGCCATAAAGTATGACCAAATAGAAATAAGCAGCTAATTAGAGACAGATGTGGAGAAAATTATTCATAAGCAGAGGAGGGACTTCCCTGGTGGTCCAGTAGTTAAGACTCTACCTTGCAATGCAGGGGACATAGGATTCGATCCCTGGTAGGGGAACTAAGATCCTACCTGCTGCAGAGCAACTAAGCCCATGGGCCACAAGAAAAGATTTCTCATGACACAAGGAAGATCAGCAACTAAGACCCGATGCAGCCAAAGAAATAAATAAGTTTTTTGAAGTAGTAAAGACAAAAGAGGAATCAGAAATAAGAAATGAAGAGATATGGAAGACAGAGTAAGAATACCTACCATATATCTAATGAGAGCTAGATTTAAAAAAATTTTTTTTTAATTCCCTTTCTCCCCCACAATGGGGTAATTTGCTTATTGAAGTAGTGACATTAATCTCAATCATAAATATTGCTAATTTTAAAAAAAAAAGGAAAAAAGGAGTGGGGGACAGAAGCAATGTTAACTATCAATAAATTTGAAAAATTAGTAAAATGAATGAACTCTAAACTGACATTGACTCAAGAAAATAGAGAAAATCTAAAATCATCAAAGAAATCAAACAGATATGTTAAGTTTTTCCCACAGAATAATACACCTGGCCCTGATAATTTTTCTGGTAAGGTCACTTATTTTGCAAGAAAGAAATCCAATCTTACACAAATTATTCCAGAGTATAAAAAGGAAGATATATCTGCCCTCCACTTGGTTTATAAGGCTAGCATAATCTTTTTAACCAAACCAGACAAGACAGCACAGCTAATATAACTCACAAATATAATTTTAAAAAGAAAAACTAAATATTAATAAATTGAATCTCTGGTTGTCCTAACAACAAAAAAGAAAAATAACTTTATAACTAAGTTGCCTTTATCCAAGAAGGCAAAATTGATTAAAGGTAAAACTAATTAATAGAATTTGCCCTTAACAAATGAAAGACCAAAAAAATCATTATCATCTCCAAGGAAGCATCAGATAAAATACCATATCATTCAATAAAAAAAACTCTCAGCAAACTAGGATGAAAACAAAACTTACAACGATTAAGTTTTCTTTACCATTTAAAGCTTCTTTAAAGTTTTCTTTAAAAGTTTCTTTAAATTTTTCTTTTTAAAGTTCTCTGAAAACCCTATGGCAAGCACAATACTTTATGGGAAAATGCTGAAGCATTCCTCTTTAAATCAGGAACAAGACAAGAAGGTTTGCCTTCATCACTGGTTTTCATCTTGCACTAGAGATCTTAACCAGGATAGTGAGGGGTAGGGATAAAGGGGGATGATTACTGGACAGACACAACACTGTGCTCTTCTCAGATGGCATGACTCTATCTGGAAAGCCCAGAAGATCTATAGTATGACAAGGATGTAGTCTAACAAACAACTGGAAGATGAAAATTTTAATAAGATACCAAATACACAGGCATCAACAAACATCAAGTAACTGGGAATAAATCTAAAAAATGATACATAAGATATTTACATTAAAAATTATATTGAAAATCATTAAAGACCATAAACATAGATAGAGACCATGTTTATGGATTGGAACACTCGATACCTCAAGAATATCAATGTTACTACAATCAAACCCCCAAAAGATTTTTGAGTGAGTATGTGTATGTCTCTGTGTGTATGCATCTGTGTTGTAACATATAATTTTAAGATAATTCAAAACATGTATACGGAAGAGAAAGGGCTAAGGCACTTTTGAAGGTGGGGGGGACTTGCCAGGACAGATTCCAAGAATTTTCATAAAATTATGGTAATGAAAACAGTGGTATTGGTACAGGGCCAGACAAACTGTTCAAAGGAACAGAATAAAGAGCCCAGAATAGACTTACACATCATGGAAACTTACTTTATGACAGGCTGGAAATCACAGATGTAAAGAGACAGGACACACTTTATAATAAACGGGGCTATGACAATTGGTTTTCTTTATAGAAAAAAAAACCTCTCTAGTCCTATTCCACATCATACACCAAAATCATCTCAAAACAGATTAAGAAATTAATGTGAATAACAAAACTATTAAACTGCTCGCTAGGACAATAAAGTATAGCATCATGATTCCAGGTAAGTAAGGTTTTCCTAGGACACAAAAAGTATAAATTGTAAATGAAAAAATTGCTAAATCCATCACAATCATATTAAGAACTTCTGCTTATCAAAACACACCACGAAGAAAATGAAAAAATAAACCAGAAACTGGGAGAAAACACGTGTAATGCATAGTGACAGACGATTAGCATCTAAAATATTTAAAGAACTTCAAATCAGTTGGATAAGGATAAGAGAAAAATTGGCAAGACTTAAACAGGCTCTTCACAGAAAAGAGAACATGAATGGGCAATAAACATATGAAAAGATGTTCAACCTCATTAGTATTCAGGGAAATGCAAATTAAAACCTATAATGAGATTCCATTCTGTACCCACCAGACTGGCAAAAATTCCCAAGTGTGACAATAGCAAGAGATGGTAAAGACACGGCACAACTGAAGTAATATATTTCGCTGGAGAAAAGCATTTCAGATAGCAATTTATAACAAAAAAATGTGGAGACTTGCCAGGCCAGATACCAAGAATTTTCGTAAAAGTTACGGTATTGAAGACAGTGTGATCCTAGTGCAGGGTCAGACAAGTTGATTAATGAAATAGGATAAAAAACCCAGAAAGAGACCCATACATCTAGGAAACTTAATTTATGTTATTTGGCCTAGTGAAATCATGATACATATACCCTATGTGTCAGCCATTCCATTCTTAAAGAAATTTGTGCACCGGTGCACCAGGAAACACACACAAGAATGTTCACTGCAGAAATCCTTTCCTTTCACAAGCAAAACAGAAAAACAAAAATCTAGGAAGACCCCAAATGTCTGTAAACAGTGATATATTGATACAGTGAAGGTAACTTTCTATTTCTTAAACTGGTTGGGGAGTAAAGGAGCTTTCAGTTATTATCCATTACTGTGTATCCTAACCACTTCTTTGTAATCTTTTCTACTGACTCAATAATTACTTTTTACAAATCAAGGAGAATCTGGAAATAGACACAAAGTAAGAACATCAGAGTGTTCTTTCTTTAGGCTATTCTTTTTTTTTTTTTTTTTTATGTAGACCATTTAAAAAGTCTTTATTGAATGTTACAATACTGCTTCTGTTTTACCTTTTTTTTTTTTTTTGGCCCCAAGACATATAGGATCTTAGTTCCCCAAACAGGTATGGAATCCATACCCCCTGCATTGGAAGGTGAAGTCTTAATCACTGGCCGGACAGGGAAGTCCCTTTTTAGGCTATTCTTGAGTCCCCTCAGCTTGGCGGCAACAGAACCAGCAGTTTGGTGGGCTGAATTTTGTTTCCATTGTCCTTGTGCTCGGTGGTGCCCAACTCTTTGCGACCCAACGGACTGTAGCCTGCCAGACTCCCCTGCCCATGGGATTCTCCAGGCAAGAATACTGGAGTGGGTTGCCATTTCCTTCTCCAGGGGATCTTCCCGACCCAGGGATTGAACCCTGTTCTCCCACATTGCAGACAGATTCATCACCACCTGAGCCACCAGGGAAGAGGCTGGATTAATTTCTATCAGATGCTGCAGGAGTGATGCTGTTTTAGAACCAATGTTTATGCTAATCTCTCAGCTAAGGGTACAGAGACCATGCAGAATGTGTTCATTTAAACCCTAAATCCATATAAGGACAGGGCCATAGAAAGTTTCAAATTCCCAAGGGAGAGTTTCCCCCTACCAAGAACGCTGGGCAAGACAGACAAACTTCACTGCCATCTTCCTGTGCCAGTGGGTCTATGCTTTCACTCAGGACTAGGCTGCAAAATGCCCTTCAAGTCTGAGCTGTATGCAATGTTCAGCTCTGACTTATTACCCCCACAGACTCAAGGCCCCTCTTTTCTCTACTGAGATACTAAAATCAAGTTAGGCCAGTCCTCCAGGATGGTATATTAAAGATGGCTGCAAATTACTTCTCCCCATCCTATGGAGAGGGAGAGTCTAAACTCTTCAAATCTAGGATGGCCTTAGCAACTTGTTTGGCCAATAGAATGCAGCTGAAATACTGTCCTGGGACTTCTGAAACCAGCTGATGAAAAGTTTTGCAGGAGGCTTCCTTGATGGTCCAGTGGTTAAGAATTCACCTTGCAAGGCAGGGGACAAAGGTTTGATCCCTGGTGGGGGAATTAAGACCCCAATGAGGTGGAGCAGTTAAGCCCAGGTGGCACAACTAGAAAGTCTGCAAGCCACAAGGAAAGATCCCGTATGACAGTATCATGTGGGATCATGTGGGATCTTTCATTATGGTGCAGGGACTCTCTAGTTGTGAAACACGAGCTTTACAGTGTGCAAGCTCAGTTGTTGTGGGTTCAGTAGTTGCAACATGCAGGCTTAGTTGCTCCATGGAAAGTGGGATCTTAATTCCCCTACCAGGGATCGAACCCACATTGTACTGCACCAAGACCAGCCAACCTCTTAACAACTGGACTACTAGGGAAGTCCCTCTTGGACACTCACTTTTGTAGCTCTGAGCTACCACATAAGAAACTTGACTATTCCAAGGCCTCCATGCTGGAGAAATTACATAAAAAGACCAAGTGGAGAGGTCTCGGAACACACGAAAAGTGAGAGATGGCTAGTCTGCCACTTGTTGCCATTTGCATCATCCCACTTGAGACCCAGATACCACGGGGCAGAAATGAGTTTTGTGGTTCGTGTCCTGCCCAAATTCCTGAACACAGAGCCAGAGGAGATGATAACAAAACGGCTGCTGTTTGAAGCTAAATCTCAGGTTAGTCTGTTGTGCAGCCCAGCAAAACAATTCTCTCTCTGTCCTGTCTCTTGGCAAATTTAGATTTCATCCTAAAGTTTTAGAAAAACATTTCATTCCATTTTCTTATGGGAGGAGTTTCAGGCTATATAGTTTTCTATACTTCCAGAGGCAGAAGCCAAATCTTTCACTTAACAGATGAGAAAATTGAGGCTTAGAGAGGTTAAGCTATGTGTCATGGTCACGAATCCGGGTTCCACAAACCTAGGTTTAAAAAAGGATCTTCTAGCTGCTCTTACCTCCTGGGATGGCCCACATTGAGTCTGTGGGGTGTTGCTCTCTAAATAAATCCACTTCTTACCGATCACTTTGTCTCTCACTAAATTCTTTCCATGATAAGATATCAAGAACTTGAGCTTCATTAATTCCTGAGACGAGGTATAGTCTCAATTAAAAGACTGTGAGTTCAAGTCCCAATCTGAGTTATACAGTTTCACTTTGACATCACTTATTCTGATCACAAATCTCAGGTACAGGAGCTCCTCTGTGGGGCGTGCAGATGGTGGACAGGGCATGACAATACATCAAGAGGACCTAGTCATCATAAAAAATTTTTTTAAAAGATCTTCTAACCCCAGAGGGAATACAAAGTCATCATTCATATTTTTGTCTATTTATTTATTTATAAATAGAGGCATACGGGATCTTAGTTCCCCTACTAGGGATCAAACCCATGCCCTCCACCCCACCCTGCAGTGGAAGCAAGGAGTCTTAACCACTGGACCACCACGAAAGTCCCTGGATATTTTTTAAACACCTACTATGAGCTTAGAACCACTCTAGACACTAAAAAAGCAGCTACAAGATAAAACAGAAAAAAAGTCTCAAAACAAACCATGGAGATCATATCCTAGTAGAGAGATAGACCAGAAACAAGTAAGAAAAGAATTAAAAGCATAGTTTCCAGGAGGGACGAGAGCACAGAGGTGTGGGTGGGGGATATCTTGGAGAAGGTGATCAAAAGAGCCCTCTTCTGAATATGTGATATGTAAGCAGAGACGTAATGGAAAAAGGGAAAGGGCCATGCGTGATCCAGGGCAGTGTGTTCGGGGCCACGGCCCACCCACTCCAGGGTGTTCAGAGCAGAGGGCACAGCAAGTGCAAAGGCCTCTGGGTGGGACAAGCTTGTCACCCTCCAGGAATAACGAAGATGATGGGACTGAGTGAGCGATGTGGGAGCAGTACCAGGTGAGGTCAGCGCAGTGCGCAAGGGCTGGGCCGTGCTGAGTCTTGTTGAGAACGGTGAGGAGTCTGAGTTTTATTCTCTGTGTGACGAGAGATCTTTAGACAGTTTTTAAACAGTAGGGGAAAGCTATGATCTATTTTATTTTATTTTTTGAAATCTTTTCCCTGAATAAAGTATATTCCAATGAAAATTACTTTTAAAAAGGAATATATAATTTTTTAAAAAAGGGAAAAATATTTTCCTTTATAATATTTATTTATTGAAGTATAGTTTTTTTAATATATATATTTATTTGGCTGCACAGGGTCTTAGTTGTGGCACACAGCATCTTTTAGTTATAGGAGACCTCTTTAGTTGCGGCATGCAAACTCTTATTTGCGGCATGTGGGATCTAGTTCCTTGACCAGGAATCAAACCTAGGTCCCTGCTTTAGGAGCATGGAGTCTTAGCCACTGGACCACCAAGGAAGTCTCTATTGAAATATAGTTGATTTACAATAACGTGTTAGTTTCTGGTCTACGGCAGTGATTCAGTTATATAAATATATATGTGTGTGTGTTATATGTATGTGTGTGTATTATTTTTCACATTCTTTTCCATTATGGTTTATTTCTGGATACTGAATATAGTTCCTATGCTATACAGTAGGTTCTTGTTTATATATATATAAGTTTTATTTTTTTGGCCACATTGTGCCATACATGGGATCTTGGTTCCAAAACCAGGGAACAAACCCGTGCCCTCTGTAGTGGAAGCATGGAGTCTTAACCGCTGGACTGCTAGGCAAGTCCCAAGACCTCCTTTTAAAACCATCCAACAGAATAAAGAAAATAGGCCAGGAGAGAGAACGATTTTTCTACTGTGAAGAGGTAAAGGAGTATGTTAGCACTGTCCTGGTAGCAATAAGGGGAAAAAAAATGCCATCTCACCCCAACTTTAACAAAAAAAGGCCATGCAGAGGTTTGCAAAGCTGGTGAGGATTCATTCATTCAACATATATGGTGGTCACTGGGGCTGATTACAGATATTTCGTGAGATTGGAAGTCTCCACCCAGTTGAATTCAGGCTTGGTCATATGATCTTCTTTGGCCAATGAAATATGAGCAGAAATGACACATTTACTTCTGGTTAGAGGTACTTAAGAGCTGGTACATGACTCTCCATTTTCTTTCCATACTCCAGTGAATCCTGGTGCCTTATGTTGTAATAATGGCACCTGGAGACAAAAAATACTCAGTCAGCCTGAGTGATGACCATGAGCAGAGTGCCTCTGCCAACCCACAGTGAACAGGCAGCATAAGACAAGAAATAAATCTTTGCTGTCTCTAGCCACTGGGATTTAAGGGTTGTTGCTGCAGCATAACCCAGTCCATCCTTACCACTACAATAAATGTTTAATTCACACAGCACTATTTGGGACTTCCCTGGCGGTCCAGTGGTTAACACTCTGAGTTCCCAATGTAGGGAATGCAGGTTCGATTCCTGGTCAAGGAACTAAGATCTCACATGCTGCAAGGCACAGCCAAAAAAAAAACTATAAACACTCTTCAAGGCCTTCACTGTAGGATGTGGGATAGACCAAGGAATCAAAAGAGGAGCTGCAGGAACAGAGCCTGAGAAACCAGAATCAAGACTCTGGTGCCAGCTTCCTGCTTTCTATTCCTGCATCTCATTCCTATTTACCTCTGCTTTGCCATAATTACCCCTTCGGTCTCTACACATTCTTCTTGTGCCGGGTAGCCACCAGCAGTCCCACCTTCACATCTTTCCAGTTCTGGGTCCCCCAGGCAAGTCTATTCTCTCTCAGTTTCAAATCAAGAAACCCTGGGGAAAGGTCTAGGGGTTCCATTTGGGTCACATACCCACCGCTGAACCAATCTCTGTGCCCAAGGAAATGTGCAGCTAGGCCTGAGCCACTGCCCACATCCACAGTGGAGTGGAGTAGAGGGAGGTAGGATGGGGTATGTTACCAAGTGGGGATGGGAAACATATTTTGAAGCCCAAAGTACCATCCACATCCCTAAAGGAAGTGGAAAGGATATGAGTGTACAAGTACATGAGAAAAGCCAAGGGAGAATGTAACTGAGCTGAGGCTGGTGAAAGGCAAAGGAAAGCATGGCATATGTGTGATCACCCGAAGAGGACAGAGGCAGACTACAGAGCCACTGGCTGGACAGCTCCCTGTGCTGGTATCAAGGAGGCACCTGTGGTGTAGTACTGCCACGTAACTGACAAAGCCTGGTGGAGACAGGACATGAGGAGGGGATGTTGAGTCAGATAAAGGATGTTGCTCTCTGTTTACTAATTTAGGGAACAGTGGGATGGATCTTCTGTGATGGGGAACAGGCTAAGTTTGGAAGAGCAAATACTGAACTAATCTGTACGCTCCATTACCATCTTCCCTACATGAAACCTTATTGGTCTCCTTCACCAGTGAGCCCAACTCAGGTTTATACCCCATCTCAAGACTGGTCCCAGGCAACCTCCTGTATAAGAGATGAAACCCACCGGCCATCCTGGTTGAGGTATGCATACCATGCTTGAGAATTATAATACCAGGTTACCTGTCCAGATTCTTTCAGACACCCCTACTGTGTACCAGATACTTGGTTCTTTATATTTACTTTTTGTCTATAAATCAAAGGAAAGGCCCCCAGGGAAACTGAAATGAACCAAAGGGAAAACAATGCACTTCTGTGTGAAGATGGGTGAGATCTGAAAGTCAGAACAAACCATATGTATATAACTATCCAACTTCCAATCCATCAGGGCCTTCCCAAGGCCCAGAAGTGAGAGGAAAATATTCTCTTGGCCCAAATGCAAACTCTCTTAACACTTGTTGGTTCTTGGAAAATTTTCCACAGACACCAAGAATCCTGGTCACCAGTTGGGCATGTGCATGGCTCTTTGTTGGCAATAAAATTCCAAAGATGCCAGGGACTTCCCTGGTGGTCCAGAGGCTAAACTCTGGGCTCCCAATGCAGGGGACCCGGTTCAATCCCTGGTTGGGGAACTAGATCCCACTAGGCTGAAGCTAAGACCTGGCACTGCCAAATAAACAAACAAAAATAAATATTTTTTAAAATCTCCAAAGGCTATCGCACAGTCAAGTCTACCCCACCTCCCAGCCTCTTGAAATCCCTTGGACAACACACACTCACACACACACACACACATACACAATACAAAATAACCTTTCCAGGTGGCTACTTGAGGGTCTGATCCTCCCTTCTCTCATTCTTCTCAGGGCTCATTTTCCCTGCAGATAATATATACCCCAAAGAGGACAGCTCGCTTTAAGAGGAAGGGGAGGACTGAGCCATCACTAGCTCAGTGAGACCATCACTTGTCAGCTACCCTTCAAACTAAGACCCAGCAGGAAGAAGGGCACAAAAGCTACTTCCCAGCAGGCAGGCAGGATTAACAAACAAAAATCAGGGCAACAGAAAAGCAGCGCATCTAAGCTGATATTTTTCACTTCCTTGCGGATACTTGCCCCTGTTTATAAACAAACACGGTGCATATGGGCCAGCTGGGGGATCTGGGGAAAAGGAAGGGGCCCAGAGGAGCAATGGCTCTTGGAATGTCACCAAGAATGATGCTGGTCAAAAATCTTGTCTCATAGACCAGGAGCTGGAGAAGGGCATGGCAACCCACTCCAGTATTCTTGCCTGGAGAATCCCATGGACAGAGGAGCCTGGTGGACTACAGTCCATGCGGTCGCACAGAGTCAGACATGACTTGGCTACTAAACAACAACAGGCCGGAAGCAGAGCCCTAGCGTGGGTATGAGTTGCCCTCAGGACCCTGCTGGCAGGTCAGATCAGCACTTGGACTAGAACCTGTCATCTTTCCTCTCAACAATACAACTGAAATGTTCACCAGGCTCCTGCCCTGTACCACACCCAGTGCCAGGAGCAAAATCATTAACCCACCTGAACCCTCCATTAACAGGATCATATTTCTGCATGCCACTTTTCAGAGCAGGCCCCAAAGCAAAACAAGCTTATATTTAAGAGTGTATGGTTTTTTCTTTTTTCCATTTGTGTTGCAATAGTTGGGGAATATCCTGAGGACAACCCACATTCCTTCCAGACTCCTCTACGTGTCTATCCCTGACTCAGAGCACACAGATTTCACACTCCAAATCCCAACCCTAGGACTCAGCTAGATCTTCAGCTATCAATCCAAGACTCTGTTTTAAACATCAGACTTTCACTTTCTAAAAACTAACATTTTTTAAAGATGTGCAATGTGGAAAGGTGGCATTTTTTGGCACGTGAGTGTGTGCTTAGTCGCTCAGTCATGTCTGACTCTTTGTGACCCCACGGACTGTAGCCGACCAGGCTCCTCTGTCCATGGGGTTTCTCCAAGCAAGAATACTAGAGTGGATTGCCACGCCCTTCTCCAGGGCATCTTCCGAACCCAGGGATTGAACCCAGGTCTCCCACATTGCAGGTGGATTGTTTACCATCTGAGCCAACAGGGAAGCCCAAGAATACTGGAGTGGGTAGCCTAACCCTTCTCCGGGGGATCTTCCCGACCCAGGAATTGAACTGGGGTCTTCTGCATTGTAGGTGGATTCTTTATCAGCTGAGCTACCAGCGAAGCCCATTTTTCGGCATAGCTATTGGTTATTTAAAATTATTGGTGAATTAGGACTCTCCTTTTCCCCAAGCAGTGAGTTGGAGTTTTGGTCTACTATCCTAGTAAGTGGCTTCCTTGGTGGCTCAGTGGTAGAGAATCCATCAGCCAATACAGGAGACTAGGGTTCAATCCCTGGGTCAGAAAGATCCCCTAGAGTAGAAAATGGCAACCCACTCCAGTATTCCTGCCTAGAAAATCCCATGGACAGAGGAGCCTGGCGGGCCACAGTCCATGGAGTCACAGAGTCAGACACAACTTAGTGACTAAACCACAACAACCCAGTTAAGTGGTGGGAAGCTCTGGATCCATTTAGCCAACAGCCTGGGTCTCAGACTAAATTCTGTCCAGGGACCTTCTTAGTGGTCCAGTGGCTAAGACTCTGAGCTCCCAATGCAGGGGGCCCAGGTTTGATCCCTGGTCAGGAAACTAGATCCCACATGCTGAACTAAAGATTCCACATGCCACAACTGAGACCAGGTAATCAAATATATAAATAAATATCAAAAAAATTCTGTCCAGAGACAATGAGGCAACACCTGCTCCTCAGAATAAATGCTTCAAGACAGTGCATTCTCCCAAGAAGTGCAGAGGACACTCTGTGTGCCCCCAACTCCCCCCAGTGTACATGAATTTACCCTCCACAGTTTGAAATTCGTTCACACCTAGGCCTTGAGTGGTTTGGAAAGAAAACAAAGTATTTTAAAGAAGGCAAGCAGCCCAGGCCTAAATGAGCTTCCACGTTCCACGCAGTTATCAACCAGGTTTTAACAAAGCCAGCTTTGTTGTTGTTGCTATTTAGTTGCTAAGTCATGGCTGGCTCTTTGTGACGCCACAGACTGTAGCCCACCAGGCTCCTCTGTCGATGGGATTCTCCAGGCAAGAATCCTGGAGCGGGTTGCCATGCCCTCCTCAGGGGATCTTCCCGACCCAGGAGTGGAACATGCATCTCCTGCCCTGCAAGAGGGTTCTTTTCTTGGTGGAAAAGCCATCGAGGAAGCCCTAAGGGCTACCCTGCCACTGCACTAATATTTCTTCCTTAATTCTTCCCAGCTAAGTGAAGGGACTTAAGAGGAAGACAGCTGGCAAGAGAGAAGGATCTCAAATCGGTTCCCGTTCCAAGAGCTTTGCCCACTAACCTCTGTCCCCAGAGAATAACCCTGACCAGCTCCCTGGCTTATCCCAGGGCCTCTGACCTCATTCAACACAACCAACATTTACTGAGGGCACTGAGTACCAGGGACTTCACAAAAGAGCCTTGGGAGGGGGCAAGAGGTGGGAGAGGAAGAAAAGCCACCACCACTGCCCTCAAAATGCTCACAGTCCACGGCAACACAGACAGCCACAAACACAGCTGGCTGTCCCCAGACTCCATCAGCTTGTCTTGATGCCTCCGGTTGGAAGGAAGATACTCCCTCCCCATTCTCAGAACACAGCGATAGGTCTTCCTTACACATTCTTTGATGTGACAGAGGCTTACCAAATCATGAAAAGATTGCTTACAGGAAAAGGGACTTGTGGACAAAAATCATAGGACTTCATACTAGAAGTCTTGAAAGCTTGAAAGACATCATTTTAGGGCAAGGGCCGGCAGAGGTGGAAAAGGCACTGACCCCAAAATCCAGTGCCTGTGTTTTTCTCCAGCTCACCTCCTGCCCTGAGGCAAGGTACACTCCACTAAGAGTTTTACAGATGAGGGAAGAACTGGTTCAGCAGTTTTTATCAGCAGTAAAACCCACAAAGTTTCCAAATTACATTTGATCTAGAACCCCAATATATAAAACAAAGAAAAGGGATCAGGGCTGCAAGCCCACAGCCAACCCACTAATGCTAGGTGGCCACCAGGGCAGCCAGTTTGAAATCTGTAGGAATAACATCTGAAAGCTCCTTCCAGAATTTGTACACCCTCGCTTGGAGGACAGAAGGAGGGGATTCTCGTTGACTGAATGCTTTCAGTGGTCCCTGACAATTTATTAGTCAAGGACCATTGAAATCTCTGCAACAGTAACATGAGTTCAACTAGTGCTTGTGAACTAGTATCTCCTTGGATCTGAGCTGTGAATTGGGATGCTGGCAAGAGGCAGAACTGGGTTTTGAATCAAGGGTTTTCTGCCTCCAAACATGGGATTTCTACTCTTTGCTAAGGGGTGTGTGGAAATGTGGGCTGAATCAATAATCTCCTTGAATGGTAAATACAAACATACGTGCATATGTGCCTAGGAAAATACATCTTGACAAATACTCCTCTTAAAATTATTAGCTGGGCTTCCCAGGTGGCGCTAGCAGTAAAGAACCTGCCTGCCAATTCAAGAGACAAGAGAGGCGGATTTAATGGGTGGGTAGGGAAGATCCCCTGGAGGAGGGCATGGCAACCCACTCCAGTATTCTTGCCTGGAGAATCCCATGGACAGAGGAGCCTGATGGGCTACAGCCCTTGGGGCAGAAAAGAGTCAGACACAATTGAAGTGACTTAGCATACACACACATATGGTAGCCATGTAGATGATTTATAGTCTATATGGTCTACATTTTCTAATTTTCCTGTAATGAATAGGTATTTTTATACAAAACAGGTACTGCTTATTAAAATGGTTTTAACAATTCACAACTGCCACATGTTGGGTTTCTGTAGAATTAGGGGCTGGAGGGATAGGTGGTATCTCTGAACTTTTAGAGTTGACAGTGGGAATAACAACGCCAAATTCCAAAAACTCTCCCTTGGAGTAGAGGGCCCTGGGCGAAGGAGCAGTTCTCATGGTCATTTAACAGCTGGGGAAGGAGAGGGTGGGGCAAATTGAGAGACTAGAATGGATATATATACATTACTGTGGCTCAGACAGTAAAGAATCTACAATGCAGGAGACCTGGGTTCCATCCCTGGGTTGAGAAGATCCCCTGGAGGAGGGCACGACAACCCACTCCAGCATTCTTGCCTGGAGAATCCACACGGACCGAGAAGCCTGGCAGGCCACACTGCATGGGGTTGCAAAGAGTTGGACATGACTAAGCGATTAAGCACACATATGTAAAATAGCTAGTGGGAAGCTGCGGTATTACATGGGGAGCTCAGGCCAGTACTCAGTGATGACCTAGAGGTGTGCAAGGGAGGGCGTAGGGAGGCTCCAGAGGGAGAGGATATTTGTGCACTTACAGCTGATTCATGTTGTTGTACAGCAGAAACCAACATAACATTGCAAAGCAATTATCCTTCAATTAAAAATAAATAAATAAACAAAACATTCTCTGAAATGAAACTGTTCACTTCTGGGAAGTGTGGTTATTTTTGAAAATAACAGCAAGTCCCTAAGACCCCACCCAAACCTATGCTTCTCTTCTCCATTCCTCTCAGGGACCTCATATATAGGCTGAGGGTGCTAATAAAATTAAAGATGGTCACACGGACCCCTTATGACACATGGACCCCAGAAAGTCTGGCTCCTCAGTGTTCCAGCCCCAGCCCAGCAGGACCTATGGGGAGTGAGCCCTCCAGCCTGGCCAACTCAACTCTCTGGCCCCACCCTGAAGTCCCCCCAGAAGCCACTTGAAAATATGACAATCACAGCACTACTTCAGGAGGAAAAAAACAACAAAAAACCACCCAGAAGGCAAGACAGGCCTTGATCGGGCATGAGGTGGGGCCAGCCACCGTGCCAGCCACTTCCCTGGGTTATTCATGCCAGCCCTGCCCGCAGAAATCTTCTAAATATTTAACATGCCACCTCTAGGTACAGCACAAACCCCCAGCAGGCGGCAACAGCTGCGGACAGGCCCGCAAGGAATGAACAGCTCAGGGGGCTGAAAGGCACACGCACTGGCTTTGGGAGGAAAGCCCAGAACGGTGGCCGGGAGACAATGCTGAGTACTGCTTCCGAAAGCGGCCCCGACCGGCTTCTCTGAAAAGCAGGAAAGAAGGGGTAGGAGATGGGAGGTGTTTCCAAACGTGGAGGGTGATGGTGCAGAATCAACCAGAGTCGGGAGCCCCTCTTTCTCAGACAAAGAAAAAACCAGAATCGCACCACCTGGCCCCCCTTCCCAGACCAATTTCACCCCGGTTCCCCGAGCAGGTGGCAAATCTGACTCAGGAGAGGCTGGTCAACGAAGGGGAGGAACTCAAATAGATGGCTATGTCTACCTCCAAAGGAGGACAAATCCACGAGAGAAGGAACTCTTCAAAGGTCTAGTAAGCTCTGGGGCTTGTCAGAGCAGAAAACGCCCCCCACGCCCACCCGCGATGACTTCACGCAGGCCTCACCCCGGATGACTCTGCGCTCTCCTGCAAGGCCGGGGAGGTGTCATCGCCACCGTCAGGGTGGCCGTCTGTCACTTGGAAATTTCCCGGAGATACCTATCTCTCTCCTTCAAACCCCCCGCCAAAGGACCCAGACAAGGGGACGCGAGATTCAGAAGGGTCCTTCTCCGTCCCACTTCCCTTGGCCGCTGTCAATTTGAGAACCCTAAAAAGGAGTCTTTTTCAACCCCCCTGGGGAGCCCCGCCTCTGCCTCTCTGCCCTTCTCCGCGACTACCCCTCCAGGCAGCGCCCAGGCTATGCTGTCAATTTCACCCGACAAAAGCGTAGCGGCGGGGCGATCGCAGGCCAGCGTTTCTCACCCAAGGAGAGGGACGCGTGTCCCCGCGGCGCGCCCACTCGGGGCCTCTACCAAGCCCATCAAGCGGGGGAACAAAGCGGCCGGGCGCGGCGACACGCGGCCCCCGGCGCAGCCCCGTGCGCCCCAGCCCTAGCGGCCCCACCCGCCGGTCCCCCGCGCCCCGGGCCCTGCCCCGCAGCCGCGTCCTGCGCCGCCCGATCGCCAGCGACCTCGGCAGCTACTGTACCTGCTAAATTTAGCGGCCGCCGGGTATTAATAGCCGGAGCCACCCGGGCCGGCGTTCTGCAGGGGCGCGCGCAGCCCCCGGGGCCGGCGGCGGAGAAGGAGGGAAAGGAAGGAACGAAGGGACGCGGGGAAGGAGGCCACTTACACCACCAGCCTGGAGATGATCCATGCCACCATGGCGGGGGCCGGGCGGGCGCAGCTCGGCGACGCGGGGCGGCTCGGCTGCGGCGCTCCGGGCACGTCCGTCCGCGCACGGCCGCCGCCGCCAGACTGAACGCGCCCGCCGCCCTGCCTGGCGCTCGCGCGTCGGCGCAGCCGCGGCACGTTCCGGCGGCGGCCCCAGCCCCCCGGGGCACCGCGGGCCCGCGGCGATTGGGCGGCGAGCGGCTCGGGCTCCCGCGGGACCCGCCCCGCCCCGCTGGCCCCGGGTCCCCCGGCTAAATTCGGGCGGTTCCTCAGCGCGCCCCGGTGCCCCCGCCGTTCACAAGGGGATCCTGCGGTGGCCTAGTGGGCAGGACAGAGACCCCGGGGCCGCCCCACCCTCTGTGCTCCGGGGGATAAACTGAGGCGTGGACTTGGGGAATCTGTGTCCACCTGTTCTGACTGGAATACAGTCATCCCTTGCCCGGATACTGCGCTGGCCTCGTAAAGGACTTGGCCACATCTGACTGCTCCAGTTGTCCCCCCGCAAGCCGTTATCCGCCTAAGAAACAAATCTGGGCCTGTGTCTCCCGTGGTTAAAATGCTGAAGAGTTCCTACAAAATCTGGTCTCTGCCTACAAACTCACAGCTACCACCATGGCCCAGATCCCCGCTCCGGGCCTTTTTACTTCAGGCATTTTGGACTTAGACCACGTTGTCCCCTCTCCCCCGTTTATACACTCCATGCCGTGTCTCCTTCTTTAAGGCTCAGATAAGGGTTATTTCCTAAGGACAGCCTTTCCTGGAGGCTGCTCCAGCGTCTCTGTGTCGAAGTGGCTCCAAGTGACCCGGAGGAAGAGAGAAGCTGGTATTGCCTAGCGCCAGTGCCCTGAGGAGCCATTTTGGAGTCTTAAGCAAAAGGGAAAATATGCATCTGGAGCGTTTGTTTTGTTTTTAAACATTGCACTAAATGTGATTTATCTTGATAACTGCGTCTTGCGGCAACCCCTTACATTTTGCCACTGAAAAAGTGCCTCAACCTTCTCACCCAAATCCTGGCCCTTATTATAGACGTGCTCCCTGGTACATTATTCCTTGGGAGCTTGAAAAACCTTTGTCTACTGCGCCTGCCCTTGGCCGCTGCTTTCCTCACTGCCTCCATGGTGCCTTCTGAGAGCCTCTGCTTTGCTGATGCGATGTCATGTATAATTCAGCGTCAGATGCCAGAGACACAGGAAAGAGCCAGCTTAAAGCCTTCTTTAAAGGAAACTTGCCCAAGACAGCCTTCCTAGCAGAGGAGAGGGGACCTCAGTCCTTGGAAAGAGGCTGAAAATATTCCTTCAGAGGGAGCAGAGAGACAGCGAGGGTGCAGTACAGGCAGGAAAAAGACCTTGCCCACAATAAGGGAGCGGGAAACAAGACATTCTCTATGATAAGGGGTCTCCTAAGAGGGCTTTCCCAGGTGGCTCAATCAGTGAGGAATCCGCCTGCAATGCAGGAGACCTGAGTTCGATCCCTGGGTTGGGAAGATTCCCTGGGGAGGGAAATGGCAGCCCACTCCAGTATTCTTGCTGGGAAATCCATGGACAGAGGAGCCTGATGGGATCCAGGCCACAGGGTCACCAGAGTTGGACACAACTTAGTGTCTAAACCACCAAAGAACCCATAAAATACCTGTAATAGAGTTGTTGTTTAATGCTGTTTTGACCCAGGTTTGAGGCCCAGCAGGGACTAGTCAGTTCCCCTTCGTTGGCAGCCAAATAAGTCCACACCCCACCACCTGCCTTATCAGAGTCTGGCACAGGCCACCATAACCCAGCTTATCACTCCGGGGCCAAATACCAGATGGCCAGGGACAGCTTTTATGTCCTCCATCCCACCAAAATTATTCAAATTAGCCAGTCCTAAACCTGTTTATCCTGCCTTGCTTTTTCCTTCCCACGGAAACCACGATTTCCCTCTGTCTGTCTGCCTTGTCACCCACCCCCATGTTTACAGCGAGTAGCCCTGTGCTCCGGGTATGCTCTGTCCAGGGAACCGTGAGTATAACAAAGCTGTAAACCTTTTTGCTTTCTCTCTCCTGATCCAGCCTCATCATACCTGACTCAAGGTAATATGGTGAACATAGTTGTTGTTCAGCTGCTAAATCATGTCTGACTCTTTGTGACCCCATGGACTGCAGCCCACCAGGCTCCTCTGTCCATGGGATTTCCTAGGCAAGAATACTAGAGTGGGTTGCCATTTCCTTCTCCAGGAGATCTTCCCAGATCAGGGATCAAACAGATGTCTCCTGCATTGATAAGTGGATTCTTTACCACTGAGCCACCAGAGAAGCCCGGTGAAAACAGTATCCCACAAGAAAAAGCTTGGAATACCTACTAGACAGATTAGGACAATACCAAGCTAATAGGAATTTCCTCCATCCCTCCCCGCACCCAGGTCAGAAAATATTGTTAGTGGTTTTGGGGGGTGGATATTGGAGGAAAATCACAGTTTAAAGAGAGACTTTTGGTGGGAAATTAGAGAAGCTGGTCACATGGTATTTCTCTTCTAATTGTTTTTGTTGTTTAGCTGCTAAGTCGTGTCCGGCTCTTTTGTGACCAAATGGACTGTAGCCTGCCAGGCTCCTCTGTCTGTGAGATTTCCCAGGCAAGAATATTGGAGTGGGTTTGCTAATTCCTCCTCCAGGGGATCTTCCCGGCCCGGGGACTGAACCTGCATCCCCTGCATTGGCAGGAAGTTTCTTTATCACTGAGCCACCAGGGAAGCCCTTCTCTCCTGAAGATGCCCCCTATTCCTAGAAATAGAATTCTCAGGTTTGACTGATGCACACAACTGGACATTTTCATTAACGAAATGAGACTATTCTTGGGATTAAAATATCTGAAAATCTTTCTGTTATCTGGAGTACCAAAAAGCTAGTGGGACCAACCAGATTTCATTCAAGGGTTGGGGAAAAAAAACATGTTCAACAGCACAAACAGGCAGGGGAGGGGAAAGAACACAGAGAGAAGAAAGTTGCTTTTCTATTTCTTTCTATCTCTTTCAGGGTAACTGTTACATGTGTTAACTCTCTCCTTCATAGACTCCTTCCAGTTTGTCCTTGACCCTGGAAAACTTCAGGCCAGAGGAATAGATAGAGCCTTTGAAACAATGAGACTCTTGCAGCCCTATCAGCTGGTTCGCTTTATTTCTCACATGAATTGCTGTTGCCGTGGATACTTAGGTGGATACTTACAATCTGTTTCCCCCATACCCTTTCTTCTGGGAAGAGCAATCCATTTTGCATCGAGGAGTGATTTTCCCTATCCTCCAATCTTTTTTTTTAATTAAAATTTATAGCTAATTTACAATTTTGTGTTAATTGTCTGGTCCTTCAAATGTCATTTTCTCACAGGTCCTTGCTACCTTGACTGGCCACAGGTGAGCACTGGACACAAGCTGAGCCAAGGGTCTCCCCTGGGATTTTAAAAGTTGAAAATAGGAAAAAGAGACTTCAATTTTTCATCCATTTATATGAAATTGTAGTCAAGACAAAACCTTTGCCTCTGCAAATTCTAGTTTTCTACCTAAACTATCAGAGTAACAGAAAATACATCAGTGTTTCCCAGATGCCAAGAATGAGGGAAGGGAATTGACTGCAAAAGGGCAAGAAGGAACTTATGGGTGATGAAAAAAAATTGCAATAATAGCATTTTCAGTGAGAAATATCAAGACAATACAGTGCACTTTTCATAAAGCTAATGTATGCCATCTAAAAACCATCTCTTATTCTGAGATTGTCTTTTATACCTTTGGGGTTCCTAATATGTCCTTTCTTTTATGACATCATGGAGATAGCAATTAGTGGTTGTTATTTTATTAATGTCCTTCCTGGCAAAGTAAAAAAACTACCAAACTAACGTCATTCCCTTCAGTTTCTTCCTTTTTTCTTTTTTTTCAAGTGTCACTGTTGCTTGAAATTCAAAAGTCCAGGGGCCATCGCTCTGCCCTAGTCCTTGGGTATCATGGGCTCAAGAGGTGAATAATTGGACACTTGACATTGTTGTAGGGTTTTGTGGTGGTTTTTTTTTTTAATTTTTCCATCTTCCCTTGTATATGTGTTGATTTATAATTTATACCCCACCTATTTTCATAAGGATTCAAGGCTGCAAGACATTTTTTCCCCTGGCATCCCCCCCAGACTCTTGTAACGGTTACTGAGTCAGATGGGCCCCTTTCCTGGGTGCCGACAGGATTCAAGCAGCAGGAGTGGGAGGATGAGGCATGATCTTGCGCTATCTATTGCAGGCAGAGCTGCCACATCGCTGTTTGGCAGAGCACAGCAGGGAAAGGCAGAGATTGAGACCAGGGGCCCTTGGCACACATCCCAGCCCAGCCCTCAACTGTGGACTGGCAGCTGCAGCTCTGTCTCCTGGCATGTGGTTCTTCAGACGTCTATCTTTAGGTGGTAAAGCTTTGACTGAGGCCACACTCTTCCCTTCAGGTGACTGGGTGCTCTTGTCAACCCCCCTTATAAATGACTACCTGTGATAGGACCCCAAAACATCTTGGGAGAATAATGTAGCAGAGGAGTTAAGAGTCTGATCTGTGGAGGAACAGTGGCTGGATTGAACCCTAGTTCTGCTTCTTACTAGGCATATCATGTCCTTGGGCAAGCTACCGAGCCATCGCAGGCCTCTGTCTCCTCATGTGTAAAGTGAGGATGATAGCAGCAGAACATGCGTCATGAGGTGGTCATGAAACAGGGCCTGGGGACTGCCCCAGTGGTCCATTGGCTAAGACTCTGCACACCCAATGTAGGGCGCCCAGCTTTAATCCCTGGTCAAGGAACTAGATCCCATGTGCCCCACCTGAGTTCACCTGCTACAACTCAAGGTCCCACATGCTGAAACCGAGACCTCGCACAGCCCCCAGAAAAACACAAACAGGGCCCAGGAAAGGCCATTTAAAACCACCGTGAGGACTTCCCAGGTGGCTGAGTGGAGAGGAACCCGCCTGCCGGTGTCGGGGACACAGGTTTGGTCCCTGGTCTGGGAAGATTTCGCATACTGCAGAGCAACTAAGCCAGTGAGCCACAACTACTGAGCTCAAGCTCCATAGCCTGCAAGGTGCAACTCCTGAGCCCACGTGCTGTAGCTACTGAAGGTCAGGAGCCTAGAGCCTGTGCTCTGCAGCAAGAGAAGCCACTGCAATGAGAAGCCAGCGCACTGCAGAAAGAGTAACTCCTGCCCATCACAACTAGAGAAAGGCCACTCAGAGCAATGAAGGCCCAGGGCAGCCAAAAATAAAAACAATGATTAAAAAAAACCACAGTGAGATAGCCCACCCACCCAGGAAAACAACTAAAATGAAAAAGAATGACAGTACTAACTGCTAATGAGCAGGACGCGCAAGTAGAATTCATCCATTGTTGATGGGAATGAAAAATGACACAGCCGCTTTGGAAAACATGTTGGCAGCTTATAAAATGCCAAATGTTTTTTCAAAAATTTCATTCATAAAATGAAGTGTTTTAAAACACATACAATGCATAAATATTAGAAGATGCATGTCTTTACAAAAAAAAAAAAAGAAATATGTATTTACCAAATAGCCCAATATACATTTACCTCCTGGATAATTTACCTAGGAGAAATAAAAGCATATGATCACACAGACTTGTATACAAATGTTCTCGCGCATGTGTGTGTTTAGTTGCTCAGTTGTGTCCAAGTCTTTGTGACCCCATGAACTACGTAGTCCACCAGGCTCCTCCAACCATGGGATTCCCTAGGCAAGAATACTGAAGTGGGTAGCCATTCCCTTCTCCAGAGGAACTTCTTGACCCTGGCATCGAACCCCAGTCTCCTACATTGCCGGCAGATTCTTTACCACAGAGCCATAGTAGCATTATTTGTAACTGCTAAAAATGTAAACAATGTAAATGGCCATCCACAGGTGGATGGATAAACAAAATGTGATGTTTCCATACAGTGAAATGCTGCTCAGCTATAAAAAGGCACGATCTACTGATACGTGCAACCACGTGGATGAATCTCAAAAAACTTTATGCTAAGAAAAATTTTTAAAAGCCAACAACAAAAGGGTACATATCATGTTACTCACTTATTAAAAAAAAACTCTAGGGAGGACAAATCTAATCTAGAGTGACAGAAAGCAGACTGTTATTTATGTAGGGTAGAAAGAGAAGACTGGGGGAGAGCAGAAGGGAATTTGAGATGATAGAAATGTTCTCTGTATATATATTGTGATGGATGCAGCCCAGTGTATGCATTTTAAAAAATACAACCAGGGAAGGAGGTTCAAGAGGGAGGGAACATATGAATACCTATGGCTGATTCATGTAGAGGTAGGGCAGAAACTAAGACTATATTATAAAGCAATTACCCTCCAATTAAAAATTTTTAAAAATACAAACAACCATACACTTAAAATGTATGAATTTTATTATGTGGAAATTATACCTCAGGAAATTGATTTTTAAAAATCTACCTGTTTGGGACTTCCTTGGTGGTCCAGTGGTTAAGAATCTGCCTTCCAAAAAAAAGAAAAGAAGAATCTGCCTTCCAAAACAGGGGACACGGTTCAACTCCTGGTTGGGGAACTAAGATTGCACACGCCAAGGGGCAGCTAAGCCCCCGTGCCTCAACTGAAGAAGGCCCTGTGCTGCAACAAAGACCCAATACAGCCAAAAGTAACAACAACAACAAAAAAAAAAACTACCTATTTGTATATAACACAATGCTCTAGCTGAAAATTGGGCTAAGGAAAGGAAGACAGATATAAAGTTGGGGAGAGAGAGAATGAGGTAGAACCCATGAGTCTGAGCTGAAACCTACAAGGACGGACAGGAAGCCATGTCAGTCACTCATCCAACCCTGATGAAGGGAATCCTGCAGGGGAAGCTGACCTCCTTTGTCATAGAGCTTAGCACACACCTGGCTCAGCAGTCAGAGAAACTGAAGGAAGAAGCAGGACACGATGGAGCAGGGCAGGCCTGGATGGCTGCCACAGTCACCAAGGTGAGAAGCAAGAATGTGCAATGAATGCAACTGTCCTGACCTCCCACGTGTAAGAAATAATATGACTGCTGCTTCAGTTTGGACCTCCAAATCTCAGGAAAAGTCTCTCGTGGCCCAATTCAGCATAAACATCCAGGGAAGGGAATTCCAGGAAATTCAGTTTAGGCCAGCCAAGTGGACACATTACAAAGCCAACCTTGAATTTACAGTTTCATTTCTCAAAGCCGGGAGGTAGTTCTGTAAATGTTCGTGTTGCTATTCTCCCTATATATTTTGTATGCCTGAAATGTATTTTTTATAATTTTATTTATTTACTGGCGGTGCTGGGTCTTCATTGCTGCCAGTGGGCTTTCTCTAGTTGTGGCAAGTGGGGACAACTCTTCCTTGTGGTGTGCAGGCTTCTCTTTGCGATGGCATCTCCTGTTGCAGAGCAGGGGCTCTAGGGTGTGGAGCTTCAGTAACTGCGGTGCACAGGCTTTGTTGCCTCATGGTACGTGGAATCTTCCTAGACTGGAGATTGAACCCATGGCCCCTACATGGGCAGGCAGATTCTTTACCACTGACCCACCAGGAAAACCCCTGCCTGAAATGTTTGGTGATAGTTTAAATGTTCCTACAGCTGGGGAATTGTAATCTTGTTGGTTACGCCTGCCCCTGACCTCTATAGCCTATACATTCAGAATCACAGATGTGGCTGTTGAGACCCCAGGTCACCCAGCCAGCAAGGGGCAGCACTGGGACCCAGGCCAGCCTTCCATGCTTTTTGTTCTAGAGCAGGTTGCCTTCAGCAAACATGAGTTACAGGTGACCTAAAGAGGTGCGGCTATGGTGCACTGTCTTCTTACTTAATTTTCTTGTTTAGCATCCGTCTCTCATCACTGAAATGTAAGCTCCAAGAAAATAAAGACGTTTGTCCATTTTGTTGGCACATTAATCTTGGACTTCCCAGCCTCTGGAACTGTGAGAAATAAATCCCTATGGATTAAGCCACACAGTCTATGGTATTCCTGTTATAACAGCCCAGGCTTCAAGGTCTTCAAGGTAAGAGCCCTGCATTTTTTTTTTTTTTTTTTTTGGCTGTGTGGTGTGGCCTGTGCAATCTTAGTGCCCCAACCAGGGATCAAACCCTAGCCCCCTGCATTGAAAGCCCAGTCTTAACCACTGAACCACTAGGAAAGTCCCAAGGGCCTAGTATTTTATTTTATTTTTTTGTTTTTGTTTTCTTGGGGCCTAGTATTTTAAAAAGAGGTATTTGGAGACAAAATCTTCAACTTGGACAAGGAGGGAAGTTCTTTGGGGGTAACTGTTCAGGGTCCATAGGACCTACGGGGCCCCTGAACTCATCCCACACAAGTGAAGCTACTAACACATGCTTCATAAGATAACATACTAGAGAAGCAATGCCAATTAAGCAATGTGGACCGTGCTGCAAGTCAGAATTTCCAGAGTTCTGCCTGCACAACAAGTGAGCCGTTGATCTTGGAACAAATTACTACCTGCCGCAGATTTTTGTTTTCCACCTGGAATGTAGAGGAAATTATCTTTGCCCTGCTTACCTGATGAGATGGTTGTGAGCCTCAAATGAAACTGACCCATGAAGTCTTTAACATGATTCCCATTATTCCCATGAGATGTTTATTCATTCCTAGAACGGAAAGGAAAATGAGATCACAGAGGGACAAAAAGGTGTGCAAAGGGCCAACAATTCCCACGAAAGACTTTCTGACTGCCGGGGACACCAGAATGCTGAGGGATATCCATCAAGAGCCAACTACAGGCATAACCAGCCCCAAGGACTGGTTCTCTGAGATGAGAACCCTGATGCCCACACCCACAGCCCAGCCTCCCCACAGCTCAGCTATGGAAGAGTGGAGTTTCGATCCACAGCACATACCCCCTTGTAGGTGGCTTTTAATATTGCTTTCCCCACTGCTGGCTTTCTCTCTACGGCACACAAAATTGCAGCATCCACCGTACTTATCCTGGCTGTGCTCAGGGTCAAGCAGATCCTTTTCTCATCACTCTGACTCTTATGCATTATGTAACATTCTGTCTGGAACATGGGCAGAGGAGCCTGGCAGGCTACAGTCCATGGGGTCACAAAGAGTTGGACATGACACCCATACACACGAGCAGAGCTACTCACTCCCTACTTTGTTTCTTCTGAAGTTTCGTTCACACATAGCAGGGGGTAGTGAGATGCCTTGTATTTGGATGACACATCCTTCAATCCTAGCAGATTGGGAAATTCTGGAGAACATAGGCCTAGTTTATCCATCCATGGTTTTGGGCTCCTTGACTCATGACCCAGTGGTAGGCATGTGGCAGGTATTACATATAAACTTGTTAAATGAATATAGAATGAAAAACACTAGGGTGGGAAGTGGGAGGGAGGGAGATTCAAGAGAGAGGGGACATGTACACCTGTAGCTAATGCAGGTTGATGTACTTCAGAAATGAAAGCAATGTTGTAAAGCAATTACACACACACACACACACACACGACAAGCTCCCAGGCTATGCCAACTTTACCAGAGCTGTATTTCCCTTACTCTGCCTCTCTGATATTTGTGAATACATGGAGGTGGTAGCCACATAGAGGGCTGAAGACAGATGGTCCAGCAGCCCCAGACTTCTGTCCTCCCAGGTTAGCAGCTCCAGAAGACAGAGAATTTCTATTCCCTTGTATCAAACCCAGAGGAGCAGCTGATTGCTTCTCCCCCATCCCCAGCTTCAACCCAACCTCTTTAGCTTCCTGACAGCTTTCAAGAGTGTTAACAGTCTCCAAGAGTGTTATAGTCTCATCAGTGAGACCATCTAAGGGCTTCATTTACTGCTTCATGAAGCTGGTGCTATAGGCTGAATGTTTGTGTCCTCCCCTCATCACGCCACAAATTCGTATGTTAATAATCCCCATCAGCAGGAACAGAGACTCAGACATGGAGAAAAAGACCTGTGGACACAGTGAGGGAAGGAGAGGGTGGGACAAAAGCTACTGAGACAGTAGCTCTGAAACATGTATATTACCATGTGTAAAAGAGACAGATAGTGGGAAGCTGTGTTGCGGGATGGGAAGGAGGTTCAAGAGGGAGGGGAGACATGCCTACTTATGGCTGATTCACATTGTTACACGGCAGAAACCAACACGTCACTGTAAAGCAATTATCCTTCAATTAAAAAACTTTTTAAAATGTGACTAAAAAAAAAAATCCCCTTTGGAGGTGGGCCTTTGGGATAAGATTGGGTCATAACAGTGGAGTCTTCACGAATAAGATTAGTGTCCTCAAAAAACACTCGCCCACCTCACCCCTTCTGCCAAGCGAGGGCACAGCAAAACGACTGCTGCTGCTGCTGCTGCTGCTGCTAAGTCACTCCAGTAGTGTCCGACTCCATGCGACCCCATAGATGGCAGCCCACCAGGCTCCCCTGTCCCTGGGATTCTCCAGGCAAGAACACCGGAATGGTTGACTATGAACTAGGAAGTGGGTTCTCACTAGACATGGAAACTGCATCTTGGTCTTGGACTTCCCAGCCTCCAGAACTCTGAGAAATAAACATTTGTTGATTAAGCCACCCAGCCTACTATGTTCTGTCGTAGTAACCTGAATGGACTAAGACAGCTGGGCTGGACAAGGGCTGAACTGAGCTCACTGCATACTCCTCTTTTCCCAAAGGTCCAGGATCCTCTGGGGAGGAGCCCAGAGAGAGCTGATTAGCTTTGAGGGTAACGTCCCACTGAGAAAAGTGAAGGAAGCTCACACTGCCCTGCAATGCCGTCGTTCCAGAACACTTGGCTGACACATCCGGGAAAACAAGCAGCGCTCACTCACTCTGTAGAACTGTACAGATTCTACAAGTAGAGAATTTCCAGATCAGAGGAAACCTGGCTCATCCACCTGACTTTCAGGGAACATAACACTTAGGCTATTCAGGAAAGAAGAGTCTATCTCAGTAGAAACAACAGCAGCAATAATGATGATGTTGAGCTATCTGAACGTTTGCTTTTAGAAACTCAGTTTCTTATCCACAAAATGGTGATCTCCCACAGGATTATTTATAAGATGTAAATTAAGTTATACATATGACTTCATAATAGGACTTCCCTGGTGGCTCAGATGGTAAAAGAATCTGCCTGCAATGCAGGAGACCGGGTTCAGTCTCTGGGTGGGGAAAATCCCCTGGAGAAGGAAATGGCAACCCATTCCAGTATTCGTGCCTGGAGAATTCCATGGACAGAAGAGTCTGGTGGGCTGCAGTCCATGGGGTCGTAAAGGGTCGGACAGGACTGAGAGTTAGTCACTTTCTGTTCCCTTTCCTTTCCATATATATATGGAGCAAATACGGGAGTAGACACAAAGGAAGCACTCCCTAAATTTCTCCTGTTACTTGACACAGCCAGCCCCTATCTTCCCGAACTGGAGAATGAAAGTCCATAAATGATAACTTTTTTGTTTGTGCGCCATACATCAAGACTTGTGGGATCTTAGTTTCCTGACTGGGGATTGAACTTGGGCTCTCAGCAGTGAAAGCACAGAATCCTAACCACTGGACCACCAGGGAATTCTCCATAAATAATAACTCTAAATGGATACACCCATCTCGCCACACACATATACACACACATTTATTCTGGATATTTGATTTTTTTAATTCAATGACTGTATATTATTATTTTAACAACACAATCTTTTACTTTCATATTTTAATTGATTTAGTTGGAAACAGTTCCTTCAGATACAAGACCAACACTCATAATTTGAGCCATCTGAGTGTGTGAAATTCTGGCTTCTGTGATTAGCTTAATTTTAAGTTTGCCTTCTCTGATTAGTAGACTGATGAGATTTCTTTCTAGTTATTTTAATTCAGAATTAATTAAAGCCTTTTCTTTTGCTCTCCAGGCAGAAGCAGGTTGTGTGGAAGGTGGCTGAATTGTTACCATAAACTCTAATTAATCCACCCAGAGCCCCGCTATTATGAGCAGTGCTGGCTAGCCAAGGCACGGCAGAGTGATGCTTGTGGGACACTTGGATGTGAAGTTGGGAAGCGTTTCAACTCAGAGCCAGGACCACGTGAAAAGGCTGCTTTGTCTGTTCTTACTGTTGAGCTCATTAAAGGGGATTACCGTCAGGACAACCAAGCCCGAAATGACAGACTCAGCCGTGCTGCAAGAGCCCTTCAGAAGCCCTCTACAGAAGCAGGCTTGCATTTCCCCATGGAAACTGACGCTCCATCCAGAACAGCACTGCCTTCTCTGATGACCCCTCCAAGCTGAGGGTTCCAGCCTGAGTTCTGGAACCCAGGAGCAGGGAGCCTGCCCATGTGGGAGGCAGGGAGACGGTGCTGGTGTAATGTTTCTCTTTTCCAGGGTACATGTTGCTGCTGTTGACCCCAGAAAGTCTGTGAAAATGATATCCGTTTGTTTGATTTTACTTATGCATTTGTGGCTGTGCTGGGGGTTCTTTGCTGCTGCATGGGCTGTGCTCTGGTTGTGGCGTGTGGCTTCTCATTGCTGTTGCTTCTCTTCTTGCGGAGCTCGGCTTCAGTAGTTGCGGCGCAGTAGTTGTGGCTCCCAGACTCTAGAGCACAGGCGCAGTAGTTGTGGCACATGGGCTTCATTGCTTCGAGGCATGTGGAATCTTCCCAGATCAGGGGTTGAACTGAGTCTCTGGCATTGGCAGGGGGATTCTTTACCACCAAGCCACTAGGGTAGCCTGCAAACATTGTTTTATGTGTGCATTTGAACTTCCATCAGGGGAGCGGTTCCAAAGCGTCCCCGTGCCTCTCAGAACTGTCACTGACACCTCCACCTGCCCACCCCCACCCCAAAAGGTTAGAAACCTTTGTCTTAGTACAGACCTTAGACAGTCTGGCTCTATCTCACCTTCTGTTCTACTTTTCCCAAGGATCTTCTCATGGCAGCATGCCCCACCACACACAGACCTCCCCCCTATACTCCCCATTTGAGGTGGTGAGCATGTATGCCCAGTCACTTCAGTCATGCCCTCCTCCAGGGGATCTTGCTGACCCAGAGACTGAACTTGGGTCTCCTGCATTGCAGGCAGATTCTTTACTGCTAAGCCACTGGAGAAATCCATTTGAGGTGTTGGGCAGGGCAGTGGGGAGGGGGGCAGTTGGTCAAAAGACTCCCTGAGTTACCTGGGAGTCTTCCCTAGAGCTGCTTCCTGAGACCTGTTCTTTCTTTACTTATAGGACTATCTCCAGTGCAGGAAACTCAGGTTTGATCCCTGGATCAAGAAGATTCCCTGGAGAAAGAAATGGCAACCCACTCCAGTATTCTTGCCTGGGAAATCCCGTGGACAGAGGTGATTAGTGGACTACAGTCCATAGCATCATAGAGTCAAACGTGACTGAGCAGGCATGCACTCAAGTGCAGTTGCAGCTTTGTAGACCGTGTAGCCCTCTCTCTGTGAGGGACCAGGACCACATCCTAGGAACAGCAGCAACCCCACTGGTGAGATGGGGAGGTAAGGGGACACTGTGGGATGAGTAATGGTCCCCTGAGATTTATATCCCCCTGGGAAATCAAAATATGACCTTACTTGGAAATAGAGTCTTGTAGATGTAAGTGGTTAAGATGAGGCTATACTAAATTGGGCTGGGCCCTAAATCTGATAACTGCTGTCCTTAGGTGAAGAGGCAAGGACACACAGACACACACAGGGAAGAAGGCCCTGTGATGATGGAGACAGGGATGTTGGGAGTGATACATCTCTAAGCCAAGGAATACCAAGGATTGCCAGCCACGATAGGAAGATAAGGCAGGGACTTCCTGGTGGTCCAGTGACTGAGACTCTGTGCTCCTCATGCAGGGTGCCCAGGGTCAATCCCTAGTCAGGGAACTAGATCCCGTATGCTACAACTATAGTTCTGGCATTCAGCAGTGAAGATCAAGGTCAACAGTCAAGATCAAGTTGCCTGCCACAACTGAGACCCAGTGCAGCCAAATAAATAAATAAAATTTAAAAGTGAATATTGAAAAAAAGAAGCTAGAACAGAGGCATGGGTGAGGCCCCCCCACCCACTGCCCCCATTGCCTCCAAAAGAAACCAGTTCTGCCCACACCTTGATTTCAGACTTCTAGCCTGAAGTCATGAGAATAACTTTCTGTTGTCTTAAGCGGCCAAGTTTGTGATAATTTGTTACGGCTGTTCTAGGAAACTGATACAGACAGTAACTTCAGAATCCCGGGGGAATCTGCCTTTGTTTTCTCCCTGTTCTCTGGAGGCTGGGCTCTTCCTGCATCCTTGGCAGGGCACAGAGTGGGAATCACAGTCACGTGAGCCAAGCATACAGGGTCCTGGGTTTGTGACAGCCAGCCACAAGGCCGCCCTCGGAAAACAGCTCCGTGCAAAGTCCAGTCTCGGGCCCAGGGCCAGGAGGCCATGCACAGCTCAGTCACCCCCTCTCTACTGTAGAAGTGATGAAATGAGCCAGTGTGTAGGTGATATTAGTGAATGAGCAGATCGTTACTAAAAATAGGCAAGATTGGGTGCTGGGGAGACAATGAGGAGGCAAAAGCACTTAGAGGTTATGCTCCAGCTCTTGTTACTAATGTAATGATAAAAACTACCATTTACTGAGTACTTAGCATGCCGGGCAGCGTGCTATGCACTTTACAAGCATTATCCCATTTTAGCCTCACATCGGGCCTTTGGAAATAAATAACATGTCCAAAGTAAAAAAGCCAGGAGCTAACAGAGAAGGGCAGATAAGACAAGGGCACATAAAAAGAAAGAAATAGACAACAGAGCTAAAGATAATATGTGCTTAGAACGTGATTTGGGCTTCCCTGATGGCTCAGACTGTAAAGAATCCTCCCTCAATGCAGGAGACCTGGGTTCGATCCCTGGATCAGGAAGATGCCCTGAAGAAGGGAATGGCTATCCACTCCAGTATTCTTGCCTGGAGAATTCCATGGAGGGCTGCCCAGTCCATGGGGTCGCAAAGAGTTGGACACGACTGAGCAACTAACACTTTCAGAACATGATCAAGTAGAACATGATCAACATTCAGTTCAGAGAAATCTGTAAAATAGAGGCAAAATTAATTCCAACCTCATGGGTTGTTCTGAAGTCTATAGGAGCTCATGTTTCAGAGGATTTTTTTCTAAAGTATCTCACAGAGAGTAAACTGTCAATAAATACTAGGTATTCTATTTACTATTTAAACGAGTAGGGCAGAGAGAACTTTCTAGATGGAAAGATTATCCAATGAAAAGTAGAGATTCAGGAGTGAGTATTTTATTCTGGAGTCAGGTGTCTACACTGAATATGGAGATGGAGAAAACAGATGTGTGACTAAAGTAAATTTTTGTTTAGTCACTGCGTCATGTCTGACTCTCTTGTGATCATCATGGACTGCAGGCTGCCAGTCTTCTCTGTCCATGGGATTTCCCAGGCAAGAATACACAAGAATACACTCCAGGCTTCCCTGTCCTTCACCAAATCCTAGGGCTTGCTCAAACCCATGTCCATCGAGTCGGTGATGCCATCCAGCCATCTCACCCTCTGTCGTCCCCTTCTCCTCCAGCCTTCAATCTTTCCCAGCATCAGGTCTTTTCAAATGAGTCAGCTCTTCCCATCAAATGGCTAAAGTATTGGAGCTTCAGCTTCAGCATCAGTTCTTCAAATGAATATTCAGGGCCTTTTTCCTTTAGGATGAACTGGTTGGATCTCCTTGCTGTCCAAGGGAGTCTCAAGAGTCTTCTCCAACACCACAGTTCAAAAGCATCAGTTCTCGGCGCTCAGCTCTCTTTATCATCCGACTCTTATATCCATACATGACTACTGGAAAAACAATAGCTTTGACTAGACGGACCTTTGTCAGCAGAGCGATGTCTCTGCTTTTTAATATGCTGTCTAGGTTTGTCATAGCTTTTCTTCCAAGGAGCAAGTGTCTTATAATTTCAAGGCTGCAGTCTCCATCTACAATGATTTTGGAGCCCAAGAAAATAAAGTCTGTCACTGTTTCCATTGTTTCCCCATCTATTTGCCATGAAGTGATGGGACCGGATGCCATGATCTTAGTTTTCTGAATGTTGAGTTTTCAGCCAGCTTTTTCATTCTCTTTCACTTTCATCAAGAGGATCTTTAGTTCCTCTTCATTTTCTGCCATAAGGGTGGTGTCATCTGCATATCTGAGGTTATTGATATTTCTCCCGGCAATCTTGATTCCAGCTTGTGCTTCATCCAGCCTGGGCATTTCTCATGATGTACTCTGCATCTAAGTTAAATGAGCAGGGTGACAATATACAGCCTTGACGTACTCCTTTCCCAATTTGGAACCAGTCCATTGTTCCATGTCTGTTTCTAACTGTTGCTTCTTGACCTGCATACAGATTTCTCAGAAGACAGGTAAGGTGGTCTGGTATTCCCATCTTTTCAAGAATTTTCCGCAGTTTGTTGTGATCCACACAGTCAGAGGCTTTAGTGTAGTCAATGAAGCAGAAATAGGTGTTTTACAACATCGTTATCGACCAGGCTAGTGGCAAGTGCTTTAAATGTATTTTCCTCCCACTAATCTTGCAAGGTTTCCTAAGGTTTCAGAAATGGTGAATAACTTGTTCATGGTCACGCAGTTATACAGGGTCAGACAGGACCCAGCAATCTGACTTCTAAGCCCAAGCGGACCCAATTTCTCCTCCAAAGGAGACAGTCTCGTTAACAGAAAGCCCACACTGTGCGCCCTGAGAAGGGATGCCGCTGGGACTGGCCTGGGGCGCCTGCGCCCCCTAGGGGAGTAGGAGGGGAGGGCTCGAAAAAAGTCACCGGGCCGGGTTGGGAGGAAGGGCAAGACAGTGAGGACCCCGCTGCCTTCAGGAGGAGCTCTGCTCTTCACCAGGCAGGGCAATTCAGTCAAGTCCCGTCAAGTCCCCAAGTGAAACCCCCCCACTCCAGTACTCTTGCCTGGAAAATCCCATGGACGGAGGAGCCTGGAAGGCTGCAGTTCATGGGGTCGCCGTGGGTCGGACACGACTGAGCGACTTCCCTTTCACTTTTCACTTTCATGCATTGGAGAAGGAAATGGCAACCCACTCCAGTGTTCTTGCCTGGAGAATCCCAGGGACGGGGGAGCCTGGTGGGCTGCCGTCTCTGGGGTCGCACAGAGTCAGACACGACTGAAGCGACTTAGCAGCAGTAGCAAATGAAACCCAAGTTCAAACCCGGACTGTTCCAACACTTATGCCCTGGGAGGATCTAGAATGAATCGGGAATAGGTGGGTGAGAATAACAAAACAGGGGGGGTTCCCGAAGCTGGTCAGAGGTGGCCACGTGAGATCCAACTCAGAGAGTGTCAGAACTTGAGGGAAATAGGACCACCGACTGTTACAGAATGTGAAATTTTAAGTGTAGTGGACCACTTGACAGTCAAAAGGATTCCCGAATTGGATACAAAATAGGAATTAATAGAAAACCCTGGAAGTGAAAGTTGCTAGGTTTGTCTGGTTTTCATGCTAGTGGGTTTTCATGGACTGCAGCCCATTAGGCTGTTCTGTCCATGGGATTTTTCCAGGCAAGAAAACAGGAGTGGGCTGCCATTCCCTTCTCCAGGGGATCTTTCCCACCCAGGGATTGAACCTAAGTCTCCCACACTAAGGGCAGATTCTTGACTAGCTGAGCCACCCGGGAAGCCCCTGAAGCTTCTCTAATTGAAGTTGCTGTATCAAGCATCTGTGATTCTACTGCCAAGGGCTTGGGGTCAATCCCTCATTGGGGAACTAAGATCCAGCAAGCCAGGTGGATTATTTATTAATAATAATAATAATAATAATAATAATAATAAAAGAATCTGTGACAGGTGCCGCTTTAGGGAAAAGCACATTTTGGGAGACTTCTCACAACTGGGGTTCATTGAGTTCATTGAGGCTGACAGAAGCACATTTGGAGGAAAGAGTGAGAAAGATGGGGGTGGGCTAACCTAGTTGAAACCTCAACTCATATGGGACTCGAACCCACAACCTTCCATCTGAAACTATACAACTCATCTCAGGACTTTAATGAAGCTCAGGTTCTTTAAGTCTCCATGCAGAAGGGATTCAGAAAGATGCAAAGTGATAGGTAAGAAGCAGATTTATTGATATCCTTCGTAAAGAAGTTACAGGAAAATGGGGTGTGAGAGGATGGCTGTGTCCCGGGTCTCTGACAAGTTCCTGGGACAGGTAACCAGGTGAGCTGGAAATAATTCAAAGGCAGTCACAGTAAAATGAAACCAGAGGTACACATTCCAGAGATGGAACACCATCTGTCTCAAAAGGTGAGAGAGCCTCAAGGTTTTGGGGAGTGGTTCGTTCTTATGGGCTGGCTAATGTCATAGGCTAACCAGTGGGAGGATTATGGGAGGATTTCAGGGAAGGGGCATGGATTTCCAGGAAGTGAGCCACTGCCCATTTTTAGCCTCTTTTGATGGGCCTTGGAACTGTCATGGCACCTGTAATGTGTCATTTAGCTGATGTGTTACAATGAGCATATAATGAGGCTTGAAATCCACTGGAAGTCAGTCTTTTGTCATCTTGGACCTAGTCAGTTCTAACCAGGTTTTGGTGAATCCACTTTTCAATGGCTATGTCATTCTTTTAACGATTGTGCCCTGCCCCCTGCCCTCTTGTCTCATAGAGGTTCTCAAAATGTGGTTCCAAACCAGCAGCTTTAGCATCACCTGGGAATTTGTTGAAAATGCAGATCTGGGGACCCTTACCCAGACCTACTGGTTTAGAAACTAAATTGGTGGGGCTCAGAAATCTGTGTTTTAACAATCCTCCCTTCTCCACCCTATCCCACCTCACCTTCACTCCAAGATTCTGATGCAAGCTACAGTTTGAGAACCACTTGTCTAGAGTGCATCTTATACTAGTTGTTCTTGTCCTCTGAATGTTGATCACATAGTATCTATTTTATTACCCATTAATATAACAACATAGTATTCCTTAATTAGGCACTTAGGAGTCAACACAGAAGTGAACAAAACTTTCCAGTTGGAATTCACAATTTGATGGGAAACTTGATTTCCCATCAAGATAAACATACCATAGACATACTATGATCTGCTCTACAGCCAAGGGATAAACGTATTAAGGACACAGAGCAAAGAAGGAATTTACTCCCACTGATAAGCTGAGAGAAAGCATCACTGAAATGTAAGTATGTAGGGTAAGAGGTCCCAGAGGAAGAGAACCAGTCATGACTTTCTTGACATAAGAGAAGCCATTTGGGGTCTAAGCCTGGTCACAATGCTTGCTCTTGAACAGGTCTCAGTAACTAATGATCTTAAGGGAACAAAAGAATGCAGGAACGAACAACTGTTTTCAGGCAAGAGAAATAATGAAAGCAAAGGTGATATATTAGTTATAAAGACTCCCAGTTCTGTTTCAGTGGTAAAGAGGAACCTGAAGCATTTTCCTGAGCTGTTTTCCCAAATGCAAAACCCCCTCCAGTGCGCAACAACCAGATCAACTGGAATCTAAGGAATAATGACTTGACTTTTTCTGACTGCTATGACTCCTGTCAACTACAGCTTGGACTCTGTCAACCTTTGCCCCAGTTCTATGCTGAATTCTCAGCTGCACAAGCCTCCTCATGAATATGCAGGTACCTTACCTTAAACTCCTCCAGTTTTGCTGTCCGGGAGACCTGCTTTGGGAAAGATCCTTGGGGTTCTCCTTACTTGCTGCAAGTAATAAATCCTTCCTTCTGCTCTTTGGCTTGATTGTGTCTTTTGGCTCAACACTCATCAAAGACAAACCTAGGTTTCAGGTAACAAAACAGTGACATGTACTTTGGATCTTGAAGGACTGTCCAATTTCCAGAAAGCCAGAGAAGGAGGAATTTATTATTACTTAATAGTATTTGTATTTAAGAGCTTCCCAAATGGCACTAGTGGTAAAGAACCCACTGGCCAATGCTGGAGACACAAGAAACACGGTTCAATCCTGGGGTAAGGAATTCTCCTGGAGGAGAGCATGGCAACCTACTCCAGTATTCTTGCCTGGAGAATCCCCATGGACAGAGGAGCCTGGCGGACTACAGTCTATGGGGTCGCAAAGAGTCGGACACGACTGAGCGACTAAGCACAACAACACAACCTCACCCCAGCAGGAGATGTGGGTTTGATCCCTGGGTCAGGAAGGTCCCCTGGAGGAGAACATGGCAACCCATTCCAGTATTCTTATGTGGGTAATGCCATGGAGAGAGGAACCTGGCAGGCTACAGTCCATAGGGTCACAAAGAGTCAGACACAACTGAAGTGACTTAGCACGCACACATTCAATAATACTTAATATATCCTTAAACTGAAAGTGAAAAAGTGAAAATGAAGTCACTCAGTTGTGTCGACTTTTTGCGACCCCATGGAATGTAGCCTACCAGGCTCCTCTCTTCGTGGGATTTTCCAGGCAAGAGTACTGGAGTGGGTTGCCATTTCCTTCTCCAGGAGATCTTCCCAACCCAGGGATCAGACTCTGGTCTCCCACATCACAAGCAGACACTTTACCGTCTGAGCCACCAGGGAAGCCCATCCTTAAACTGAGGGTTTTCTTTTATGTTCAACAGAGCAGAATAGCTGTTATCCTTGATATCTCGTATTTACCCAATATGTTAGACAGCCTCATTTGCTGGTGCTCTGAAAACAGAAAAGAGAAAATGTATGATTTTCATTAGTTCACTAGGTCACTGATCACCCAACGTCATGGTTGAGGGCTGTTAAGTCAGATGCCATTGGTTTTGAATAGAGCAGTAGGTGGAAAGGAGAATTACCCAGTGACAGCAGGAATGCATTGCTGTGTGTAGAGGGTTAAATGCCTGAAATGTGCAAAGAAGGATGCAGGAGGAATTGACTGAATTTGGTGGCTGTTGAATAGAGGCCATCAGAAAAGAGGAGGAAACAATAGTTCAGTGGTCCATATACTTTGCCTTCTAAATTAACCATCAATAAAACTTTCAACCTGAAAGCTTAAAAGGCCATTTAAATCAGTGTTTTGACTATTTAATACTACAACACAGAATATTTGGGTCTGGAGAGCTGAGATCTAGGTTGGCCTGAGGAGTCAGGCTGCATCACACATGAGAGAGATCAGGGCAATCTAGCCCCAGGATCAGTTAGGGTCTGATCAGAAAAGAGAAACTGGACTTTGCTGGTGGTCCAGTGGTTAAGAATCCACTTGCCAATGCAGGGGACTTGGGTTTGATCTGTAATGGAGGAAGATCCCACATGCCATGGGGCATCTTTGCCAGTGCACCACAAATACTGAGCCTGTGCTCTAGAGCCTGAGAGCTACAACTACGGAGCCTACGCACTGCAACTACTGCTCTGCAACAAGAGAAGCCACTGATATGAGAAGCCTGCTTACCGCAACTAGAGAGTAGCCCTGACTTGCTGCAACTAGAGAAAGCCCTTGCACAGCAACAAAGACCCAGCACAGCCCCACACATTTTTTAATTCTTAAAGAAAAGAGAAACCACAGAGCAATTTGAATAGGAAGGGTTTAATGCAAAGAATTATTAACTATAATAGTGGGTTGGAATAACAAAGGATTGGCTTGTAAGAAGCGAAGAGAACAGAGCCATAGCAGATAGATACAAGGAGCAGCTGCGACCCCTAGGGCTGCCACGATTCCCCGGGTGGCAGGGGTGCTGATACTGCAGCAGCAGAACTTGCGGGGAATCAGCCCTCTAGGGCACTAGGGAAAGCTGCTCATGGGAGGTGACACAGGAGGCATTCTGCTACAAATAACCAGAGGTAGGGTGCCAGGGAAAGCTACACCGTTCAGTGTGCCAGAGCCTGGGGCTGGATACTCTGTGCCTGCTGAAGGAACCTGCTGGACAGGCACATTGGAATGAGGAAGCAAAGCTTCCCTTCTGTAGTGTCTCTCCAGCACCCTCTACTGACAAAGCTTTACAGCCAGTTGGGAAAGGAAAATAATATTTCAAGGTCCCAGCCTCATTTTCAGAGAGCAGTCAAAAAGGGTGAATTTGGAGTTCAGAAGCAATCAACTGATAACTGGCATACTCTGTAACAATTTTAGAATGTTCATGACATGAAAAAATAGTTTTCTTTGATTTTCGTGAGACTCATGTTGCCTTGGGATTCCCAGGTGGTTCAGTGCTGAAGAGTCTGCCTGCCAGTGCAGAAGACGCAGAGGCTGTGGGTCTGACCCCTGGGCTGGGAAGGTCTCCTGGAGAGGGAAATGGCAACCCACTCCAATATTCTTGCCTGGAAAATTCCACGGAGAGAGAGCCTGGCAAGCTGCAGCCCATGGGGTCGCAAAGGGTCAGACAAGACTGGGCATGTAGGCGTACATGCACACTGCCTTAGGAAACAGCTTGAAAGTGAAAGTGAAACTCGCTCAGTCATGTCAGACTATTTGCGACGCCATGGAATTGCGACTGTAGTCCATGGAATTTTCCAAGCCAGAATATTGGAGTGGGTAGCCCTTCCCTTCTCCAGGGGATCTTCCCAGCCCAGGAATTGAACCCAGGTCTCCCACATTGAGGGCGGATTCTTTACTAGCTGAGCCACAAGGGAAGCCTCAGAATACTGGAGTGGGCAGCCTATCCCTTCTCCAATGGATCTTCCCGACCCAGAAATCAAACCAGGGTCTCCTGCATTGCAGGCAGATTCTTTACCAACTGAGCTATCAGGGAAGCCCAGAAAACAGCTTAAATTTGAATAAATTGGAATTTTGGCAGGTGAAGACCTGCCTGATGAGTACCTGGCTGTGAATGCACCAAAAACTATATAAAAATTCATGTTTGATGAAGAATTTCTGCTTCTGAAGACTCACAATAAGCACATGCAAAACAGACAAACAAAAAAGTTCATTGCCCATGTTTTGTTTTGTTTTGTTTTGGGTCGCACCTCCCAGCTTGCAGGATCTTAATTCCCCTATCAAAGATTGAGTCCAGGCCCTTGACAGTAAAAATGTGAAGACCTAACCACTGAAGTACCAGGGAATCCCCACCATGCTATTTATAAGGAAAAAAGTCCTTAAGAGTCTGACAACAGGAGAACAGCTAAATTATGGGTGTTTACAGAATGGAATATTATGTGGTCATTAAAAATGAATGACATTTTAAAACAGTTTTTTGATGAAATGGGAAAAGAGGATGCAATGTAAAAAGAGAAAAAGGATCCAAATTATGTATAGTATATTCCAATTATGTTCTAATAAAAAAAAGGTGTGTGGGAGTCTGTATAATGAAGCAGAAGGAAATCATACTAGTGTTTATCTCTGCATAGTGATAAATTTTTCATTTCTTTTTCATATTTATTTATATTTTTCATGTTTCCTAAACTGAGCATATGTGGCTTTCATAATTAAAAGAAAATGTGGGGCTTACCTGGTGAGTCAGTGGTAAAGGATCTGCCTGCCAATGCAGGAGACATGGGTTCAATCCCTGGTCCAGGAAGATCCCACATGCCATGAAGCAACTAAGCCCATGTGCCACAACTATCGAGCCTGTGCCCTAGAGCCCAGGAAATGCAACTACTGTAACCCATGCACCCTAGAGCCCGTGGTCCACAACAAGAGAAGCCATGGCAATGTAGTGCCCAAGCACGGCAACCAGAAAGTAGCCCCCGCTCACTGCAACTAGAGAAAAGCCTGTGCAGCAACGAAGACCCAGCACAGCCAAAAATAAATAAATACAAATGTTTTTAAAAAGAAAATGTGTGGCACATTTTAAGGAATACGCACATCTCTGGCGTTCAGTAGCTGGAGGAAAGCTTGACTTCACAATTCCTTCTGGAGCCTTACATTTAAGACCCAATGTCCCTCCAGGGGCACAGACATTGAACTATTTACAGTCCGCTGGGGTGACAGCAGTGGTCTATTTCTGCCCTTCTCATTTCCCCTGAATCTTTCTTCTCTTTGTGCAAGAGGAGAGAGAGAGCAAAATCATGCAGCAGGATGATAACATGATCTCATAAAACTCTGTATCTGACAGTCACAGCCGACAGCAGGGCATTTCGGTTTATTAACTAACTGCAGAACCCCCGCTTCCCTCCTTCTCAAGACCTTCCTCCTGATTCGCTAGATGTTTACCGATTCGTTTGTTTTCAGTGTTCCCTCTGAAACAACCACTCGGATGGGAGGAATGGCCAGATCAGCATCCAAGAATCTTGCTTTTTAACAGACCTCACTTATGGTAAAAAGAAATGCACGTAACACAACGATAAAGTTTAATGTTCATGTCGAACAATAAAGAGTAGGAATCAATCGTCATTTTAATAGCTTCCTTTGTAATAAAAGGAATTGCATTGTGATACGACACTTTTAATGAATCACCATGTGAAGACTCCTTCCTCTTCTCATGAGTCTGAGGGAAGGTCAGCAATTTAATGACAGGAATCACTGAGGAAATAACGGGAGAAGAAGAATGGAGAGCTGAGGAGAGGGGTACTGTCCTTAACCAGTGTGTGCCCCTGCAACACACGCACACACAAACATGCTCTTGACGGGAGATGAAAGGAGATAAAAAAAATTCTCCCTGGCCTGTGGAATAGAAGACAGCTGGTGAGGAAGCAAGAGAACTGGTAGTTTCTTACCCGAGTCAGATCCAAATGAAATGGAAAATAGTACTTTAGAGGTGTCTAGTGGGACTCTTAGTGCTGAGGGGAACATTCTATATCTGTACTATCCAATGCAGTAGCCACTAGAAACATGTGACTGTTGAGCCCCCTGAAGTGTGGCGAGTGTCACTGAGCAGTGAGCTTCAGATTTTACTTCATTTTTAAAAATATTTACTTATTTGGCTGTGCCAGGTCTTAGATACTGTGCTTGTGCTTAGTCAGGTCTGATTCTTTGCGACCCCTTGGATTGTAGCCCACCAGGCTCCTCTGTCCATGGCATTACCCAGGTAAGAATACTGGAGTGGGTTGCCGTGTTCTCCTCCAGGGGAGCTTCCCCACCCAGGGATCAAACCCACATCTTCTGCATGGGCAGGCAGATTCTTTACCACTGAGGCCCCTTATTTGTGGTACTTGATGTTTAGTTGCAACATGTGGGATCTAGTTCCCTGACCAGGGATTGAACTCAGGCCCCCTGCATTGGGAATGTGGAGTCTTAGCCATGGGACCACCAGGGAAGTCTCAGATTTTACTTAATTTTTAAAATTTAGTTAAAAAATTTTTATTTTATATTGGAGTATAGTTGATTTACAATGTGTTAGTTTCAGGTGTACAGCAAATTGATTCAGTTATACATATACGTATATCTATTCTTGTTCAGATTCTTTTCCCATACAGGTTTTTACATAGTATTGAGTAGAGTTCCCTGTGCTCTTTCTGTAGGTCCTTGTTGTTTATCTATTTATATATAGTAATGTGTATATGTTAATCCCAACCTCCTGATTTATCCTTCTCCCAGATTCTACATTATGTAAATGAATTTAAAATTAAATAACCCACATGTGGCTAGTGGCTACTGTATGGGCAGGACAGAAAGAGATGTAAGTTTGGAGATCTGAGAGATCTGAAAGCAGAAGAGCTCTGCTCCCCTTTTCTCTCCAGAACTCTGGCACCATAAAGCAGTTCCTCAAGCCTTCCTGCAGTGGCAGCCATAGAGGAAAAGTGGCTGCCTAGGATGACAGGGACACAGAGGTGCTAGGACAGCCTCCCCTAATTTCCCATGACTCTTTCCATAGTGTTGCAGGAACAGCCAGCCACACATTCCTCAGCCCCACTACCCCAGAAGGTGCAGAAGTTAGATTAAAAAAAGAGGAATGCTAACCTCCAAGGGTCACATTCGGTCTTAAAGAGAGGATGCTGCCTTAGAAAGTGGTGTGAGCTCCAGGACCATGGCTGTATAAGAACACACCAAGAGCTGGAAGCCTCACTTTCTGGATAATGTAGTGCTTCCCCCCACCTCGCCCCCCACGTTGTTCCCCCTCTTGGTTATTGTCCAGTTGCTCAGTCATGTCTGACTCTTTGCGACCTCGTGGACTGCAGCATGCCAGGCTTCCCTGTCCTTCACCATCTCCTGGAACTTGCTCAAACTCATGTCCATCAAGTTGGTGATGCCATCCAGCCATCTCATCCTCTGTCATCCCCTTCTCCTCCTGCCTTCAGTCATTCCCAGCTTCAGGGTCTTTTGCAGTGAGTCAGTTCTTCTCATCAGGTGGCCAAAGTGTTGGAGTTTCAGTTCCAGCTTCAGTCCTTCCAATAAATATTAAGGACTGCTTTCCTTTAGGATTGACTGGTTTGATCTCCTTGCAGTGCAAGGGACACTCAAGAGTCTTCTCCAACACCAGAGTTCAAAAACATCAATTCTTCTGTGCTCAACCTTCTTTATGGTCCAACTCTCATATCTGTACATGACTACTGGAAAAACCATAGCTTTCACTAAATGGACCTTTAAAAAGTAATGTCTCTGCTTTTTAATATGCTGTCTAGGTTTGTCATAGCTTTTTATTCAAGCTTTTCTTCCCTCTCTTGGGGACAGTGGCAAATGCGGTCAACCAGCTGGTGCTAATGGTAAAGAATCTGCCTGTCAATGCCGGAGACTCAAGAGTTGTGGGTTCAATCCCTGGGTCAGGAAGATCCCTGGGAGTAGGAAATGGTACTCCACTACAGTCCTCTTGCCTGAAAAAATTCATTGGGCAGATGAGCCTGGCCAGACACGACTGAGTGACTGAGCACCACCACCACCAGCGAGTAAAGACCCTTCTCTGATTTTCAGGGCTCCATCAGCTTTCTGGAGTGCCAAGACAGCTTAGCAGGGGACGGGGAGAGGGCGAAGCAAAGGAGGACCCTAGGGGGTTCCTGGACATGGAAGGCAAGGCTTCCCAAGTGGAGCAGAAGTAAAGAATCTGCCTACAATGCAGGAGACGCCAGAGATGGGGGTTCGATCCCTGAGTTGGGAAGACCTCCTGGAGAAGGAAATGGCAACCTACTCCAGTAGTCTTGCCTGGGAAATCCCACAGACAGAGGAGTCTGGTGAGCTACAGTCCACGGGCTCACAAAAGAGTCAACTTAGCCACTAAACAACAGCAAAGGTAAGACTCCAGCCTCTGTGACATTCCCTGAGTTCCAAAGGGCAGATTTGAACAGTTACTAATCAAGGGAGGAGCAGCCAAGAAACCCTGAGGCAGGGTTAAAAGGACCAGAGAAGCTCATCCAGATAGGAGACCAATTACCTGAGATCCTGCACACACACTAATCTTGTCAGCAACCCCACCCTTGAACTATTGCTATAAAACTCCTCACAAAATCCTCTTGGGTGGGCACAATAGTTTTCAAGAACAGGAGCCTGCCATGTCCCCCTCTGATTGGTGAAACAATAAAGCTATCCTTTCCTCAGTCAGTTCAGTCGCTTAGTCGTGTCTGACTCTTTGCAACCCCATGAACTGCAGCACGCTGGGCCTCCTTGTCCATCACCAACTCCCAGAGTTTACTCAAACTCATGCCCATTGAGTCAGTGATGCCATTCAACCATCTCATCCTCTCATCCCTTTCTCCTCCTGCCTTCAATCTTTCCTGGCATCAGGGTCCTTTCAAATGAGTCACCTCTTCACATCAGGTGGCCAGAATATTGAAGTTTCAGCTTCAGCATCAGTACTTCCAATGAACATTCAGGACTGATTTCCTTTAGGATGGACTGGTTGGATCTCCTTGCAGTCCCAGGGACTCTCAAGAGTCTTCTCCAACGCCACAGTTCAAAAGCATCAATTCTTCAACGCTCAGCTTTCTTTATAGTCCAACTCTCATATCCATACATCGACTACTGGAAAAACCATAGCTTTGACTAGATGGACCTTTGTTGGGAAAGTAATGTCTCTGCTTTTTAATATTCTGTCTAGGTTGGTCATAACTTTTCTTCCAAGGAGCAAAGGTCTCTTAATTTCATGGCTGCAATCACCATCCGCAGTGATTTTGGAGCCCCCCCAAAATAAAGTCTGACACTGTTTCCACTGTTTCTGCATCTATTTGCCATGAAGTGATGGGACCAGATGCCATAATCTTAGTTTTCTGAATGTTGAGTTTTAAGCCAACTTTTTCACTCACCTCTTTCACTTTCATCAAGAGGCTCTTTAGTTCTTCACTTTTTGCCATAAGGGTGGTGTCATATGCATATCTGATGTTACTGATATTTCTCCCGGCAATCTTGATTCCAGCTTGTGCTTCTTCTAGCCCAGCGTTTCTCATGGTGTACTCTGCATATAAGTTAAACAAGCAGGGAGACAATATATAACCTTGACATACTCCTCTCCCAATTTGGAACCAGTCTGTTGTTCCATGTCAGATTCTAACTGCTGCTTCCTGACCTGCATACAGATTTCTCAAGAGGCAGGTCAGGTGGTCTGGTATTCCCATCTCTTTCAGAATTTTCCACAGTTTGTTGTGATCCACACTGTCAAAGAGTTTGGCATAGTCAAAAAAGCAGACAGGATGTTTTTCTGGAACTCTCTTGCTTTTTCGATGATCCAGCGGATGTTGGCAATTTGATCTCTGGTTCCTCTGCCTTTTCTAAATCCAGCTTGAACATCTGGAAGTTCATGGTTCACATACTGTTGAAGCCTGGCTTGAAGAATTTTGAGCATTACTTTACTAGCGTGTGAGATGAGTGCAATTGTATGGTAGTTTGAGCATTCTATGGCATTGCCTTTCTTTGGGATTGGAATAAAAACTGAGCTTTTCTAGTCCTGTGGCCACTGCTGAGTTTTCCAAATATGCTGGCACATTGAGTGAAGCACTTTCACAGCATCATCTTTTAGGATTTGAAATAGCTCAACTGGAATTCCATCACCTCCACTAGCTTTGTTCATAGTGATGCTTCCTAAGGACTACTTGACTTTGCATTCCAGGATATCTAGCTCTAGGTGAGTGATCACACCATTGTGATTATCTGGGTCATGAAGATCTGTTTTGTATAGTTCTGTGTATTCTTGCCACCTCTTCTTAATATCTTCTGCTTCTGTTAGGTCCATACCATTTCTGTCCTTAATTGTGCCCATCTTTGAATGAAATGTTCTCTTGGTATCTCTGATTTTCTTGAACAGATCTCTAGTCTTTCCCATTCTGTTGTTTTCCTCTATTTCTTTGCATTGATCACTGAGGAAGGCTTTCTTATCTCTCTTTGCTATTCTTTGCACTGCTGTGTGGCTGGTGCTGGAGTGACTGTGAGGAGATACTCCACATTGAAGGGCAGAAAAGCCCCAACAAGATGGTAGAAGGGGTGAAATCATGTTCAGAATCAAACCCCATACCTGCCAGAGATGCTCAAAGGGCTCAAATAAACCTTGTGCACACCAGGACACAAAGACCCCACAGAGACTGAGACAGAGCTGTGTTTGAGTGTCTCCTGTGGAGATACGGGTCAGCAGTAGACTGCCACAGTGGCAGGGGCTCTGGGTGCAATAGACCTGGGTATGGCATAAGCCCTCTTGGAGGAGGTCGCCATTAACCCCACCATAGAGCTTCCAGAACTTATATAGGACTGGGAAAATAGACTCTTGGTGGGTACAAACAGAACTTTGTGCATACCAGGACCCAGGAAAAAGGAGCAGTGACCCCACAAGAGACTGACTCAGACTTGCCCATGAGTGTCCAGGAGTCTCTGGCAGAGATGTGGGTCTGCGGTGGCCTGCTGCAGGGCTGGGGGCACTGGGTGTAGCAGTCCATGCATGGGACCTTTTGAAGGACATTGCCATTATCTTCAGGACCTCCACCATAGTTTGGCCCCAGATAAATAACAGGGAAGGAACATAGCCTCACCCATCAACAGAAAATTGTATTAAAGATTTATTGAGCATGGCCTCAACCATCAGAACAACATCCAGTTTCCCCCTCAGTCTCTCCCATCAGGAAGCTTCCATAAGCCTCTTATCCTTCTCCATCAGAAGGCAGACAGATTGAAAACCACAATCACAGAAATCTAACCGATCTGATCACATGGACCACAGCCTTGTCTAACTCAGTGAAACTATGAGCAATGCTGTGTAGGGCCACCCAAGATGGACGGATCATGGTGGAGAGTTCTGACAAAATGTGGTCCACTGGAGAAAGGAATGGCAAACCAATTCAGTATTCCTGCCTTGAGAACCCCATGAATAGTATGAAAAGGCAAAAAGACAGGTCACTGAAAGATGAACTCCCTAGGTTGGTAGGTGCCCAATATGCTACTGGAGATCAGTGGAGAAATAATGCCTGAATGAATGATGAGACAGAGCCAAAGCAAAATCAACACCCAGTTATGGATGTGACTAGTGATAGAAGTAAAGTTCGATGCTTTAAAGAGCAATATTGCATAGGAACCTGGAACGTTAGGTCCATGAAGCAAGACAAATTGGAAGTGGTCAAACAGGAGATGGCAAGAGTGAACGTCAACATTTTAGGAATCAGCTAACTAAAATGGACTGGAATGGGTGAATTTAACTCAGATGACCATTATATCTACTACTGCAGGCTGGAATCCTTTAGAAGAAATAGAGTAGCCATCATAGACAACAAAAGAATCCTTGTCTACTTCACCCTAAACTCTGTCTCAGAGATTCAATTTGGCACCAGAGCACAAAGAAGGTGAGCTTTCTGCATCATGGGGAGGGGCCCAAGAGTGTCCAAGATGGATTTTGTGGGAAGGATGAAGTCTTAGAGTCAGAATTAAGTTGATTTAAGGAAAATAAATTTAGCAAACTAAGATTCATACCCATTATATTTGCTTGATTGTGTAGCTCCCTCTTTCCTACTTCAGTTCAGTTCAGTTCAGTTCAGTCTCTCAGTTGCGTTCAACTCTTTGCGACCCCATGAATCACAGCACACCAGGCCACCCTGTCCATCACCAACTCCCAGAGTTTAATCAAACTCATGTCTGAGTCGCTAATGCTATCCAGCCATCTCATCCTCTGTCGTTCCCTTCTCCTCCTGCCCCCAATCCCTCCCAGCATCAGGGTCTTTTCCAATGAGTCAACTCTTTGCATGAGATGGCCAAAGTATTGGAGTTTCAGCTTTAGCGTCATTCCTTCCAAAGAACACCCAGGACTGATCCCCTTTAGAATGGACTGGTTGGATCTCCTTGCATTCCAAGGGACTTTCTTTCCTACTTCACCCCTCTTAAAAGTAGATTACCATTTGTAAAAGCTATAATATATACATGTATTTTCCCCATATACCCCTGCTCCTCACACATTCGTAGCCTTCCCTACTCTCTACATCCCACACCAAAATGGTGTATCTATTACAACTGATGAACCTATATTGACTCATCATTATCACCCAAAGTCTGTGGTTTACCTTTTTAAAAATATATTTTTAATTTATTTATTTATTAGGCTGATTATTTTGGGCTCCAAAATCACTGCAGATGGTGATCGCAGCCATGAAATTAAAAGATGCTTACTCCTTGGAAGGAAAGTTATGACTAACCTAGATAGCATATTGAAAAGCAGAGATATTACTTTGCCAACAAAGGTCTGTCTAGTCAAGGCTATGGTTTTTCCAGTAGTCATGTATGGATGTGAGAGTTGGACTGTGAAGGCTGAGAGCCAAAGAATTGATGCTTTTGAACTGTGGCATTGGAGAAGACTCTTGAGACTGCAAGGAGATCCAACCAGTCCATCCTAAAGGAGATCAGTCCTGGGTGTTCATTGGAAGGACTGATGCTGAGGCTGAAACTCCAATACTTTGGCCACCTCATGTGAAGAGTTGACTCATTGGAAAATACCCTGATGCTGGGAGGGATTGGGGGCAGGAGGAGAAGGGGATGACAGAGGATGAGATGGCTGGATGGCATCACTGACTCAACGCACATGAGTTTGGGTGAACTCTGGGAGTTGGTGATGGACAGGGAGGCCTGGCGTGCTGTGCTTCATGGGGTTGCAAAGAATTGGACACGACTGAGCGACTGAATTGACTGACTGACTGACTGACCAGGTCTTAGTTGCAGCAAGCAGGATCTTCATTGCAGAGTGTGGGATCTAGCTTTCCAACCAGGGATCCAAACAGGGTCCCCTGTGTTGGGAGTGCAGAGCCTTAGCCATTGCACCACAAAGAAAGTTCCTGTAGTTCACTCTCAATGAACATTCTATGGGTTTTGACAAGTGTATAATGACATGTATCTACCATTGCAGTATCAGACAGAAGAAGTTTCACTGCCTTAAAGCTTCTCTGTGCTCTGCCTGTTCATCCCTCCATCCCCCACCTCCCCACAACAATTAATCTTTTTACGGCCTTTTCCAGAATGTTATATAGTTGGAATTTTACTATATGTAGCCCTTTCAGGTTGACTTCTTTCACTTAGTAATATGCATGTCTTTTCACAGTTTGATAGCTCATTTCTTTTTAGTGCTAAATAAACATCTCGGTCTAACTGTACCAGTGTTTATTCATCCATTCACCTACTGAGGATCATGTTGGTTGTTTTAAGTTTTGGCAATTATGAATGAAGATGTTATAAACCTCCATGTGCAGGTTTTTGCATGAACATAAACTTTGAATTCCTTTGGGTAAATACCAAGGAGGGGCTATTACTGGATCCTATGGTTAGAGTATGTTTAGTTTTTAAAGCTAAACTAAAAACTAAACTAAAAACATTTGACAAACTGTCTTTCAAAGTGGCTGTACAATTCTGTATTCCCATCAGCAGTAAATGAGAGTTGTTGTTGCTCCACCTCCTTGCCAGCATTTGGTGTTTATCAGTGTTTTGGATTTTGGACTTTCTAATACGCATGTTGTGGTATCTTGCTGTTGTTTTAATTTGCAACTTTCTAATGACATATGATGTTGAATATCCTTTCATATGCTTACTTGCCATCTGTATATCTTCTTTGGTGAGGTATCTGTTCAGGTTTTCGATCTATTTTTTTGAACAGGTTGTTTATTTTTTTGTTGTTGAACGTTGTGTTCTTTGTATATTTTGGATAATAGTCCTTTATCAGATGTGTCTTTTGCAAACATTTTCTGTGGCTTGACTTTTCGTTCTCTTAACATTCTCTTTCACAGAGTAGAACTTTTTAATGAAATATAGTTTATCTTTTCATGTAGTTCAAAATATTTTAAAACTTGTATTAAGATTCTCTTTTGGACTTACTTGTTATTTAGAAGCATGTTGTTTAGTCTCCAAATATTTGGAGATTTTCCCAGATATTTTGTTGTTATTGATTTCTAGTTGAATTCTATTGTTGAGGAGATATTATATGATCTCTATACTTGTTTTGTGGTCCCGAATGTGACCTATCTTGGTGAATATAATACATTTTTTTATTATGTGAAAAGAATAGCATAATGAGTTATATTTTCATCACTCATCTTCAGCTGTTATCCACATATGACCAATCTTATTTCCTTACTGATTTCTCCTGGCCATTGCAAAGCAAATTTTATTTATTTATTTTTAAACATCTATTCATGTGTTTGGCTGCATCTGGTCTTAGTTCCAGCACACAGGATCTTCATCGCATCACGTGAGATCTTTCATTGCAGTGCACAGACTTTCTAGTTATGGCCCATGAGCTCAGTAGTTGCAGCTCTGGGTCTTGGTTACTCCGAGGCATGTGGGATCTTAGTTTCCTACTAGGGATCAAACCTGCATTGCCTGTATTGCAAAGTGGATTCTTAACCACTGGACCACCAAGGAAGTCCTTGTAAAGCAAATTTTAGACAACATTATTTTATCCATAAATACTTCGATATATATCAGAGTGTAGTCATCACCCCTGAGAACGTGGTCCTTCTAAGCTCAACAAAATCAGCCTATGCCCACCGATACTCATTGATTTTCATGGATATCCTACCTTTACCCACTCCACCCTGTGCCTTCTCCCTTGACCAAAGCTAATTTGACTCTTTGCATTGAGAAGACTCCAGAAGCTGATGATGTGTATATGATCTTAGGCAGCTACTTTGGATGGGTAAAGCAATAATGTTGCAGTTGGCAGTTTGAATACAGGCTCCATCACTTTTATTTATTTTTATTTTATTTATTTATCTTTTGGCTATACCATGCAGCATGTGGAATGTTATTCCTCTTTCCACAGATTGAACCTTTGCCCCCTGCATTGAACCCTTGAAGTCTTAACCAGTGAACTATTAGGAAAGTCCCAGGTGTCACCGCTTTTGAGACACTTGAACTTGAGCAAGGCCTTTAACTTCTAGAGCCATGTCTTAGATGTCCTCTCTGATTAAATACAGATTATAAAACCTACTTCACCAAATTGTTATGAAGCTTAACTAAGGCAGTAGAAATGAAAACCATGCTAGTCATTATTATCCTGATTTATGCAGCAACAAAACCATGTTAAGGATGGAGGTTTTTCAGTTAGCTTTTTTGTACAAGGGCCTCTTTTGCATTGGAAGCCCTGTGATCTTTAGAGAAGCCTAGAAATTCCATGAACCCATAAGTCCCCAGGCACCAATTATCAGAACAAGGCTGAGTTTGGGCCTGATAGAGATTGAATCTTGAACACGGGACACTAGGCAACAAAAACTCTCCCTCATGAACTGGATGTTATTTGATCCACTGAGACATAAAGTTGGAACAGCATTCAGTGTCTAATGGAAATAGTAATCAGAAGATAGGGTTCCCGCAGGTCTAAAAGCTAAAGAAAATTGCGTGAGCAGGTCAGCCGTACTCCCATGGTTCTCGTTCCTACCGTTCTACCATTTCTCTCTCAGCACATATCCATAGCCTCGTGGGGAATTATTACTAATTGACAGTGGAAGGAAAAGGACAGGCTTAATTTACAGATGGGTGTATATGATATGGCCTCAAGTGAACAGATGCTGTTTACCTCTTCCTACAGAAACAAGTCTGATAGACAGGAAGGGAGGAAAATCTTCCCAGTAGACAGGGTTGGGTTTTTTGTTGTTGTTTTTATTTTATTTTACGTCTTTATTTATTTCTGGCTGTGCTGGGTCTTTGTTGCTGCACCAGCTTCTCTCTAGCTGCAGTGAGCAGGGGCCACTCTCTAGTTGCGAGTACATGGGCTTCTCATTGCAGCGGCATCTCTTGCTGTGGAGCTGAGGCACTAGGGTGAGCAGGCTTCAGTATTTGTTGCATGTGGGCTCAGTAGTTGTGGCTCCTGGGCTCTAAAGCTTAGGCTCATGGGCTCTAAAGCTTAGGCTCAATTGTTGTGGTGCATGGACTAAGCTACTCGTTGGCATGTGGGCTCTTCCCAGATCAGGGATTGAACCTGGGTCTCCTACATTAGCAGGCAGATTATTTACCACTGAGGGAAGCCCTGAGAGTGTTATAAGTCTACATCTGTCATCCTATTAACAGAGAGATGGCCCAGGGTATGTAAGTATCAATTTACAGTCAATAGTTCATGGGTTGGAAGATAGTCATTGGCTTTTTGAAGAACAAAACTAGAAGTCTGGGGACAAGGAAGTCTGGATCTCTGTCTCTCCCTCTCTGCCTTCACCTCTTTCCTGTTTATAACTCTGGTCCTCCCACTGCCCCCAACACTGTCTTCTTGTTCCTGCTCCTCACAGTGCAGCTTCCACAGACTCACAGAGCAAACCAGCCCCAATGCCACAGATACCACTCTACACCCATAAACAGGGTCCCCACCTCTTTCCACGGGGATGAGTCCCCAGAAGTTGGGTTAGCCTGAGACCTTACCTACATTCCTCTCATGATTCTGGAAAATATGAGGTGTGTTTTCAGAAATGAACTGTTATGTTCTGTTTCATCTCAGAGCAGTTCATAATTCACAAAGTATGATCCAAGAGCTTGGAACCAAACTTTTTTTTTTTTTTAACTATGCCACAAAGCATGTGGGATCTTAACTTCCCAACTAGGGATCAAACTCACGGCCCCTGCATTCTAATTATAGAATCTTGGACTGCCAGGGAAGTCCGGACCCAGGCTTGGTTCTGAATTCCAATCTACCTATTAGCTGTGTGGCCTTGAGCTTCATGCCTCTGAGCCTCCAGCTCACTGATCTGTGAAATGGGAATAATAATAACTACCTGACAGGATTCCATGGGCAACAAATGAAAGGGAGGAGAAAGCAACACAAAACCCAGTCCTGGGAAAACAAGACTTCAAAACTACCAATTTTTCTTCCATGTCTTGAATAGAATGCTAGATATATTCCCTAAAAAACTTCACTTTGGCAATTTGGCCTTTGTTTCTGTTTCCAGAAAACAGCATTTATGTGTGTGTTTGTGTATGCCTGTGTACACATGCATATTCTCCAGTTCTGCTGAAAGGGAGAAGGTCAAAGTCAGTCTGGTGTGTATGTGAGTATGTTTGTGTGTATTTGCATGCTTATCTTGGAGAGCCCAAGAAAATGAATCTGTTAAACCTGACTCAGATCATTGTCTGTTAGTTTTTATAGTAGGTCATCATTAAGACCTTCCTCTATGCTTGCTCTAGATTCCATGAAGCACAAATCAATATGAGATAATGCTTTCTGCCTACAAGGATTTACTAGTCAAGACTCTTCAAACTAGCTTCAAGAAGCAGAAATACACTGGCTGAAGTTGAAAGACTACAGAAAGAGTAGAAGCAATCTGCTTTCAGATTCGGCTCGATCCAGGGCTTAAACTCTGTCAGGATTTTTCTTCTTGTGTTTGAATCTCTTTTCCTTTCTTCATTCTAACCTTTGCTCTTAGAGTGGCTCTTCCATGGGGTAGGATATATGGCCATAGGGCAGCCTCAATCTTGCATCTCCAGAGCATACAACCCGAGAGAGAACAAGGTTCTTTCCTGAAAGTTCTAATGAGAGAAGTCCTACAGAAAAGCTCTGATTGTCTAGGCTTCAGTTCAGTTCAATTCAGCCGCTCAGTCATGTCTGACTCTTTGCGACCCCATGAATTGCAGCATGCCAGGCCTCCCTGTCCATCACCATCTCCCAGAGTTCACTCAAACTCACGTCCATCGAGTCAGTGATACCATCAAGCCATCTCATCCTCTGTCGTCCCCTTCTCCTCCTGCCCCCAATCCCTCCCAGCATCAGGGTATTTTCCAATGAGTCAACTCTTTGCATGAGGTGGCCAAATTACTGGAGTTTCAGCTTTAGCATCATTCCTTCCAAAGAACACCCAGGACTGAGCTCCTTCAGAATGGACTGGTAGGATCTCCTTGCAGTCCAAGGGACTCTCAAGAGTCTTCTCCAACACCACAGTGCAAAAGCATCAATTCTTCGGCGCTCAGCTTTCTTCACAGTCCAACTCTCACATCCATACATGACCACTGGAAAAACCATAGCCTTGACTAGACAGACCTTTGTTGGCAAAGTAACGCCTCTGCTCTTGAATATACTACCTAGGTTGGTCATAACTTTTCTTCCAAGGAGTAAGCGTCTTTTAATTTCATGTCTGCAGTCACCATCTGCAGTAATTTTGGAGCCCCCCAAAATAAAGTCTGACACTGTTTCCACTGTTTCCCCATCTATTTCCATGTATTCATTGCTGGCCCAATCACTATGCCTTAGGAATCAAAAATGGGTTTTTGTTGTTGTTGTTTTGTTTATTTTGGCCATACTGCACAGCGTGTGGGATCTTAGTTCCCTGATCAGGGACAGAACCCTCTGGTATAAGCATGAAGTCCCAACCATTGGAACACTAGGGAAGTCCCAGGAATCGATGGTTTTTGGTTTTTTAACATTTAATTTTTAAAATATTAATTAATTAATTTGTATTTATTTGGCTGTGTTGGATTTCAGTTGTAGCACACAGGCTCTTTGCTCCATCATGGGGGATCTTGCATTGTGGGGCATGGATTCTCTAGTTGTGGTGCTCTGGCTCAGTAGTTGCTGTGCACAGGCTTAGTTGCTCAGCAGTGTGTGGGGTCTTAGGTCCTTAACTAGGGATCAAACCCTCATCCCCTAAATTGCAAGACATTCTTAACCACTGAACTCACCAGGGAGGTTCCAGGGATCACTAGTGTTTGGTATCACTATCCACTGTGATATTGTAATTTATAAGAAATATATATTTGGTCATTCAGATAACCAAAATACATTTCTCATATATATTAGGTCTTCATCCACAGTTCCTGGTTCACAGCTTCCCAAAATCTTGGAACTTCCTAAGTGATAAAGCTGTCTTTTTTGCATGAGAGAGGTGATTTTTGGAAGTAGCTATGGATAGAGGTTGAATGCAAGAGGAACCAGTCGTGTGATTAGAGGGTAGAACTTTCAGTCCTTCCCTATTCTTGGAGCTCAGGGAGGAAGAAGGGCTGGAAGTTGAATCAATTCTCTTTTGCCAATGATTTAATCAATCATAACTATGGAATGAAAGTGAAAGAAAGTGAAGTCACTCAGTCGTGTCTGACTCTTTGCGACCCGTGGACTGTAGCCCACCAGGATCCTCTGTCCATGGGATTCTCCAGGCAAGAATACTGGAGTGGGTTGCCATTTCCTTCTCCAGGGGATCTTACCAGCCCAGGGATTCAACCCAGGTCTCCTGCATTGCAGGCAGACACTTTATCCTATGAACCACCAGGGAAGCAACCTCCATAAAACCCCAAAGGATAATTTTTTGGCCCTTTTTGGAGAGCTTCTACATTGGAGAACAAGAACAGTTCCAAGTGCCACCATGCCAGGTTTCAGGTTCCATGAGGAGAGAAGATCCTTTGCTTGGGAGTATCTCTTCATCTGGCTGTTGATTTGTAACCTTTGATATCCTTTTATTGGGGCTTCCCACCTGCTAATGCAAGAGACATAAGAGACACAGGTTCCAAAGATCTCGTGGAGGAAGGTATGGCAACCCACTCCAGTATTCTTGCCCAGAGAATCCCATGAACAGAGGAGCCTGGCAGGCTGCAGTTCCATGGGGTTGCAGTGTTGGACATGAGTGAGCATGCAGAATAATCCTTTTATAATAACTTGGCAATCTAGTGAGTAAACGGGTTTTCCTGAGTTCTATGAGTCATTCTAGCAAATTAACTGAACCCCAAGAGGAGATCATGGGAACCTCTGATTTAGAGCCAATCAGTGAAAAGTACAGGTAGCAAACTGGGCTTGTGATTGGTCTGAAGTGGAGGGCGGTCTTGTGGGACAGAGCCCTGTACCTGTGGAATCTGATTCTATCTCTAGGTAGATAGTGTCAGAACTGAGCTGAAGTCTCTGACATCTTGCTGGCATCAAAGAATTCCTTGTTGGTGTGGGGAATTTCATGTGTGCACACATGAACACATACACGTGTGAGCACGCACACATAGACACACAAAGACACTCACAGAAACACACACACACACACACTGGAATTGGGTCCAGGAATCCTTAGGATCTACCCTCACTGGTAGCTGGAAGTGCAAGGTATCAAGAATGATAGACATGCATGTCTGGAGGGCAGGGCAATTTCCCAGAAGGAAGTTACAGTTCCCAGCAGGAAGGCAGATAATATAAATAATAATCTGTCACACAGATGCACGTTACATGTTGCTATGGAGGAAATACATGTCAGTGACATAACTAGTGAGAAAGTCAATATTCTTAAATTCTATTTTCATAGTGTCAGTAATAGATTGTCTTCTACACAATTAGAACAAGGTATTTGTCTTTTGATAATAGAAACTGACAATGTATTTAAAAGTTTTAGAAAGGGCTTCCCTGGTGGCTCAGTGGTAAAGAATCTGCTAGCCAATGCAGGAGACACAGGTTCAACCCCTGGTCCAGGAAGATCCCACATGCCATGGAGCAACTAAGCGTGTGTGCCACACCTACTGAAACCCACACACCCTAGGGCCCATGCTCCGCAAGAGAAGCCACTGCAATGAGAAGTTTGTGAACTGCAGCTGGAGAGTAGCCCCTGCTCTCTGCAACTTGAGAAAAGTCCGAGAAGCAGTGAAGACCCAGCACAGCCAAAATTAAATATATAAAACTAATTTTAAAAAACTTAAAAATTTTAGAAAAAAATATACCAATTCTTTTCAGCAAATTACCATAGCTTCACAAATCAATGCATGTCCGTGAGATGAATGTTTCTCATTTACCTTATAGTAACCTTTCATAAAGTATGTCATGATTTGGGGTAAATTGAATTATGTTACTTTTCCAGTCTACCCCATACTGCATAGGGATTCTTTCTGTGACCCTAAATGCCTATCAATCCTGATATTAACATTTTCTGATATCAATATCATAATGTGAATCTACTAGATATAAACAGATATAATAGTCTTTGAATTCATTAATGATGCTTTCAGAGAGAAGTTTGGGATCCTGGGATCTGTTCCAACTTTTGTGATGTCTTGGGATAGAACCAGAAGTACCCAAGACTACAAAGAATAGGAGGGGCTTAGACCTGGATATGAACTTGATTAGCTGACGTGGTGGACAATGGGAAAGGTGGGCCAATGAGTCAAGAATTGTGGAGACAAGACCAATAGTCCTTGGCAAGTGCTTGGGAAAAGGGGACAAAGTAGAGTGAGGAGCCTGGAATGATACTGAAGTAGGGTGGAGGTACTGGTCCCAGAACTAGGAGACAGGGAGGCAAAGTCTGTTGAAGGAGAGTCCCATTTTATTTATTTATTTTGACTGAGCAGCTTGCAGAATCTTATCTTGGTTTACTGAGCAATGATTGAACCAGTGTCCCCTGCAGTCGAAGCACAGAGTCCTAACCACTCTGTATTTCCCAGTCCTCAGGGAAATACCAAGAGGCCCATTTTAGACAGTGAGAATGAGCTGCCAGTATCTGGTAGTACCACAAGACTGAAACTCAGGAAAGAAGATGGATTTTGTCAGGCCTTCCTGGTGGCTCAGGTAGTAAAGAATTTGCCTGCAATGCAGGAGACCCAGGTTTGATCCCTGGGTCGGAAAGATTCCCTGGGGAAGAAAAAGCAACTCACTCCCGAGAAGTCCCATGGACAGAGGAACCAGGCAGGCTACCATCCATGGTGTCACAAAGAGTTAGACACAGTTGAATAACTAACACATACAGTGTGAGGGTAACAGCTGAACTCTGACGGTACATGAGTTTGTCAAGTGAGGAAATGTAGAGAGAAAAGAAAAAATAAAACTTCTGGGGAACACTCCATTCATGGGTAGAGCAAGCGATCTCAGCCAGAGAGGGAAGCAGAGGAGGCTGTGTTAAAGAGGAAGTGGAAGGAAGGAGTCAGGACACAGGTTTTAGAGATCTGTGCCTAGGAGAGTGGCCAGGGTGTCAAATGTTGAGTGGAGCCTGAGGAGGAGTTCCTGAGGGCACACAGAAAAATCTCTGTTAGGTTGGGGTATCCCCACTTTGGAGAGATTCCCCAGAAGCAGACCCAGAGAGGAGAATTCCTGGGCAAGAGACTTCCCAAGGAAGAAGTCATCACAGAGCGGGGCCAGCAGGACAGGGAAAGGAAGGGGAAGCAAGAATGTAGCTTCCACCACGTCTCAGGGCGGGGTGCTGCAGCCTGATTCTGCCCTGGACGCTTTGGGGTGATCCTGCAGTGGGTTTGCTGAGGAGTCTGTTGTGCTCAGGTCAGAGATGGGCTGAGAACTGCAGGGGGCAGGCAACAGATGCCCAGGAACTTCCGGTCTCCCTAGTGTCCCAGGACCAGCCCACCTCCTACCCCGAGGCACACACACTCAGGGAGGGGTTGATTGCCATTTTTGATGATCCCAGGCTAGTTTGAAGGATATCCCTCAACGTGTTTGTCTGGCTGTTTTCTCATGATCACATTTAAGCTCAATATATTTTAAAAATATTTATTTATTTAGCTGTGTTGGGTCTTAGTTGTGTCATGTGGGATTTTCCTTGTGGTACACTGACTCCTCTGCTGTGGCTTGTGGGCTCAGAAGTTCTGGCACACAGGTTTGGCTGCCCCATGGCATGTGGCATCTTAGTCCCCCCACCAGGGATTGAACCTGCGTCCCCTGTATTGCAAGGCAGACTCTCAACCACTGGAAGTCCCAGGTTCAATATTTTTAGGAGGAATGTGTCATAGATGATGTCATGTAGAGCATATAAAGAGTTATGACAAAATCCTACAGACTTGGTGGATTATATTAATAATAGCAGAAGTTATTAATATTTCTCATAGTTTTGGAGGCTGGGAAGTCAAAGGTCAACGTGTGGACACACTTGGTGTCTGGTGAGAGCTCTCTTACTAGCTCATCAATGTCTGTCTTCTCCCTACAACCTCACATGGCAAAACGGAGTGGGGAGCTCTCTAGAGCCTCTTGTTGTTTAGTTGATAGGTCATGTCTGACTGTTTTGTGACCCCCATGGATTCTAGCCTGCCAGGCTCCTCTGTCCATGGGATTTCCCAGACAAAAATACTGGAGTGGGTTGCCATGCCCTTCTCCAGGGCATCTTCCCAACCCAGGGATCGAACCTGCATCTCCTGTGTCTCCTGCATTGTAGGCAGATTCTTTATCATTGAGCCACCAGAGAAGCCTGGAACCTCTTCTTATAAGTGCTCTAACCCTATTCATGAGATGCATGAAGTGACAGTTGCTCAGTCATGTTCAACTCTTCGTGACCTCATGGACTATGCAGTCCATGGAATTCTCCAGGCCAGAATACTGGAGTGGGTACCCTTTCTCTTCTCCAGGGGATCTTCCCAAGCCAGGGATTGAACCCAGGTCTCCTGCATGGCAGGTGGATTCTTTACCAGCTGAGCCACAATGGAAGCCCATGAATACTGGAGCGGATAGCCTATTCCTTCTCCAGTAGATCTTCCCAACCCAGGAATCAAACCAGGGTCTCCAGCATTGCAGGTAGATTCTTTACCAACTGAGCTATCAGTGAAGCCCCTACTCATGAGGACTCCACCCAAATTACCCTAATTAACTCCCAAAGGCCCCACTTCTAAGCACAATCACATTGGGATTGGGCTTCAATGAAGGGATGCACATTCAGTTATAGCACACATTATGGCAACGAGCCCCACTGTTAGTGCCGTTAAGTTGAATCACTCGGGTGACTGTGCAACTTGTCTTAAGACCAGACACGAGGATGAGGGTCCATAGACTCAAGGCATGGAGAGACTTTGCTAACAACCAGGTGGCTGATAGGCTTGTTTGAGATCCCCAAACAAACTGGTTCCAAATAGGAAAAGGAGTACGTCAAGGCTGTATATTGTCACCATGCTTATTTAGCTTATATGCAGAGTACATCATGAGAAACGCTGGGCTGGAAGAAGCACAAGCTGGAATCAAGACTGCTGGGAGAAATATCAATAACCTCAGATATGCAGATGACACCACTCTTATGGCAGAAAGTGAAGAGGAGCTAAAAAGCCTCTTGATGAAAGTGAAAGAGGAGAGTGAAAAAATTGACTTAAAGCTCAACATTCAGAAAACGAATATCATGGCATCCAGTCCCATCACTTCATGGGAAATAGATGGGGAAACAGTGGAAACAGTGTCAGACTTTATTTTTTTGGACTCCAAAATCACTGTAGATGGTGTCTGCAGCCATGAAATTAAATGACGCTTACTCCTTGGAAGAAAAGTTATGACCAACCTGGATAGCATATTCAAAAGCAGAGACGTTACTTTGCCGACTAAGGTCCGTCTAGTCAAGGCTATGGTTTTTCCTGTGGTCATGTATGGATGTGAGAGTTGGACTGTGAAGAAGGCTGAGCACTGAAGAATTGATGCTTTTGCACTGTGGTGTTGGAGAAGACTCTTGAGAGTCCCTTGGACTGCAAGGAGATCCAGCCAGTCCATTCTGAAGGAGATCAGCCCTGGGATTTCTTTGGAAGGAATGATGCTAAAGCTGAAACTCCAGTACTTTGGCCACCTCATGCGAAGAGTTGACTCATTGGAAAAGACCCTGATGTTGGGATGGATTGGGGGCAGGAGGAGAAGGGGACGACCAAGGATGAGATGGCTGGATGGCATCACGGACTCGATGGACGTGAGTCTGAGTGAACTCTGGGAGATGGTGATGGACAGGGAGGCCTGGCGTGCTGCGATTCATGGGGTCGCAAAGAGTCAGACACGACTGAGTGACTAAACTGAACTGAACTGAACTTAGAACAGCATTTCCCTTCTGAGGCTTTAAAGGTTAGGTTGGTTTGAGACTCCTTTTTCAAAGTCCTGCAGCCACTGTAACCACAGTGCAGAGACTGGGGTGGTGGGAATAGGAGGCAATGACAGCCCGCTGTAGTTTGCTACTGAAAAAGCTCAGGACTTACCTTGTGGTCCAGAGGTTAAGGCTATACTCCCACTGCAGGGGTCCTGGGTTTAATCCCTGGTCAGGGAACTAAGATCCCACATGCAGCTTGGCCAAAACAAACAAACAAGAGAGACTGGACAAGGGGCAGTCAACATGGGTGAGAGGGGCTGAGCCTGGCTCTTCCTTCCCCATTACTAAGGGTCCGATTATCCTGGCACAGAATTTTCTGGACTCTGGGACAACTGAGATTTGGAATCACTGTCTAAGAAAACTCTGCTGTGAGCTGGGTCCAGGCTCACAATGGGGTATGGAGGTAAATGCTGTGTGTCAAGTGCCAAGGCCACATCCCAGGCCCTCTGGCCAGGTGAGAACATGATCCCCACCCACCCCACCCCACCTGTCCCTGGAGTCCAAGGAGTTTGTTTGGAAGGCAGTAACAAACAGAGAAGAAAATATCACACTGGGGAAGCATTCCTGACTGACGAAGCAGTGCCGTCTTGACATTCCAGTAGCCTGAGACAGGGAGAGTAGGTGGGATATTTTGCTCTCTTCTGGGCTTCCCTGGTGGCCCAGAAGATAAAAAATCTGCCTGCCATGTGGGAGACCTGGGTTTGATCTGTGGGTTGGGAAGATCCCCTGGAGAAGGAAATGGCAACCCACACCAGTATTCTTGCCTGGAGAATCCCATGGACCAAGGAGCCTGGTACGTTATAGTCCATGGGGGTCACAAAGAGTCAGACATGACTAAGTGACTAACACTTTCATTTACTCCCCATCCAAGGGCGACCCACAACCAAAGATTTACTAACTTGGGCCAATATGAAAAGAAAGATCTTGGAAAAGGGACTTCTGGAGCTTTGTGGACCCACTTCCTAGTAAAACTGGTAAAATTTTAAAAAATCATTTAAAGTCTCTAGAAATGGTCCCAAAGGCATACAGCAAATGAACACATATTTTTAAATTTTTATTTCTTTATTTTTGACTGCACTGGGTCTTCCCTGCTGCAAGCAGGCTTTCTCTAGTTGCAGTGAGCAGAGGCTACTCTTTAGTTGCAGTGGATGGGCTTCTCATTGCAGTGGCTTCTCTAGGGTGTGTAGGCTTCAGTATTTGTGGCTCTTGGGCTCTAGAGCCCAGGCTCAGTAGCTGCGACACAAGAATTTAGTAACTCCAAGGGCCTGTGGGATCTTCCAGGACCAGGGATAGAACCCATGTTCCCTGCATTGGCAGGCAGATTCTTAACTACTGGACTACTAGGGAAGTCCTTGAACAAATATTTATTCACAAAAACCTATTAAAATTCAATATTTTTAAAAAATCAATATGAATAATTCTAAGGTATTTGAACCCAGATGTGCTCCCTGCCTTCAGCTTTCCCACTTGGCAGGATGGAGACTCTACTCCAGATTGGTTCAGCCAAGAACTCAGGGCTCCCATCTCTCTTCCTCAGCTCCCAGTTGGAGAACTGTCTTCCTGAAAGGGGCAGTGTATGGTCAGGCCACTCAAAGCATCTGTTCTCTTGATCTCTCTACATTCCTGCTTGACCAGTGTTTGCTTCACATATATCCTACTCACATGACTGAACTTACACATACTTACCCCAGGCACCGGATAATGATTATTCATATCAAAGAAGCATTGAGGGGTGTGTTCCTCTGCTGGTTTCCCTGGTACCACATGAACCAACCTGATGTCCATTTCCCTGATAACTGGCAATCTCCACTTCTTCCTGGGAGCAAAGACTGCAGCCATGTCCTGCCTGCTGTCCGCCATACACAGTGGTGTCTCACTCCTTGCTTCAGATGTGTAAACTCCTCCATCCATCAAACCATTGATGTCTCTCACTGATCTTGGCTCTTTGGGTTTGAAGCTGGGCAAGGACAGGCCTTTCAGGCCTGAATGGTGCAGCACAACAGGCAGGACATCAGCATTTCTCATCTGGTCCCCAGTTACCTGTGTCAGGTAAGTGGCTGGCTGGTGGAGGCTGCCATTTTTCACCCATCTGCCACTCATGAGGAGGAAGCTCTATCTTGAGCATGGTACCACTGAGAATAATGGGACCCCAACTGCCCTTGTCCCAGCTCATAAGGCAGTCATTTCACACCAAGAGAAAGAAGACAAGGAGATCTGAGACTACTGCCCCAATTTCCCACCCACCCTCACCCCACCCATCTACCAAATGTCAGACTCCTAAATGGGAGTATCACTCAGAGAGAAGAAGGTCTCTTCTGTCTTTACTCCCAGATCCAGAACTGTGACTCAGAGATTTTTGCCTGGGAAGAGAAATAAGCCATAAAACAAATAGTTTCTAATCTCTTCTCAAGGAACCAACTTTATTAGGAACAGAGTACAAAGAACTTCAAGCCTAAGAGCACTATCAGAAACAGTGGAGGTTGTGGTGAAAGGCAGCTAGGAAGATTAGTGGCCTCACTGGGCATATAGGTTAAATTGGAGACCAGCTGGTTTTTCCAAAAGTCTGGAGGAGAGAAGCAGCTGAAAGGAGCTTCTTGTTGTTTTGTCACTAAGTCGTGTCCTACTCTTTGCAACCCCATGGACTGCAGCACGCCAGGCTTCCCTGGCCTTTGCCATCTCCCAGAGTTTGCTCAAACTCATGTCCATTGAGTCTGTGATGCCACCCAACCAGCCTGAGATCAAATCTTAAAGCTGACTTTGAGAACTATCCCTTCTTAGAAGCCAGATTTTATTGGTTTAGTCTAAGGAGCAGTTTATGCCCCCAGGACATTGTTGAAAACAATGGAGAAATCAGATGATAGTTCAGTTCAGTTCAGTTCAGTTGCTCGGTCATGTCTGACTCCTTGTGACCCCATGAATCTCAGCCCGCCAGGCCTCCCTGTCCATCACCAACTCCCGGAGTTCACTCAAACTCATGTACATCAAGTCAGTGATGCCATCCAGCCATCTCATCCTCTGTCGTCTCCTCCTTCTCCTGCCCCCAATCCCTCCCAGCATCAGGGTATTTTCCAATGAGTCAACTCCGCATGGGGTGGCCAAAGTACTGGAGTTTCAGCTTCAGCATCAGTCCTTCCAATGAACACCCAGGACTGGTCTCCTTTAGGATGGACTGGTTGGATCTCCTTGCAGTCCAAGGGACTCTCAAGAGTCTTCTCCAACACCACAGTTCAAAAGCATCAATTCTTCGGTGCTCACCTTTCTTCACAGTCCAACTCTCACATCCATACATGACTACTGGAAAAACCATAGCCTTGACTAGATGGACCTTTGTTGGCAAAGTAATGTCTCTGCTTTTGAATATGCTATCTAGGTTGGTCATAACTTTTCTTCCAAGGAATAAGCGTCTTTTAATTTCATGGCTGCGATCACCATCTGCAGTGATTTTGGAGCCCCCCAAAATAAAGTCTGACACTGTTTCTACTGTTTCCCCATCTACTTCCCATGAAGTGATGGGACTGGATGCCATGATCTTAGTTTTCTGAATGTTGAGCTTTAAGCCAGTATTTTCACTTTCACTTTCATCAAGAGGCTTTTTAGTTCCTCTTTACTTTCTGCCATTAAGTGTGGTGTCATCTGCGTATCTGAGGTTATTGATATTTCTCCCGGCAATCTTGATTCCAGCCTGTGCTTCTTCCAGCCCAGTGTTTCTCATGATGTACTCTGCATATAAGTTAAATAAGCAGGGTGACAATATACAGCCTTGAAGTACTCCTTTTCCTATTTGGAACCAGTCTGTTGTTCCATGTCCAGTTCTAACTGTTTCTTCCCTGACCTGCATACAGATTTCTCAAGAGGCAGGTCAGGTGGTCTGGTATTCCCATCTCTTTCAGAATTTTCCACAGTTTATTGTGATCCACACAGTCAAAGGCTTTGGCATAGTCAAAGCAGAAATAGATGTTTTTCTGAAACTCTCTTGCTTTTTCCATGATCCAGCAGATGTTGGCAATTTGATTTCTGGTTCCTCTGCCTTTTCTAAAACCAGCTTGAACATCTGGAAGTTCGTGGTTCCCGTATTGCTGAAGCCTGGCTTGGAGAATTTTGAGCATTACTTTACTAGTGTGTGAGATGAGTGAAATTGTGCGGTAGTTTGAGCATTCTTTGGCATTGCTTTTCTTTGGGATTGGAATGAAAATTGACCTTTTCCAGTCCTGTGGCCACTGCTGAGTTTTCCAAAATTGCTGGCATATTGAGTGCAGCACTTTCACAGCATCATCTTTTAGGATTTGAAATAGCTCAACTGGAATTCCATCACCTCCACTAGCTTTTTTCGTAGTGATGCTTTCTAAGGCCTACTTGACTTCACATTGCAGGATGTCTGGCTCTAGGTGAGTGATCACACCATTGTGATTATCTTGGTCATGAAGATCTTTTTTGTATAGTTCTTCTGTGTATTCTTGCCACCTCTTCTTAACATCTTCTGTTTCTGTTAGGTCCATACCATTTCTGTCCTTTAAATGTTCCCTTGGTATCTCTAATTTTCTTGAAGAGATCTCTCAGTTCAGTTCAGTCACTCAGTCGTGTCCGACTCTTTGCGACCCCATGAATTGCAGCACGCCAGGCCTCCCTGTCCAAAACCAACTCCCAGAGTTCACTCAGACCCATTCTGTTGTTTTCCTCTATTTCTTTGCATTGATCGCTGAGGAAGGCTTTCTTATCTCTCTTTGCTATTCTTTGAAACTCTTATTCAGATGCTTATATCTTTCCTTTTCTCCTTTGCTTTTCACTTCTCTTCTTTTCACAGCTATTTGTAAGGCCTCCTCAGACAGCCATTTTGCTTTTTTGCATTTCTTTTCCATGGAGATGGTCTTGATCCCTGTCTCCTGTACAATGTCACGAACCTCTGTCCATAGTTCATCAGGCACTGTCTATCAGATCTAGTCCCTTAAATCTATTTCTCACTTCCACTGTATAATCATAAGGGATTTGATTTAGGTCATACCTGAATGGTCTAGTGGTTTTCCCCACTTTCTTCTATTTAAGTCTGAATTTGGCAATAAGGAGTTCATGATCTGAGCCACAGTCAGCTCCCAGTCTTGTTTTACACATTTCTGACTACTGGGTGTGGTCAGGAAGAGAGATAGTAAAAAAGAGCCCTACCAAAACTATCTTCATCCCTGGGGGACTGCAAGACCCCAAGGCTGCATCTCCAAGGAACAGCATCAGAAGCTAAACAGTGGGGATGGGTGGGATGTTCTTGTTTAGTTGCTCAGACCCTTTGCGACCCCAGGGACTGTAACCCACTAGACTCTTCTGTCCATTGGGATTTCCGAGGCAGGAATCCTAGAGTGGGTTGCTACCTCCTTCTCCAGGATCAAACCTGAGTCTCCTGCATTGCAGAGAGATTCTTTACGACTGAGCCACCTGGGAAGCCCATGGGCAGGAGAGACTACATCAAATAATCCAGCTAGTCACTAAATACAAAGTTGCAAATAATAACAATCCTTAGAGTGGGGAGGTTGCTACAATATATATCTAAAATATCCAGTTTCTAAAAAATATTCTCAGGTGGCCCAAATGACAAAGAATCTGCCTGCCAATGCAAGAGACACAAGAGACAAGAGTTTGATTCCTGGGTTGGGAAGATCTCCCCGAGGAGGAAATGGCAACCCACTCCAGGATTCTTGCCTGGAAAATCCAATGGACAGAGAAGCCTGATGGGCTATAGTCTATGGGGTCGCAAAGAGTCAGCCATGACTGAGCTTGCAGGCACAGCAGAACAACAGTAACAACAACAACATCAACAACAAAATGAAAGTATGACTCATACTCTGGGAAAAAAAGCAGTCAAGAGAAACTACCTGTGAGAGTGAATGAATGTCACATTTTACAAAGATTTCAAAATAGCTATTATAAGTATGTTCAATAAACTAAAAGAAAGTATGACTAAAGAACTAAGGGGAAATGTTATTACAGTGTTGCAGCAAATTGACAGTATCCATAAAGAGATGCAAATTGTGAAAAGAAGCAAATGGAAATTCTGAAGTTTTAAAGTACAATAAACGAAATGACAGCTTAGCTAGAGGGACTCAACAGAAGATTTGAACTAACAGAAGAAAGAATTAAAGTACTTAAAACTGTATCAATTAAAAAAAAAACTATATCAATAGAGATAATGCAGTCAGAAGAACAGCAAGGAAAAAAAAAGAATGAGGAAAATGAACAGAGCCTTTGAGAAATATGGGAAATTATTAAGTACCAATATACGTGTAATGGAAGAAACAGAAGTAGAAGAGAGAAAGAAATAGAAAAAATATTTGAGGAAATAATGGCTAAAAAATCTCTCATATTTATTGAAAAACAGTAATTTACACCTCTAGGAAGCTAAATGAATCCCAAGTATGATAAACATAAAAGGCTCTACAGGCACATCATAATAAAAGTGCTGAAAGCCAAAAACAAGGCAAAAATCTTGAAAGCAGCAAGAGAAAAATGATGCATCAGCAAAAAGGGAACAAAATAAACAGCTTACTTCTCAGCAGAAACAACAGAGACTAGAAGGCAGTGGGACCACACAAAGATCACATATACAAAGATCAAAAAATAAGCTGTCAGCTAAGGACCCTATATCCAGCAGATAAACAAAACATTTAGAGAATCTGTAGCTAGTAGACCTACTTTACTAAATTCTAAAGGAAGTTCTTCAGGCTGAAAGCAAGTGACCACAGAATTTGAAGCCCCCTGGTGGCTCAGAGGGTAAAGCGTCTGCCTACAATGTGGGAGACCTGGGTTCGATCCCTGGGTCGGGAAGATCCCCTGGAGAAGGAAATAGCAACCCACTCCAGTACTCTTGCCTGGAAAATCCCATGGACTGAGAAGCCTGGTGGGCTACAGCCCATGGGGTCGCAAAGAGTCGGACACGACTGAATGACTTCACTTTCACTTTCAAGGTGGGCGTTAATGGCGGGAGGAAAGAACACCAGTGAAGGTAAGTAACTCATAAAGATGATATAAATGCACGTAGTTTCTTCTTTTCAACTGATTTTAAAAACAATACATATATATATAAATAATGAGTATAATGTATTGTTTAGTCTATAGCATATAGAAATACATCTGCCAGTAAAAGCCCAAAGGAGGTAGGTGGGAGCAAAACTGTACTGAGCTAAGGAAATGACTCAGATGGTAACTGGAATCCATAAGAACAAATATAAAGAACCAGAAATGACAAGTAAAAGATTAATATAATAGAAAGTATTAATATATACTTGTTGTTTCTTCCCTGTATAAAACATCAGCTTGTATAAAACATCAAATTATATAAAGTAAACGTTATAACAATTATAGATGCAATATGTATAACAATACCACAAAAAGGGAGAAAAGGGAAGAGCTATATAGGAGTAATTATTCTACATCTGACTGGAACTAAGTTAATATAAATCTGAAGCTGTCTCTAATAAGTTAAGATGTATATGATAAGCCAAATTAGGAAACACCTAAAAAAATGTAGTGAAAAATCATTATAGTAATTAAAATGCCACATTAGTAGATATTTGCTTAATACAAAAGAAAGCAGGAAATGAGGAATAGAGGAACAGAAAACAGGTAAGTAAATGGTAAATGTAAATCCAACTATATCAGTAAAAATATTAAATGTAAATGGATGAAACAATCCACTGAAAAGGCAGAGATTATCAGACTTGAATTAAAAAAGCCAAATAAGATCTTAACTGTATGTTCTCTAGAAAAAAAGAACATATGTTAAATTCAAAGATACAATAGATTGAAAGTAGAAGAATGAAAAAATAGCATGCAAGCAACAGCCATAAGAAAGCTGGAGTGGCTACACTACTACCAGACAAATGGATTTTAAGTAAAAAAAAAAAATGTTACTAGAGATTTAAAAAGTTACTTAATAATGCTAAAAGAGTTCATCAGGAAGACAAAACAGTTGTAAATATATAGGCATCAAAATATAAGAGGCAAAAAACCGACCAAACTGAAGGAAGAAACGGACAATTAAACAATAGAGCTGGAGACTTCAATACTTCCTTACAATCATGAATATAACAATTAAACAGAAAATCGAGAAGAAAAAGAAAACAGAAGACCTGAAGAACACTAAAAACCTAACAGGCATTAGTGTAACACTCCACCCAACAACACAAGAATATACATAATTCTCAAGAGCAGACGAAACATTCTCCAGCACAGACACTATACTAGGCCATAAAATAAACTAAAAACAATAGAAATCACACAAATACAAATTATATTCTCCCACCACAGCGGAATGACATTAGAAATCAGAAACAGAAATTAGGGAAACTCATAAATATGTTGAAATTAAAGAACATATTCCTAAATAACCAATGGGTCAAAGAAGTCAAGAGGGAAATTAGAGGATACTTTGAGAAAAATGAAAATGAAGACACAACATTACAGGATTTATAAAATACAGCCAAAGTAGTACTTGGAGGAAAATTTATAGTTGTGAATATGTATATAAAGAAAGAAAAAAGATCTCAAATCATAATCTCATCTTCCATCTTAACATACTGGAGAGACTTCCCTGGCAGTCTAGTAGTTACGATGTAGCACCTTCACTGCTGTGGGCCCGGGTTTGGTCCCTGGTCAGGGAATTAAGATCCCACAAGCTGCGAAGTGAAGCAAAAAAAAAAAAAAAAAAGGATATTGGAAAAGGAAGATCAAACTAAACCTAAAGAAAGCAGAAGGAAGGCAATATTGAAGATTAGAGTGGAATTCAGTGAAATGGAAAATAGACAAACAACATAGAAAATTAAGTTAAATGTTGTTTGTCTGAAAGTTCAACAAAGTTGACGAATATTTAGTAAATCTTAGATTTACAGAGGAAAAAAAGAGAGAAGACTTAAGTTGCTAGAAACCAAAGTTAGAGGAGACATTGTTACTTACCATATGGAAATACAAAGGATTATAAAAGAATATTATGAATAATTGAGGGTTTTCCTGGTGACTCAGATGGTAAAGAATCTGCCTGCAATGCAGGAGACCTGGGTTCAATTCCTGAGTCAGAAAGATTCCCTGGAGAAGGACATGGCAACCCACTCCAGTATTCTTGCCTGGAGAATCCATGGACAGAGGAGCCTGGTGGGCTACAGTCCATGGGGTCACAAAGAGTTGGACACAACTGAGTGACTATCATGAATAATTGTATGCCAATAAATTAGATGTCTTAGATAAAATGGACAAATTCCTAGAAAGATACAAACTACCAAAACTGACTTAAGAAAACATCCTGAATAGGCCTATAACAAGTGAAGAGATTGAATTCATAATAAAAAACTACACACAAAGAAAAGTCATCTCTGCTGATTCGTCTCTGCTGAATTCTAACAAGCATTTTAAAAAGAAGTGGTACCAGTTTCTCACAAGCTCTTCTAATAAACAGAAGGGAAGAATACACTTCCCAAATCATTCTATGAAGCCAGTAATAACCAGACACCAAAACCAGATGAAGACATCACAAGGAAAAAAAAAACCAGCTATAGACCAATATCTCTAATGAACATGGATACAACAGAATATTACCAAACAGAACCATCAACATATAAGAATTATACACCATGACCAAGTGGGATTTATTCCAGGAATGAAACTGATTTACCATCTAAAATCAATTATGTAATATACCATATTAATAGAAAAAAACAAAAACCACATAATTATCTCAATATACACAGAAAAGTTATTTGACAAAAATCCAACAGCCTTTAATGGTAAAATACTAAATAAACTAGGAATGAAAGTGAAAGTGCTAGTCACTCAGTCATGTACACTCTTTGCAACCCCAAGGACTCTAGCCCGCCAGGCTCCTCTGTCCATGGAATTCTCCAGGCAAGAACACTAGAATGGGTTGCCATTTCATTCTCCAGGGGATCTTCCCAACCCATGGATCAAACCCAGGTCTCCTGCATTGCAGCGAGATTCTTTACCGTCTGAGCCACTAGGGAAGAAGGAAGTCAATTTTATATAGGGTATCTATCTCAAAACTCACTTTAACATCATACTTAATAGTGAAAGACCAAATGCTTTTCCCCATGACAAGGAGTAAGATAAGGATGCCCATTGTACTGAAGCTTCTAATCAGGGTAATTAGGCAAGAAAAAGAAATAAAAGTCATCCAGATTGTAAAGGATGAAGCAAAGTCATCCCTATGTACAGATGATATGTAGAAAATTGTATGTAGAAAAAATGTATGTAGAAAATTCCAAGGAATCCCCTTAAGAAACTATTAGAACTAAAACAAATTCAGCATGGTTGCAGGACATAAGATCAATATTAAAAAATCAATTATATTTCTATATTCTTGCAGTGAATAATTTAAAAATGAAATTAAAACAATTCCACTTAAAAAGAATAAACCCGGTATAAATTTAGCAAAAGAAGTGCAAAAGTTTGGAGGAATGGATATCCTGACTTTTTTTCAGTCTTGAAAAGATGCCTCTGTCTTTAGAAGGCATGAAATAAGGTGAGCAGAGACTTGGCTCAGATGACTAATGACTGGACAGAATCCAAGCATGTGAAAATGAAAGTGAAGTCTCTCAGTCGTGTCAGACTCTTTGTGACCCCATGGACTGTAGCCCACCAGGCTCCCCTATCCATGGAATTTTCCAGGTAAGAGTACTGGAGTGGGTTGCAGGGATCCAACCTGGGTCTCCTGCATTGCAGGCAGATGCTTTACTGTCTGAGCCACCAGGGAGCTGACTTAGACCGGAGTAAGTTTCTCAAACCATGATACAACTTTGTGGATGGGGGACCTTGGCCAGGACTCAAGTTAGATTCTTATGCTAGGCTGGATATGGAATTTAAGGTGAGTTGCTCAGATGGTAAAGTGTCTGCCTGCAATGCAGGAGACCCAGGTTCAATCCCTGGGTTGGGAAGATCTCTTGGAGAAGGAAAGGGCAACCCACTCCAGTATTCTTGCCTGGAGAATCCCAGGGACGGAGGAGCCTGGTAGGCTATAGTCCATGGGGTCGCAAAGAGTCGGACAAGACTGAGTGACTTCACTTCACTTCACTTCACAGAAAGTAAAGAAGCTCTGGGACTTACCTGGTAGTCCAGGTAAGTAACAGATTCTGGCTACCACTGCAGAGAGCTAAATTCAATCCCTAGTTGGAGAACAAAGATCCCAAATACCCTGGGGTATGACCCCTCCCCTCCCCCAAAAGCAAAGAAGTTTCAATTTCTTACAGACCTGAGATTCACACCTACTTGCTTGGAGAAAGCTTTTTTTTCCAGGAGCATAAGGACCAAGTGGCTTCCCAGGTGGCTCAGTGGTAGAGAATCTGCCTACCAATGCAGGAGACGTAGAAAGATCCCCTGGAGTAAGAAACGGCAACCTACTCCAGTATTTTGCCTGGGAAATCCCGTGGACAGATGAGCCTGGCAGACTACAGTCCATGCGGTCACAAAAGAGTCAGATAGAACTTAGCGACTAAACAACAACAAAGACCAAGAACAGTGAACATCAGCACAAAACAATCCCAGGTGAAAGCTCACCATTTGACTACAATGTGTAGCTGTGGCATTGCTTCCGTGGCTGCATTCTGACAAGCCGCTTCCAAAGCCCAGTGATGGTGTCTGATAAATCCATGCCCTCCGCTGATGCACAGCAAACTCTCCATGGTCAGGAAGGCATTCTTTTCAGGAGGGGTAATTTGTTTCCCTTGTTGTTGTTTTTTAATCTTTTGAGTAGTGCAGGCACATGTGAAATCTATTAAGAGAAGCCTGAGGGACAGCTGTAGCCAGAGCTGAAATCTTGCCAGCTTATGGTGAGAGTTTTTGTAGAAGTTTTCAGCCTCCCAGCAACTTCTTGATAACTGTTACAAAAACAAACAGTAAGATGTAGAAGTTAAGAAAAGAAGAAATAGATGAAGCTATCAGGATAAAGTTATCTTTTTTAAGGAGATAAAGAAATCAAATGAAAAGGAAAGGGAAAGAATTGTGATTCAAATTCATGAAACAAATTCAAAACAAAGGCAGAAGTTTAATAATTGATCTGGTCAAAACAACGGTACCGTTTAAATGCAAAATTATTTTTAAAAGAATTTAAAATAATGTAAAATATGAAAATAAATACCAATAAAAAAGTACCAAATAATCCTTAAATAAATCCTAAAGCTAAAATAGTGTTCAGGTACAAAGGAGAAAATGAGCTTGAGAATAGAAATTATAAAATAAATCAAAACAAGGAATTTAAAATGTAAAGAACTAAAAAAACAAAACAAAACAAAACAAACAGATTGAAAAAGTAAAACCAGAAGATCAAAAATGTTGAGGATAATATAGTGAGTGCTAAAGTATAGTAGTGAAATTGAAAGTGTCAGTCACTCAGTCATGTCAGACTACTTGCAACCCCATGGACTATAGCCCACCAGGCTCCCCTGTCCATGGAATTCTCCAGGTAGGACTACTGGAGTGGGTAGCCATTCCTTTCTCCAGGGCATCTTCCCAACCCATGGATCAAACCTAGGTCACCTGCATTGCAGGCAGATTCTTTACTGTCTGAGTCACCAGAAAGTTTGAAGACAAAAGGAGAAGGGGGTGGCAGAGGATGAGCTGGTTAGATAGCATCACTGACTCAATGAACATGAACTTGAGCCAATTCTGGGAGATAGAGTTCATGGAAGCCTGTTGTGCTGCAGTCTATGAGGTCGCAAAGATTCGGACACGACTGAGTGACTGATCTGATGATGAAAATAAGTCAGAGCCATATACACACTACTAATTTATAAAGTAGCTAACTAGTAAGAACCTACTGTATAGCACAGGGAACTCTACTGAATACTCTATAATGAACTATATGGGGAAAGAACTTTAAAAAGAGTGGATATATGTATATTTATAACAGATTCACTTTGCTATACATCTGAAACTAACGCCACAACTCTATTGGAGTAAATCAACTCTATTCCGATAAAATGTTTAAAATAAGTCAGAGCAACATAAATCAGGATAAAAAGAACAGAGTTAAAAATATTTTAGACTAAACTCTTAAAAAAGAAAGATATACTTATGAAAAATAATCAAAGGTGAGTATTTAAGAAGGGATTTAGGACTGAAGAGGGATTTCCTGGTGGCTCAGACAGTACAATCTGCCTGCAATGAGGGAGACCTGGGTTCGATCCCTGGGTCGGTAAGATCCCCTGGAGAAGGGAATGGCTACCCACTCCAGTGTTCTTGCCTGGAGAATTCTGTGGATGGAGGAGCCTGGCAGGCTGCAGTCCATGGGGTCTCAAAGAGTCAAACATGACTGAGAAGCTTCACTTTCTTTCTCAGGCCTGAAGCAGCCCGCAGGGAGGTATCCGAAGTGGGAGGGGCATAAAGCAAAAGAGCAGGACCCCTGTGTTCTGGCTATGGTCCCCAGTGGGAGCCCCTTGCAGGGTGCTCTTTGAGAGAAAGCACACTGAGAGAGTAGGCAGCTGGCAGCCAAATCTGTCAAGCCAAATGTGCTGCCAGGAGGCCCCTCTCAGCCCCCTGTATACTCTGTCACAGCTGCAGCAGTCAGTAATGGTCTACAGCAGAGTCAGGCACATTTTCACACTCAGGGTCACACATTGTATAAGGCATATCAGGAATATCCCCTGGAATAGGAAATGGCAACCCACTCCACTATTCTCACCTGGGGAATTCCATGGACAGAAGAGCCTGGTGAGTTACAGTCCATGGGGTTGCAAAGAACTGGACACACTGAGCAACTGAGCAACTCACAAAGACACACCAACTCACCCTTCTTAGCTACATGCTCTTAGGCAAGTTTTCTAATTTTTCAGAGCCTCCAGCTGCCTGTAAGAAAAGTGAGAGTAATATATTTACCTTATAAGTCTATCTTGAAGATTCTACGAGATGATAAAGCTTACATATTATGTAATCAGCAATTAACAAAGGCTAGCCTTTGTTATTAACTCATTAGAAGAAAAAAGTTCATTTTCATCACAGTTATATGAGGAGGGGAAGCATTTTTTAAATAATAGGATTTTCTTTTTTTAATTTATTTTAATTGGAGGCTAATTACTTTACAATATTGTGGTGGTTTTTGCCATACATTCACATAAATCATCTATGGGTACACATGTATTCCCCATCCTGACCCTCCCCCCCACCTCCCTCCCCATCCCATCCCTCAGGGTCATCCCAGTGCACCAGCCCTGAGCATGCTGTCTCATGCATCAAACCTGGACTGGCGATCTAGTTCACATATGATAATATACATGTTTCAACACTATTCTCTCAAATCATCCCACCCTCGCCTTCCCCCACAGAGCCCAAAAGACTGTTCTATACATCGGTGTCTCTTTTGCTGTCTCGGATATAGGGTCATCATTGCTGCTGCTGCTGCTGCTAAGTCGCTTCAGTCGTGTCCAACTCTGTGCGACCCCATAGACGGGAAGCCCACCAGGCTCCCCCGTCCCTGGGATTCTCCAGGCAAGAACACTGGAGTGGGTTGCCATTTCTCTTTCTAAATTCCATATATATGCGTTAATATACTGTATTGGTGTTTTTCTTTCTGACTGACTTCACTCTGTATAATAGGCTCCAGTTTCATCCATCTCATTAGAACTGATTCAAATGCATTCTTTTTAATGGCTGAGTAATATTCCATTGTGTATATGTACCACAGCTTTCTTATCCATTTGTCTGCCAATGGACATGTAGGTTGCCTCCATGTCCTGGCTATTGTAAACAGTGCTGCGATGAACATTGGGTACACGTATCTCTTTCAATTCTGGTTTCCTCGGTGTGTATGCCCAGCAGTGGGATTGCTGGGTTGTATGGCAGTTCTGTTTCCAGTTTTTTAAAGAATCTCCACACTGTTCTCCATACTAGCTATACTAGCTTGCATTTCCACCAACAGTGTAAGAGGGTTCCATTTTCTCCACACCCTCTCCAGCATTTATTTGTAGACTTTTTGATAGCAGCCATTCTGACCCACGTGAGATAGTACCTCATTGTGGTTTTGATTTGCATTTCTCTGATAATGAGTGATGTTGAGCATCTTTTCATGTATTTGTTAGCCATCTGTATGTCTTCTTTGGAGAAATGTTTATTTAGTTCTTTGGCCCATTTTTTTGATTGGGTTTCTTATTTTTCTGGAATTGAGCTGCAGGAGTTTCTTGTATATTTTTGAGATTAATTCTTTGTCAGTTGCTTCATTTGCTATTATTTTCTCCCATTCTGAAGGCTGTCTTTTCACCTTGCTTATAGTTTCCTTTGTTGTGCAAAAGCTTTTAAGTTTAATTAGGTCCCATTTGTTTATTTTTGCTTTTATTTCCATTACTCTAGGAGGTGGGTCATAGAGGATCCTGCTATGATTTACGTCAGGGAGTTTTGCCTATGTTTTCTTCTAGGAGCTTTATAGTTTTTAATCTCACATTTAGATCTTTAATCCATTTTGAGTTTACTTTTGTGTATGGTGTTAGAAAATGTTCTAGTTTCTTTCTTTTACAAGTGGTTGACCAGTTTTCCCAGCACCACTTGTTAAAGAGATTGTCTTTTCTCCATTGTATATTCTTGCCTCTTTTGTCAAAGATAAGGTGTCCATAGATGTGTGGATTTATCTCTGGGCTTTCTATTTTGTTCCATTGATCTATATTTCTGTCTTTGTGCCAGTACCGTACTGTCTTAATGACTGTGGCTTTGTAGTAGAGCCTGAAATCAGGCAGGTTGATTCTTCCAGTTCCATTCTTCTTTCTCAAGATTGCTTTGGCTATTCAAGGTTTTTTTGTATTTCCATACAAATCATGAAATTATTTGTTTTAGTTCTCTGAAAAATACCATTAGTAGCTTGATAGGGATTGCATAGATTGCTTTGGGTAGTATACTCATTTTCTCTATATTGATTATTCCAATCCATGAACATGGTATATTTCTCCATCTATTTGTATCATCTTTGATTTCTTTCATCAGTGTTTTATAGTTTTCTATATATAGGTCTTTTGTTTCTTTAGGTAGATTTATTCCTAAGTGTTTTATTCTTTTCATTGCAATGGTGAATGGAACTGTTTCCTTAATTTCTCTTTCTGTTTTCTCATTGTTAGTGTATAGGAATGCAAGGGATTTCTGTGTGTTAATTTTATATCCTGCAACTTTACTATATTCATTGATTAGCTCTAGTAATTTTCTGGCGGAGTCTTTAGGGTTTTCTTTGTAGAGGATCATGTTATCTGCAAACAGTGAGAGTTTTACTTCTTTTCCAATCTTTTATTTCTTTTTCTTCTCTGTAGGATTTTCTTGAGGGAGAAAAAGAATAGGTTCAACCATGGACTTTTTGTTTGTTTATTTAAAACACAAATTTGTTGTCGTATAGTGCTGAAACTCAGAAGTCCTCAAATCAAAGTGTCAACAGAGCTAAATTCTTTCTGGAGGCTACCGGGAAGAATCCATTGTCTTGCCTTTTCCAGCTCTCCTGCATTCCTGGGATTATGGTCCCTTCCTCCTCCATTTTCAAAGTGAACAGAATATCTTCAAACCTCTCTCTTTCTGTCTTTTTCCTCCTCCATTTTCAAAGTGAACAGAATATCTTCAAACCTCTTTCTGTCTCTCATTTCTGTCCTCATCCCTCCTTCTCTGATCCTCCTGCCACCTTTTACATGCAGACTATTGTGGATTATATCAAGCCTACTTGGATAAACCAGGGTAATCTCCTCATCTCAAAATCTTTAATTTACTCACATCTACAAAGTCCCTTTGCCATATGTATGTGCGTGCTAAGTCACTTCAGTTTTGTCCAACTCTTTGCGAACCCATGGACTCTAGCCTGCCAGGCTCCTCTATCCATGGGGTTCTCCAGGCAAGAATACTGGAGTGGGTAGCCATGCCCTTCTCCAGGGAATCTTCCCAACCCAGGGATGAATCTGTGTCTCTTATAAGAAGCCAAAATAACAATAGCTTGAAAAGAGTTTGTTTTTCACTTATGTAAGAGTCATGGGGTCAGGAATCCAATTTCTTCTCTGTCATTAACAGCTTCCAAAATGGCTGCTCCAGTCTCTACCATCACATCCACACTTAGAGTGACCAGCTTGTCCCAGTTTGCCTGAGGCTTCCCCAGTTTTAGCTCAGAATGCTCTGCAACTCAGGAATCTATACAAACCGGGACCATTGGTCACCCTTTAATACTCCATCCAACAGGACGCGGAGGGGAGGCTTGGAGGTCGTACCTTCCCTTTAAAGGCATGACCTGGAAGTCCACCTTACTGTTTCTCTTCATATCACATTCACCAGCACTTAGTCATATGGTCACATCTAGTTATAGAGCAGGCTCAGAAATGTAATCTTGACCTGGATGACTATGAGTCAGCTAAAACTTGAGTATTTTTCCCTAAAAGAGACATTAATGGATATGCAGAGATAACTAGCTGTCTCTGCCCAAATATGTGGTAAAGAGTGATGTATCACATTATAGGGATATGATGTAAGTAGGGTGCTTCTCTGGTGGCTCAGATGGTAGAGAATCAGTCATGTCCAACTCTTTGCGACCCTATGGACTATAGCCCACCAGGCTCCTCTGTCCATGGGATTCTCCAGGCAAGAATACTGGAGTGAGTTGCAATTTCTTTCTCCAGGGCATCTTCCCAACCTACTGATTAAACCTGGGTCTTCTGCATTACAGGTAGATTCTTTACTGTCTGAGCCAACAGGAAAGCCTATTTTTACCTTTTAAATTAGCCTTAGTATTACTAAAGGAAATCAGTCCTGAATATTCATTGGAAGGACTGATACTGAAGCTGAAACTCCAATACTTTGGCCACCTGATGTGAAGAACTGACTCACTGGAAAAGATACCGATGCTGAATACTGAAGGCCAGAGGAGAAGGGGACAACAGAGGATGAGATGGTTGGATGGCATCACCAATTCAGTGGACGTGAATTTGAGTAAGCTCTGGGAGTTGGTGATGGACAGGGAAGCCTGGCGTGCTGCAGTTCATGGGTTTGCAAAGAGTCGGACATGACTGAGCGGCTGAACTGAACCAGTATTACTATTTATTATTTATTCATTATTGGCTGTGTCAGGGCTCAGCTGTGGCACACAGGCTCCACTCCAGAGCACTCAGGCCCAGTAGTTGTGGTGCATAGACTTAGTTGTTTCAACAGCATGTGGGATCTTAGTTCCCAGACCAGGGATTGAACTCTTGTCTCCTGCACTGGAAGGCAGATTCTCTTTTTTTTGGTTATGCTGGGTCTTCATTGCTGTATGTGGGCTTTATCTAGTTGTACAAGTGGGGGCTTCTTTTCATTGCTGTGAGCAGGCTTCTCATTTTGGTGACTTCTCTTGTTGTGGAGCATGGGCTCTAGAGTGCATGGGCTTCAGTAGTTGTGGTGTGAGTGCTCAGTAATTGCTGCTCTCAGACTTAGTTGCCCCTTGGCATGTGGGATCTTCCCAGAGCAAGAATAAAACCCATGTGCCCTACATTGCAGATGGATTCTCAATCACTGGACCACCAGGGAAGTCCCTACCCTTAATATTATTAAATGTAGCTTTATCTAATCTTTGTCTCAAATGGAGACATTGATTTTGCAATTCCCTTTGGAATTCACCTTGAATCTTATTTTGAAGCCTGGGACTAGGACTTCCACTTACCTACCAGACTCACTTTTCCTGTCTGTTTTCAGTAGGATTTCTTCTCCTTCTTTTTTTACAGCATTGTGAAAAGTATTTTGTTTACGCCGGTAGTCATCATCTTGACATAGCTATTAGCTAAGTAGGCACTCTCCCCTCCAATAAAGACAAACAAAACAAAACAAGCCATGTGAGCATGGTTTATCCTGGGCGTGTAGTGAGATATTTTAAAATAGATTTCAAGCTCCCAGTAAGTTACTGATCTTTGAAATTCTACCTGTCTTTTTAAAGAAGACGTGTAGATCTGTAGTAGAAGCACTAACTCTCTAACTTATCAATGGACAAATAATATAAATAAATAATTTTTAGAAAAAAGAAATGTTCAGCTTTACTAATAATCAAATAAAAGTAGATTTGGGAAACCAGATTTAAATTTGGTTACTAGAAAATTAGCAAAAGCAGAACTTGTAAATCTCCAATTCTATCAAAGATGCAGGAAAGATATAAGTTGTCCAGTCTTTTTGGAAAGCATTTTGACAATATGTATCAAGACTGTTTATAATGTTAGTAATATTTCCACAATTGGGCATTTCCATGTGCTAAACCCTTTTCCGGGCTCCCAGTGGTAAAGAACGCCTGCTAAAGCAGGACACATAAGAGACGTACTTTGATCGCTGGGTCGGGAAGAGCCCCTGGAGAAGGAAATGACAGCTCACTCCAGTACTCTTGCTTGGAGAATCCCATGGACAGAGGAGCGTTGTGGGCTATAGTCCACGGGGTTGCAAGGAGTCAGACACGAATTAGCAACTGAGCACACAAGCCCTCTTCCTGCAGTTTTTGGCCAGAATTTCAGTTAACAAGATACACAACAGTTATTCTCTCTCTGGTGTGTGAAAGAGGGTGACAATGGATAATTAACAGGTAAACAAATCAACAGGGTAATTTCAGGTATTCTGAGTTTCAGAAGTAGAATAACTGTGTTAGTGGTGGATGAGGGTGGGGAGAGGGAAGGCAGTGCAGAGAGGGGCTTGCCAGGGAAGGCCTTTAAAAAGGAATAAATGCTGAGTTGAAACTTGCATGAGTCTTAAGAACATCTGGGAGAAGAGAGTTCCAGATTTGAGCCCAAGTGGCATGGTCCTATATGGGGACCTGCCTAGGGAGTCTAGGAAGTGGCTGAAGCCTCGTGCAGTGTCAGGAGGTCAGAGGGGAGACCAAAGGTGGTCAGGGACCCAGCAGGAGGATGTCCATGCCATGGTAAGGGTTTGGGTTTTATTTTGGATGTGAAGGAAGTCGTTAAATAAGTCTAAACAGGGGAGTGATGGGAATTAAGATTATTCTGTAACTCTATATCTACTAAGTTAAAAGTATATCCATGGTACAGTGTTATAGACCTAACCCTGCACTGAAGCTTATAGCATCTTGATGGAAAAGAGGCTTGAAATAAAATTGAAAAAGTTAATACCTGTTGCTTCTCTAAGCTGCTGTGGGCTGCAACTTTTGGCTTTGTATAAAGAGATAGTGTTATTATACATTTGGTGACTTGTCAACAACTGCAGTGAGACTGCCTAGGTTTGAGCCCCAGAAAAATCCCAGCAACCCTGCTTATGGTGACATGTCCTTAGGTGAGTTTATCAGTTGGGATAGGCTAAATGATGCTGTGAGAATAAATGATCCCCAAATCTCTATTTACAGCAGCTAAGGTTTGTTTTATTTTTCTTCCTTGGGCTACATATTTATTAAGGAGTATGCTATGTCTCTATTCCATGTTGTTTTCACTTCAAGACCCGTGTTGATGGAGCAGCATCTGTATGAAATATTGTCATTCAATATGGCTGATGGGGAGGAAATGTGGAGAAGCAGGGTCTAATTCTATTTATTTATTTTTGGCTGCACTGGGTCATCATTGCTATGAGGGATTTCTCTAGTTGTGGTGAGTGGGGGCTACTCTTCATTGTGAAGCCCGGGCTCTAGAGCATGGGCTCAGTAGTTGTGGCACACATGCTTAGTTGCTCTGAGACTTTGTGGGATCTTTCTGGACCAGTGATCAAACCCATGTCTCATGCATTAGCAGAAGGATTCTTAACCATTGAACCACCAGGGAAGTGTATGGTCTAGTTCTTAAAGCTTCAACTTCAAAGTAATCCACTTCACGTTTGCCAGCAAATATTACTCCTGAGTTCAACAGGGTGGGAGTGAGAGCTTTTGAAGAGGAAAGAGAAAGGGGGAACATACAGGGAGAATCAAAGAATTAAGTATGTCCAAACATTATGCAGCACATCAGAACAGAAAGCACATGCTTCTTGAGGACCACGCTCAGAGGATACAGGACACGGATCAATCATTCTGTGGTGAGGATAAAGACACCACAATTGACACCGTCAAGCTCAAATTTTCATGGAAATAGACTTTGTGGTGAACCACAGGAGGCAGCGCAGTCACTGAGGGAACGCCACTCAGGAAGTACAAATATGAGCAAGGCCACTGTGTGAACACGCAATGAGATCCTGACTCTTCACTTCTCTCACCCCTCACATTCAATCAGTCAGCAGAGCCTTCAGAATACACCTATCATCTGACTGCCTCTTGCCACCTCCACTGCTAGCCCATCTCCCACCTGGACCACAGCAACAGCCTCATACCCGGACCCCTAACCTCCGTTCTCCATCCAAGGAGCACCCTGGGCAAACGTATATTAAGTCAATTCTCTCTTTGTCTGAAAACCTTCCAGTGGCTTCCCATTTCATTAAGATGAAAATCCATGGTGCTTACAGTAATTGTCAGTTCTTTTTTTTTTTTTTTAATATTTGCTTATTTGACCATGCAGGTCTTAGTTGCAGCATGCAGGATCTTTAGTTAAGGCATTTGAGATCTTTTAATTGAGGCATGTAAACCCTTAGTTGCAGCAAGTGGGATCTAGTTCCCTAACCAGGTATGGAACCTGGGCCTCCTGCATTGGGATCGTGGGGTCTTAGCCAGTGGACCACCAGGGAAGTCCCAGAATATCCTCAATTTTGATATTTATTTTAAATGGCAATGTGGTCAAAATATTTTGAAAATGCAGCTCATGACTTGTTCCTCTACATCCTCAGGTCTCTGCCGCAAGGTCTCACTTAAGACCCTATCCTACTTTTTTTTTTTTCCTTCCTATAACTTATTGTCTTCTCTTATTCTGTACAGTAAACTAATTTTCCTTCCATCTCCCCATTAACACAAAAGCCCCAGAGAGGCAAGAATTTTTTTTCTGTTTTATTTATTACTCTATCCTCAATGCCTAGAACATAGTCTGGCACATAGTAGATGCTCAGTAAATTTTTGTTAAATTTTGAATTACTCCACTGTAGCTGATACCTAAAATATTAAGTGGAATATATATATATACCCCCAATGGAATATTAATCAGCCATAAAAAAGAATGAAAATGCTATTTTTAGCAACAGGAATGGACCTAGAGATTGTTACAAGTCACACAGAGAAAGATATTCAATATAATATGATATCATTTACATGTGGAATCTAAAACACAATGGTACAAATCAACCTATTTACAAAACAGAAATAGACTCATAGACCTGGAAATCAAACTTTTGGTTTGATTGGGGAGTGATGAATTAAGAGATGAGGATTAACATATGACAAGGGAAAGCGAAAGTGTTAGTCACTGAGTCGTGTCCGACTCTTTCCGACCTCATGGACTGTAGCCCGCCAGGCTCCTCTGTCCGTGGAATTCTCCACGCAAGAATAGTGGAGTGGATATTTCCTTCTCCAGGGGATCTTCCTGATCTAGAGATCAAACCTGGGTCTCCTGAATTGCAGGCAGATCTGCAATTTTTTTTTACTGTCTGAGCCAACAGGAAAGCTCACTAACACATATACACTACTATATATAAAATAAATAATGAATAAAGACATATTATATAGTACAGGAAACTCTACTCAGTACTCTGTAATGACTTATATGGGGATAGAATCTTAACAAGAGTGGATATATGTGTATATATAGCTGATTTACTTTGCTATACAGTAGAAACTAATACAACATTGTAAGTCAGCTATGCCTGCCTGCCTGCTAAGTCGCTTCAGTAGTGTTCAACTCTTTGCGACCCTATGGACGGTAGCCTGCCAGGCTTCTCTGTCCATGGAATTTTCCAGGAAATAATACTGGAATGGGTTTCCATTTCCTTCTCCAGGGGATCTTCCTGACCCAGGGGTTAGACCTGTGTCTCTTGCATCTCCTGCACTGGCGGGTGAATTCTTTGTCACTCGTGCTACCTGGGGAGCCCAAAATGGGACTCGGTAGCCATGACACACGGGCTTAGTTGCCCCACTGCGTGTTGGACCCTAGTTCCCAGACCAGGGACTGAACCTGTGTCTCCTGCATTGGTAGGCAGATTGCTAACCACTGGACCACCAGGTAAGGTCCCCTCCCAGTCTTTTCATGGCTTGATGGTTTTTAAGCACTGAATATTATTCCACTGTCTGGATAGAGCCATTTATCCATTCACCTGCTGAAAGATATCTTAGTTGCTGTCAGGTTTTAGCAATTACAAATAAATTTTGTACAAACATCTATTTGCAGGTTTTTATGTAGACATAGTTTTCAACTCTTTTGAGAAATACCAAGGAGCATAACTACTAGATCCCATAGCAAGAGTGTGTCTAGTTTTGTAAGAAATTGCCAAACTGTCTTCCAAAGTAACTGTACCATTTTGCATTGCCATCGACAATGGTTCTGCATCTTTGTATCAGCATTTTGTGGTAGTGTTGATTTCGATTTTGGTCATTCTGATAGGTGTGCAGTAGTATGAAACATGATTTCAAGGATGCCATGTGGCAAGTAAGTGGACCAGAGGGGATTTCACTTTTCTAGAGCCAGATCATGGCAACAATATCCTCAAACCAGCCTTATTATTGGTTCTACCAAACAAGGTCACTGTTGAGTCAAATAATCAAGCCAACAATATGCTTGTGTTTTGGAGGTGATATGTTCATAATAATTTCTCCATTGGAAAATAGAGTTAAGGTCTATTTTGAAATGAAGAAATGGATCTAAAACTGAGTGGGTTTATTCATTTTTCATTATACATTCTCAAACTTCCAAGGTTAGTTATTGGATTGGTGTGAAAGTAACTGCTGTTTTTGCATTGTTGAAATTTGCTGTTTGATATGGGAATACATTTTAAAACAAATGTGGTTACATTATATATCATTTTAATGCACATTTCTGGCTTTATGTTTTTCTGCTAATGACATTACTTGTTGTTTATTTTATATTTATTTTAGACTAGGGAAATGATGTTAGACAAAAATCAAATTAAAACAATTTTCTAATTTGAGTTCAAAATGAGTCATAAAGCAGTGGGGATAACTTGAAACATCAACAACACATTTGGCCTAGGAGCTGCCAATGAACATACAGTGCAGTGGTGGTTCAAGGAGTTTTGCAGATGAGACAAGAGCCTTGAAGATGAGGAGCATAGTGATCAGTCATTGGAAAGTGACAATGACCAGTTGAGACCCATCGTTGAAGCAGATCCTCTTACAACTACAGAAGAAGTTGCTGAAGAGCTCAACACCAACTATTCTGTGATCGTTCAGCATTTGAAGCAAATTGGAAAGGTGAAAAAGTTCATTAAGTGGATATCTCATGAGCTGACTGAAAATCAAAAACTTCATTGTTTTGAAGTGTTGTCTTCTCTTATTCTGCGCAAAAACAATGAACCATTTCTTGATCAGATTGTGACATACAATGAAAAGTGGACTGTATACGACAACTGGCGATGACCAGGTCAGTGGTTCAGCCAAGTAGAAGCTCCAAAGCACTTCCCATAGCCAAACTTACACCAAAAATGGTCATGGTCATTGTTTGGTGATCTGCTGCTGGTCAGATCCATTGCAGCTTGCTGAATCCCAGCGAAAGCATTACATCTGACAAGTATGCTCAGCAAATCGATGAGACGCACCGAAAATCGCAATGACTGCAGCCAGCATTGTTCAACAGAAAGGGCCCAATTCTTCTCCACAACAACGTCTGACTGCTTGTCACAAAACCAAGGCTTCAAAAGTTGAACAAATTGAGCTACGAAGTTTTGCCTCATATGCCATGTTGTCAATAACTTTTGGCACACAAAACACTTCCACAACCAGCAGGATGCAGAAAATGCTTTCCAAGAGCTTGTCAAATCCCAAAGCATAGACTTTTACGTTATGGGAATAAACAAACATTTCTTGTTGGTGAAAATGTGTTGATTGTAATGGTTCCTATTGTAATTAATAAAGATATGCTTAAGTCTAGTTATAATGATTTAAAATTCAGATGCAAACCACAATTACTTTTGTACCAACCTAATATTACTTCCCTGCAGCTCTTGTTAAACCAGGAACTTCAAGGATGAAACTCATGTTTCTCCAAATATAGAATGGGTAAAGCCAGTTTTAATTTAGCAGAACCTTGTAATAAGAAATGAAGGGGATACTTCTCTAATTGTAGGCAAAGGAGATGGAATTCTGAAAGACTATCAGAGTCTAAAATTAGTGAAATTTTGTGAAAATTAGTGAAACAATGAAAACCTCTCACTTCATCTCAATTTTTTTAAACCCCTAATCTTACCAGTTCAACCATGAGCTCCTGGATCATTAAAAAATGTATGACTTATATATGTGTTTCATAGTCCACAATGCAAACCATGTCTTCTTTGATATATTAGGAGGAAAATTTTCCTCATTCTTCAAAGGACAGTGCTATTTTAAAATTGATTTTATATTGTAGTTGAATATGTATGCATTAAAGTATGCATAACTAGAAACTTTCCTGGTGGTCCAGTGGCTAAGACTCCATGACCCAAATGCAGAGTGCCCAGATTTGATCCCTGGTCAGGGAACTAGATTCCACATGCTGCAACTAAGACCAGCAAACCAAATAAATCAATAAATATTTTAAAAATATGCATAACTAATCATCTAATCTTTCACAAAGATAAGATTACATATATGTTATTTTTATCTTGTCCTCATGAATAACCCAGTGTGGTAGGTATTACTGGGGCATTTTTATCTGTGGGACACTGAGCTCCACAGAGATTAGATATCATGCTCAATCATCCAGTAAGTGATGGAGTCAGGGCACAAACCCAGGCTCATGAGTCAAAGCCCTTGCTCTTGCCACTGTACCAGTGCCTCTACTGTGTCTGTTTTTCTATAGCGCAATTAAGAACTTCCAGCAACACTGTTAATAACACCTCAAGAAATGACCCTCACCTCCAGATCTTTTTTTTTTTTTGGCTGCAGCACACAGCTTGCAGGATCATAGTTCCCCAACCAGGGATTGAACCTGGGACCTTTGGCAGTAAAAGTGCAGAATCTTAAAGCTAAAGGGACTCTGTTGGATATGTACCTGATGACAAAAATAGAGACTCTAGAGAGTGAGACTCAGAAGCACAGTTGATTGGTTGTAGATATTTTGTCAAGAAAACAGTGTAGACTCTGAAACACCCGTCCAGACCCTACTAGTACAGCCTATGCCTAAGGCAGAGCCATTGAGTTGGACTTCTGTTTATTTCACAGGTCACCAGCATTTCACTGGTCCATTTTAGTGTCTCTGTTACTTCTGCTCTTTTAATTGAAGTATAGTTGATTTACAACGTTGTCTTAATTATGCTGTAATTACAGCAGTGATTCAGTTGTACATATATATAATTCTTTTTAAAAATATTATTTCCATTATGGTTTATCATAAGATATTAAATATATTTCAGTAGGACACTGTTTTTTATCCAGTCTATATGTAAAAACTTACATCTGCTAACCTGACTCTGCCACTCCATCCTTCCCCAACCTCCTCCCCACCTTGACAACCATCAGTCTGTTCTCTATGTCTGTGATTCTCCTTCTGCTTCATAGAAAGTTTCATTTGGGTCATAGTTTAGATTCTACATATAAATAATATCATATGGTATTTTGTTTTTCTTTCTAACTTACTTCTCTTAGTCTGATAATCTCTAGTTGTATTCATGGTGCTGCAAATGACATTGTTTCATTCTTTTCAAATTAAATCCATTGTCAGGAGAGAAAACTGTCAGTAGAATCAGACATAGAGCTGTCCCATATGTTGACAAAATAAAAATTCATATTAAAAATAATCATGAGATATAAATAAAAGCTTTAGTGAGAAACGTGGACAACATTGTTAACTGATGGGGACTTTTTATGGAGAGAGGAAAACTATAATAAAGGGCCAAGTGTAAATGCTAGGTATAAAAAAAGTAATATACGAAATAAACAATTTTTTAAAAGAGGAGGTTAGATACAGACATTAGTTAACTTCAAGACAAGTCATTAGAAATACCCAAACCAAAATACAAAGAAGAAAAGAGTGAAAACAAAATACCTGAGTGCATAAAACAATATTGAACAGTTTAATATATGTGTGAATGAATTCCTACAAGGAGATGAAATGAAAACATTTAAGGAGATATTGGCTAAGAATTTTACTAAAATTAAAGATATTAACATGGATCTAAGAAGCTCAGTAAATCTACAGTAGTTTAAATACAAAGAAAACCACACCTAGGCACATCAGAGTCAAAATGCTAAAAACCAAAGGTAAAGAAAAATTTTGACAGCAAAGACTAAACGATACATTACATACAGGGGAACAATTATAAGAAAAATATCATTCCTACTTCTTATCAGGAATAATAGAGACCAAAAGATAATGTATTTGGCATCTTTTTTTTTTTTTTTTTTTTGTATTTGGCATCTTTAAAGTTAAAAGGGGGAAAATTTTTTGTCAATCTAGAATTCTGTATCTAGCAAAAATATCCTTTGAAATGAAGGTAAAATTAGGACCTTTTTTTCCTTTGCCACAAAGCTTTCAGGATCTTAGTTCCCTGACCAGGGACTGAACCCAGGCCCCAGCAGTGAGAATGCTGAGTCCTAACCACTGTACCACCAGGAAGTTTCCTAAGATTATGGCTTTTTAAACAGACAAAAGCTGAAAGTATTTATCTCCAGCACATCTGTACACTATAAGATCTACTAAAATTAGTTCATCAGTGTGAAAGTGCTGAGCTCTACCTAAACTGCAAAAATTAATGGTTTAGGTAAATTTACAATAAATTTGTTGTTGTTCAATGGCTAAGTCATGTCTATCTATTTGCGACCCCATGGACTGCAGCATGGCAGGCTTCCTGTCTTTCTCCATCTCCTGGAGTTTGCTCAAACTCTTATCCATTGAGTTGGTGATGCCATACAACCATCTCATTCTCTGTCATCCTCTTGTCCTGCTGCTTTCAGTCTTTACCAGTATCAGGGTCTTTTCCAATGAGTCAGTTTTTTGATAGATTAATTAAACTTTTTCTTCATAGAGAAAAATTAAAATCACTCATTTGAAAACAAAGAAGTCTTACCTTCCAATTATCCTTCTTATGGGTTCTTTCCAGAGTAAAATGCTAAATATCATTTTGTACTTTTCTTCTTATGTATGTGCTGTGCAAAATGCTAAATATCATTTTGTACTTTTCTTCTTATGTATGTGCTATGCTGTACTAACACTCCCCAAATCATTGAGCTACTCTTAAAACTGAAAAAAGAAAAGCAGCTTTATATCATGTACATAATTTTTGTTGTTGTTGTTCAAATCACACACATAGAAACTTGTAATACAACTGAGTGGAATATATAACACATTCTTGGTTTAGTATTATCAATAGAATTACACAGTGAACAATTATCAGATAATTCCTTTTATTGGTCCTCTGGAGTGCTGCAGTCCATGAGGTTGCAAAGAGTCAGACATGAACTGGTGACTGAACAACATGCCATCTAAATGACTGAATACATTGTTAATCCATTTTTTTAAAGTTCATTAGTCTGGAAAAAAATTGTATGAAATAAAAACTGATTTTACAGGAATGAATGAACAATAGCAGAATTAAAATATTGGAAAGTATAAAGGTAGGACACATGAAACAAACAGAAGTCAAACACTAAAATAGTAGACTTAAAACCCAAACATATTCATAATTATATTATTCATAATAACTAAGAACTGAAAATAGTTCAGATATTTAACAGAGCATGGACATACAAAATATGGCATATTTAGACAATGGAATAATACCTAGCAATGAAAGGAAATAAGCATCTTACAAATGTAATCATATGGATGAATCTCAAAGACATGCTGAGTAAAGAAAGCTAGAAACAAAGGAATACATACATAATATGCCATTTAAATTAAATTCAAAAACAGGCAAAATCGATTTCTAGTAATAGAAATTGGAACAAAGGCTACTATGGGCAGGGGTATTGACTAGAATATAATAGGAACATTCAAGAGTCATGAAATGTTCTCTATCAGAGTTTGGCAAACTTTCTGTAAGGAGGTAAAGAGCAAATATTTTAGGTTTTGGGGGGTCATACAGTCTATGTTGTATCATAAAATTAGTCATAGATAAAACAAACAAATGGGTGTGGCTGTGTTCTAAATTTTTGTTAGGCAACTCAAATCATTTAATTATGAAAAGCCAGAAATTATCATCATCAGGATATAAAATCAGTTAATCACTCGTTGGGGAGAGGGGTAAATATTAAGAATCCAAATATGTATAATCTTTTATTTAGAAAACTTCTCAGGAATGATTATTACCCTGTGCTTTCTTAGCGGGGAGACAGAAAGATTTGCAAAAATCAGCTATCTGTTCAACTTTTATGGAAGGTGAATCCCTTTAGTCCTCACTTTATTTTAGAGACAGGAAAAAGACTCAACCTTTTTTTTTGGATGGGGAGTTCACCACATGGCTTGTGAAATCTTAGTTCCTCAACCAAGGATTCATCTTGGGCCACTGGCAGTGAAAGTGTAGAGTCCAAACCACTGGTGTGATAAATTGCTCAGTCATGTCTGACTCTTTGCAACCCTATGGACTGTGGCCTGCCAGGCTCCTCTATCCACGGGATTTGCCAGGCAAGAATGCTGGAGTGGGTTGCCATGTCCTGCTTCAGGCAATCTTCCTGGACCAGGGATCAAACCTGCATCTCTTGTGCCTCCTGCATTGGCAGGTGGGTTCTTTACAACTACTGCCACCTAGGAAGCCCCCAGATCTCCAGAGAATTCCTCAAACTTCTTAGTTATGAATTATTCATCACCTCTTTCTTTCAGGGAATATTTGAGATCCAAGAATGTTATTCTTCAAACTAAACTCAAAATAATTGGAGAAAGTTGAAAATGGACAGGATTTTAAATTACACTAGATAACAGTATTATAGTTTTGTAAGAAAAGATTATTTTTTATTGTATGTTAATGCATATATATGGAATTTAGAAAAATGGCACTGATGAACCTATTTGCAGGGCAGAAATAGAGATGGAGACATAGAGAACAAACTTGTGGACACAGTGGGGAAGGAGATGGTGGGATGAATTGAAAGAGTAGCACTGTATACATTACCATGTGTAAAATATCTAGCTAGTGGGAAGCTGCTGTATAGCACAGGGAGCTTAACTCTGTGCTCTGTGATGACCTAGAGGGCTGGGATGGGGGTGGTGGTGGGGAGGAAGGCTCCAGAGGGAGGGGGCATGTGTATACTTTCAGCTGATTCACATTGTTGTGCAGCAGAAACCAACACATTGTAAAGCAATTATACTCAAAATAAAAATTAAAGAAAAAACTGTTTTTTAGGAGATGCACACTGGTATATTTAAATGATGTTTACAAATTTGCCTGGTTCAGAAAAAATATTATATCTACATATAAGTGTGCTAAGTTGCTTCAATCTTCTTCCAACTCTTTGCTAGTCAATGGACTGTAGCCTGCCAGGCTCCTCTGTCCATGGGATTTCCCAGGCAAGAACACTGGAGCAGGTTACTACGTCCTCCGCTGGGGGATCTTCCTGACCCAGGGTTTGAAACCATGTCTGTTATGTTTCCTGCATTGACAGGCAAGTTCTTTACCACTAGTGTCACCTGGGAAGCCCATCTATATACATGTAAATGAAATTACATAAATAAATCAATCATGGCAAAATATTAATTGTTGAACTTAGATGGTTGTCATATAGGTAATATTTAAAATCGCTCATAATAAAGCATTGGGAAGAAAAACAAACAAGAGATTGCATTTAAGAACTGTCTCATGTGAAATTTTCCATTTTTCCCTTTTCCATTCACTGCACAGATGGTAGATGTGGGGGCGGTAGAACAGAAAACAGCTGGAGAAATAGCAATATATTCGGTCATAAGTCAACTAACTAAAAGACAAGTTCAACAAAACTTTGAAACAATGTTATGTCACTTTCAGAGTCATTCAGCCAGATGCTGAGAAGTCAGAAACCTAAATATATGATTTTAAGAAAGAGATTTTTTTCATGTTGGGGCTGGAGGGAGTATGAGCCTTTTCAGGAAGTTTAGGGATCTTTAGGGACCACATTATGAAGATATTAAGGCAATTACAGAAGAAAATGAGTTATGAGGTCCCTCTGTTTAGAGGCTTGTTCTAATTTTATTATAGACACTGAAATTTGAATTCTGTATGATTTGCATGGTCATAAAATGCTTTTACACTTCTGGTTTTATTATTATTGTTTTGGGCTGCACTGTATGACTTGCAGGATCTTAGTTTCCTGAGCAGGGACCGACCCCAAGTCTTGACAGTGAAAGCACTGAGTCTTAACCACTGGACTATCAGGAGCGTTGCCAGGCTGTAGAAGACTAGGCTGTGTACCAGATTTGGCCTGTAGCCTGCAGTTCGCTGACCCTTGTTCTATTAATATATCTTGATGGGGATGTGAGTTATACAGATGTTTGCATTTGTATAACTGAAGAAACTGGTCATTTAAGGTCTGTCCATTTCTCTGGAAATAAACTATTTCTTAATAGAAAAACTTCTTAAAAAAAGAAAGAGACAAGGAACTTAGTACTGATGTTCTGCTTTATTAACAAAACATTAACAGGAATAACATAAGACATTTAAATTTTCACACACAACACTATTGTGCTATTTAAACAAAGCAGATTCAGACAGAAAATTGTGTTTTAATTGTTCTGCAGGTGAGGAATCAAGGTCCAAACAAACACCAAATTCCTAGTTGCTAACTTTCTTTCTTTTATTTATTTAATTTTGGCTGCACTGGATCTTGGAGAAGGCAATGGCAACCTACTCTTGCCTGGAAAATCCCATGGACGGAGGAGCCTGGTAGGCTGCAGTCCATGGGGTCGCGAAGAGTGGGACTGACTGAGCGACTTCCCTTTCACTTTTCACTTTCCTGCATTGGAGAAGGAAATGGTAACCCACTCCAGTGTTCTTGCCTGGAGAATCCCAGGGACTGGGGAGCCTGGTGGGCTGCCATCTATGGGGTCGCACAGAGTCGGGCACAACTGATGCAACTTAGCAGCAGCAGCAGCAGTGCTGGATCTTCATTGCCGGTCGTGGATTTTTCTCTAGCTGTGGCTAGCAGAGGCTACTCTCTTGTTGTAGCGCACAGCCTTCTCATTGGGATGGCTTTTCTTGTTCTGGAACACAGGCTCTAGGTGCAAGAGCTCAGTAACTGCAGCTCACGAGTTCTAGAGCGAGGGCTCAGTGGTTGGGATACAAAGGTTTAGTTGCTCCTTGGCATGTAGGATATTCCTGGACCAGGGACCAAACCCATGTCCCTTGTATTGGCAGGTAGATTCTCAACCACTGTGCCACCAGGGAAGTCCCAATTGCTAAATTTCCTAAGAGATTTTGGAAACTTCTGATGTCCCTTGGGGTAAGTCAATTCGGTGGCAGGATTTTTACTGTAATTATATGTTGGAACTTGGATGATAGTTTTTATGAACTGACAGAAGAGATTTATGGCAATACATCCAGGCTAAAATATACTTGTTGGAAGTGTCAACATCCTATTTCTCACTTTTCCATTTGCCTTGACTTCAGCTTATCCTTTGACTTCTCTGAATGGTTCTCCATATTGAAACTCCTTCTGTATTGTTTCTAGGATATACCTCTGTCCTGGTTCTCCTGCTACTTCTAACATTTCTCTTGGTCTTTTCAGTGTCTTTTGCTGATCCCTGAGTGAATGCTCTCATTACTTTCCCCAGGCTCTAATACCAAGTGGCAGGCTCTCCCCTAATGAGAACAGTCTCTTCACCTTGTTTGGACTCTAATGCATCACAACCAGGTGATCCCCATTCATGCGTGTCTGCCTCACCTCGCTTGGGCTCTAGGTATCTCATGCTGGGTTAACCTTCTGTATGTCTACTATTGTCATCCCACTTGGGCTCTGACTCTCCCCACCAGGACTAACTCCTAATTAGCTCAAATTTCCATGCCGGGCAGCTTCTTGTTATGAAAACCTACCTTATTCTGCACTCTAATATCTTTAGGACTGAAATGTTCAGGAAGAGGAAGAGAAAGGGACAGAGGAAGGCGAGGTGGAGAATCTTTAAATATTTTACTAGATCTTTTAAATATCGAGCTCTTTGATCCACCTGTAACTTATTTTTCTGACACTGATGTAGGGATCTGACTTTGCTATTTTTTCCTAATGAATGATGTGCTTAGTTGTTCAGTCATGTCAGACTGTTTGTGACCCCATGGACTGTAGCTCGCCAGGCTCCTCTTTCCATGGGGAATCTCCAGGCAAGAATACTGGAGTGGGTTGCTATGCCCTTCTCTTCCTAATAAATAACAAACCCCAAGCATATATTGAATAGTTTATTATTTACATCCATTTGAAATGCTGTGTTAATCATAAACTCATTGTTTATATATCCATGGGTCTGTTTCTGTATTCTCTTAATTACTTATATACTGTATTTTGATTATTTCATTCACTGGAAGAAATTTAATCGGAAATTAGTTTAATATGAGGAGAAATGATATCTTTATCAAGTAATACAAGGAAATGGAATTTTTCAAATCTTCTTTTATGTATTCATTTTATGGCTATCTTTCCATTGGTAAAGTCCTACAGCTTTCTTCTTATAGGTTTTGTTCATTTTACATTTTTTTTCTATAGTTTTCCCTGTATTCTATAGTTTTCATGATTTTAAGTGGTTTCTTTTTCTTCTGTTTTCTGTTCTAATTAATGCTTGCTCAGGAATAGGAATTCCTTTGATCTTTTTGTTGTTGCTGATCTTTTATTGTACCACCTTCTTGACTCTGGTATTTGTGCTAATAATTTGTCATGAATATTTTTGAGTGTCAGTGTAGTAGCTCACATTTATAAGATTATAAATATAGCTTTAAATTTCAAAGTAACATGAATACTTTTGTCTCATAAAAGTGAGAGAATTACAGTGCTAAATCATCTTTGACCTACACCCCTCCTTACTAGAGTGCACTCTCCAATATTAGTAGCCATTAATATATATATTTCATAGAACATTATACTGTACTTTTTGTGTGTGTATTTTCAAATATTGCCAAATGCAACTTTTTTTTCATTCAAAATGTGCTTTGCTAATCTATCCTTATTGGCACATCTAAATATTAATATATTTCATTCCCTTCAAATGCTCTACTCACTTTTCATTATATGTATCATATTTTATTTACTTATGACCCAATTGAAGAACATTTAGATTATTTCTAACTTTTCACAGCCACAAATAATGTTGAAATGAACAACCTTGTTGATGTCTCCTACTATATATTTGTGTGTGTTTTTCTAGCATGGATGTCTTTCTAGGGTGGGTGTCATATTCCTAGGTTTGAAGGATGTTTAAAAATTTTTAATTATGAATAAGCATTAAGTATGTGTGTGCTCTTAATATTCCCAGTTTTCTAGGTAGTTTGGAGTTCATTGTGAGTGAGTATTCTTTTCAGTCTCTACTAAAGTAAACCCGATTTTTCTCTCTTCACCAGTTGTGGTAAATTATAGAAAATTTCTAAATCCGAAATACTTCATATTCAAATAATAATCCTAACTAATATGGTGATTATTTTAAAAATATACTGCTGGACTTGCTAATATTTAACAATTTTTGGTCTTTGTTTACAAGTGTAGTTGAACTATATAGCTTTCCTTTCTTGTACTCTACTGATTCAGATTTGATAATAGGGGTTCACGAGTTTTATAAAATTGGATAAAACATTGAATATCTTTCCATCTTTCCTAAGTTCTGGAACCATAATGTAACCTAGGAATTATATGTTATTTGAGTTTTATATAATTATTCCTAGCTATTGCTTTTCAAATTAATAGTTAATTATGTAATCTAAATCCTCTATATCTAACTTAAAAAATCTAAGATGCCTATTCCTGGGATAGATGTATTTATATCTTCAGTACACTCTACTACAAATTATCAAAAAATTTTTCATGTTTAACCTTAGGGAAGGTTAGAATATGTTCCCACAGTCACAACAGTTCTAGTGTATGTTATGCTGTCTTTGTGGACTTCACCCTTCATTATGATAAAACCATTTTGATGCCTTTGCTTTCAACTTTATTAACATCACTCTATTGCTGTGCACTGATTACCATTAGATTAGAGACTCTTTAAGGGCCATATTCTCATACTTTGTGCTGCTGTTGCAGTTTGCTCAAGGTCAATTTATAGGTTGTTTTTAATCCAGTGAGTCTTTTTAAAGTCTGATTAAAATTAACCCACTTATATTTATTGTAAATACTGATATTTATACTTATTCCTTTAATTTTTAAAATCAATTTAGCATATTTCTGTCTAGTTTTTTTTTTTTTTCCCCCTCCCTTGTTCCCATGCTGACTTATGCTGCACTGGATATGCTTTCTTTGTTCCATTTCCCCCCTCTTTAATGGTCTGCAAATTATAAATCAATCAAACTAATTCTTGTGTTTATTCTTAAAATTTTTATTTAATGTCATGTATTCAGAACATACATGTTTAAAATCAATACCCAGAGTTAACTTGAATCTATAATTCCTTGAATATGTTTCTGAACTTTTCCCGATTCTCAGTTTTCACACTTGTAAAATGTGAGCTTGAGTTCTCCACTTAATCTTATTTAATCTTAAATATTAAATGTGATACCACATCAAGCATCAGCCTTTATAAAATAACAGATCTTCAATTCCTTCATTGCATTTTTTTCTTCATTCAACCAAAAATCTTCAGGTGGAACAGACACAATCACCTTTCAACTCCTTTGTCCTTCAAAGTCACTTCCTCTTCATATCTTACATTATGACCTTGATCTAGTCTTTCATTTTCTTTGTAAGACTCAGAATATCTTCTCATTCTCCCTTTACATTAAAAAGAAAGAAAGAAAGAAAGAAAACAGCCCATTCTTGTATTGTACGAATGGCCTCTTTTGCTTTAGATATAATTAATATCATTTCCCAGTGACTCCATGCCTTTCTTCATTTTTCCTTCAAAATGGCGGACTTCAGACTTCCACGATCATCACCACGTGCGCCTGCGCCTCCCGCGGCCATTTCGCCCAGCAGCCCAAGCTCCAACCTCTGCTCCGCGAAGCGCCTGCGCACGAGCCTCTCGAGCACTGTCGCTCCTCCCTCTAGCTGAGTACGCTTCAAACCGCACGTTCCAGTCCCTTCCCTCCCCCGCTGACTCTGCACCGCTCTCACCCCTTTCCTGTGAGATTCTTCCGCCAAGTGGAAAGCCTATCTTCGGTCGACAGCCTACGCAGTTGACAAGCAATCCAATAGGCACTTACAGCCCTAGGGTTCGCCATCTAGTCTTATCTGTGCACCACAGTAATTTTCCTCTGGGTCCTAAAGTTGATAACCGATTTCGCGGGACTTTTTTGCATCCGTGAGGCAACAAATAGAAAGAATGGCCCTGGCGGAGGAATCCCTCGCTTACGCTCGGTGTACTTTAACCTAATGGGGGTCGTCCGGGAGTCGGAAGGGGGAGGGGAGAGGGAGGAGGCAGCCAAGGAATTGTTTTTTTCTCTCGCCCCGCCCTCGTTCGGGCGGCCAATGGTGATGGTCTCTTTCCCTACTAGTCTCGCCCAGCTCCTCGGACTCAGCCAATGACTGGTGGAAGCGGCTCCGAGGGGGCGGACCCAGGAGGCTGTGCGTGTCTTGTGAGAGCTCTTGAACCAAGTCAGAGCTAGAGTCGGCTGGGCGGCTGGAAACGGCGGCTGCCGCCGGTGACTCAGGGAGGCGGGAGGCGGGGTAAAAGCGCCGCGGCCTCGGCTGAGGGGAGCGGAGGAAGAAAGGTGAAGGCGCCAAGCCCGCGGCCCCGCCATCCCCGCGCTGGGGCGCCGGCCGGGGGTTCCGCGGCCGGGAAGAAGGGTGTCGGGGCGGGGCGGCGGGGCAAGTGCGGAACCGCGGGCTCGCCCCTCCCGCGGGGCCGCCCGGGGCGGGGACCCGGCCGCCTGGGACGGGCCCTCTGCTTCGGGGCCTTTTCTTTTCCGGGGTGAGGGGCGAACACTTTCAGATCCACTTAAGCAAATAATTTTCTCCTCACTCAGTGTGCGGTGAGGTTTAAGGTTTTGGAAAAGCGAAACTTGGGAGAGCGAGGGTCACGCGGCTCTTGGGGCCCGTGTTTGGGGTGGGGGAGAGATGGGGGGGCGGGGAAGGCGCGGGTGGAGAGATCGGGTGCTGAGTCTTACGTCCTCGCCTCCGCCGCCCGGGGTCCGGTCCTCAGAGCGGGGTTAGGACCCTCCCTCCTCCCTGGCCTCCTCTCCGCCCGCCCTCGCCCCCACCGCCCTCTCTTCCCGGCCCCCTCCTGCCGGCCGCCTCCGTTGCATTTTGTTTTTGTGTTTTTGCAGGGAGGAGCCCTTCCTGCAGCGTGGAAACCATGGTGCTCACGCTCGGAGAAAGTTGGCCAGTACTGGTGGGGAAGCGATTCCTCAGTCTGTCTGCAGCCGACGGCGGCGACGGCGGCCACGACAGCTGGGACGTGGAGCGCGTCGCCGAGTGGCCCTGGCTCTCCGGGACCATTCGAGCCGTCTCCCACACCGACGTTACCAAGAAGGATCTGAAGGTATAAGCGGCTCCCGAGCCTCGGCAGTCGGACGTTTCCTAGTTACCTTGGTAACGAGACAGGCAGCACACCCCCATTCCCCCTCTCCCCTTTTCTGAAAAGGCGACCAGAAAGTTGGCATCTGATCTGAAGGTGCAGAAAACTAGACCTTCAAAGTCTTTGAAATGGTGTGTAGAGCGAGGTGTGTTTGGCCTGGAGTTGCCTGTTTTTAATAATGGGCTTAGAGGTTGCTCAGACATGCTTAGTTGTTGCCCGCGCTGTGCCTCCTTGCTCAGTTGGTCTGTCTTATCTGACTCTTTCAACCCCATGGACTGTAGCCTGCCAGGCTCCTCTGTTCGTGGGGATTCTCCAGGCAGGAATATTGGAGTGGGTTGCCATTTCCTTCTCTAGTGCTTCCTCAGGACAGTACGGTTCCTTCTAGGAAAGGGGTTGAAGTGATGTTAATACTATCTGGGACAGGTGGGTGACATTTGGAATGTTTGAGAATTCAGCGTTGAGAATAGCGGATGCAAGTGCTTTTAGTTGGGTTTTTTGGTTCGTTCCTCCGAATTTCTTCCCCCCAACTTCTTAAACTTTCAGACTTGTGAGAAAAAAAGTGTGTGTAGAGGGAGGAGCGTAGTCCTCTTTTCAGCGTGTTAGGGTGGGTGTTTGCCCTTATATGGTGGGTCAGGGCAGGAGTGAGTTCCTGGTTGTCTTTGAGGAGTCTGTAAGTGGGTGTGGGATATGACCATATATGGAGGGTTGGGGTGGAGCTGCCCCTTATACGGTGTGCCGGAGGAATGACTTCAAACACTCTATTGGAGTGTTGGAAGGGAAGGAGAGAAATGGGAACAATTGCGGCAGGTGATTTTGAATCGGAATGACACGCAGAATCTTTTTCAGTTAGATCTTTTCAAAAAGAGGTGAATTCTGCTTTTACTCCCTAATAGAAGTATGGGTGTGAAAGGGTGCTGGAAACAACCAGTGAGGAAGCCATTGTACCAATAAACTCTCCTTTGTGCAAAAAAATAACTGAAGAGAGGTCCCCAACAAAAACTCTGAGGTGGTGATAACTTGAAGAAAGCTTGTCAGAACAGAAGAACTTTCCATCCTGGGTAATGGATTCACTTGGTCATTCTCTTGGCTTTTTCTTGCAAACTGCTCAGATAAGGGAAGCAAGCTTTCGCACTGGCAGTTGAATACATGTTGATTTCTGAAACACTGTTCAAGGAGGACACTTTCAAGGTGACAGTGCATGCCCCAACTAGTAATTAGTCTGCAGAAGGTTATAGGAAAGGATATGTGGTAATGTATTTTCAAAGCTTCCGTAGTCTACTTTATCTTCATGTGGAAAAAGGAGTGACCATTGTGTACTTAACCATGTGTTAGGCATCATGCTGAAGAGTTAATGGCTGTGTTCATATTTAATCCTTACAGCAGTTCTTTGAGGGTAGATACTAATATTCCCCACTTTATAGACAAAAATACTGGGTCTGGGGGAGATTTTCTTGTCTAAGGTCACAGTTGGAATTGTTCTCACCAGAAAGTTTTGACCCTTGAGCCCACTTTCTTAATCATCGTGCTCCCTAATCAAAGGCTGTGCCACCGAAGGATTCCTGTCATACAGTGTGAAGTTGGTTTCACTCATTGAAAACTGGGTTTTGAGGTTTACAGAAAGAATTAGTGTGGTGCAGGGATGGCCAACCTGTTTGCTTTAGGCTAATAAACTCTCTCCATAAAAATGGGCTTTGAGGAGTAGATGTTAATCATAGTTGTTATGGTTTATTTCACAACAAGTAAAATTTTCTCTATTGCCTTTGTTTTTATTTGATTTGAATGGAAAAGAGACTAAGCTTCACAGTTTTTAGTTCTTTAGCAACTAATGAGACACCAGATATTCCCTTCCCCATCAGAGATCAAGGACCTGTTGGGTTAGAAAGGCAGTCTAGGAGGTCCTTTATGTGTTGTCTTCTCTGCATCTTCCTCACCCCCAGCCTTTGAATGGCGGTGATAGCTTCATTTTCAGAAAGAAGAAATAGATTTTAAAGAGGAAGTCTTGTCCAGACTTGGATAGTTAGCTACTGAGGGACAGAGAGAGCACTTGAATCTAGGTTTGGCTGTTTGTCTTCCAGTGGGCTAAGGTGCCTAACCTGGAGGCAAGAGGGGTTTAATTCAAGAACAATTTCAGTTATAGTGGATTTTTTGCATTACCTACATTCTTCACAACTCAGCCCTCCTGTAAGAAATCTACTCAACTTCTCTTTTCTAATCACGATTTATTGCTGCATTCCTTAATGGAGTAGCAGATGAAGTAATTGGCTTAAGTGTAGGGACATGTATTACTAAAAGCAGTTTTGGAAACTTTGAAACCAATTGTTTGGCAAGATACAGGCATAAACTGAGTAGGACCCTGCTGTAAGATTTAGAGGGTTTTGGGGAGTGGGTTGGGACTGGGGGCAATAATGAATAAGAAGGAATAAAATTCAAGTAGTGTGCACCTGTTTTAGCACTGGTAGAGGTCCAAGTCTGTCTAGACTGATTTGCTTCCTTGGTTGAGGAGTTAATAAGGCCAGGACTTGTTAACTTTGGTTCATTTAGAGAAACACTTTGTAACAAAGCCACTTACTTAGTTACATTGTGTTTACTGGTTTGGGGGAGTGGGTTGGGACTGGGGGCAATAATGAATAAGAAGAAATAAAATTCAAGTAGTGTGCACCTGTTTTAGCACTGGTAGAGGTCCAAGTCTGTCTAGACTGATTTGCTTCCTTGGTTGAGGAGTTAATAAGGCCAGGGCTTGTTAACTTTGTTCCTTTAGAGAAACACTTTGTAACAAAGCCACTTACTTAGTTACATTATGTTTAGTGGTGAAGACAGAATTAACAAACACCTTTTCCCAGGTCGCTCAAGCAGTAAAGAATCCACTTGCAATGTAGGAGACTCAAGAGACAGGGGTTTGATCCTTGGGTCAGGAAGATCCCCTGGAATATGAAATGGCAACCCACCCAAGGAATCTTGCCTGGAGAATCCCATGGACAGAGGAGCTTGTGGGCTACAGTCCATGGGGTCACAAAGAGACATGACTGAACAACTGAAGCAGTAAATGCTTTTATTTAATTCTCACAAAAATCCTAGAGAGTAAATTACACTTTTTAGTGTTAGAAACTGAGGCTTATAACTTGCCCATTTTTGTCTTCAAACCTTAAACACTAAGCTTTAATATTCAGATAGAATGAAATTAGCACGACTCTTACTTTGCTGGCTTCAATATCCCCAGAACTAAGAACATTGCTTGGCATGTAGATTTTGCTAAAATATTTGAACAAATACATGAAGGAAGCAAATAGTTATTACTTATATATAGAAAAGCAGTTTGGGAATAATCTTGCAATGGAACAATGGTATTCTCTTTATCTGGAATAACAACAGATCTTAACTAGGTGTGATTAGAACAACTTCTTTAACCTTATTTTTATCCCATTCTTCTTATTTGAGTGTGAGGCAGGTTGCTTTCTCACTGGCTTTGTTCATTATGCATGCTGAGAGTGTCCTCCTTCTCTACCTTGTTTATCTAGGTCTTTCCCTTCCTTGCTTTTGTAGTTCAGTCACTAAGACGTGTCTGACTGTTTGTGACCCCATGGACTGCAGAATGCTGGGCTTCCCTGTGCTTCGCTATCTCCCTGAGTTTGCTCAAACTCAAGTGCATTGAGTTGGTTATGCCATCCAGCCATCTCATCCTCTGTCCCTCTCTTCTCCTCTTACTCTCAATCTTTCCCAGCATCAGGGTCTTTTCCAATGAGTTGTCTCTTCACATCAGGTGGTCCAAGTATTGGAGCTTCAGCATCAGTCCTTCTAATGAATACTCAGGATTGATTTCCTTTAGGATTGACTATCTTGCAGTCCAAGGGATTCTCAAGGATATTCTCCAACACCACAGTTCAAAAGCGTCAACTCTTCAGCGCTCAGCCTTCTTTGTGGTCAAATGCTCACATCCATACACAACTATTGGAAAAACCATAACTTTGACTATATGGACCTTTGTCAGCAAAGTAGTGTCTCTGTTTTTTAATACACTGTCTAGATTTGTCATAGCTTTTCCCACTCATTAGCAGCTGAATGCCTTGACTACTGTCTGCCTGGTCTTTTCATCCTTGCAATACAGTTGAAACTTGAATGAATGTTGCCTGTCAAGCCATGTAAAATGAGAAACTTTTAGCACAGTGTAATAACTGTTTACCCTTACAATTGAATGCTTGATTCTAGGATTTGAGATAAAAGTCTGGGTGGAAGAAGACATAAATAGAAGCATAATGAGATGATTTCTGATTTGTGAAGTAGTGAAATAAGTGACCTTCTGCATCATCGTGCTGGACATAGAGTAGATAATGTCATCAAAAACTTTGGGATTAAAAAACATGCCATTGTGTAAATGCTTATTTTTAAACCTGGAAACATTTTACTTGGCCATTCTGATAGTTTTCATAATCATATACTCAGGTAAGATTAGTGTATACTAAGTGGGAGGTTTTGAAATTAGCTTGATTAGATAATATTAACTCATGTGTCTTAAAGAGATTTTCTTTTGGGGAAAACTAGCTTGAAATAATTAACTTGAAATATCCAACATCTGGTCAGTGAATTGGATAGGCTAATAGGCACACATTTACAAGATGCCCTGTTAAAAATCTGGAACTTTGGGAATTACAGGTAGTGAATCATAATTAAATAGGCCTCTTTCTGGCCTTTGGAGTCATACAGAATAAATAACATCGCCTTTCTGGACCAAGGGATTGTGGAGCGAAGAACACTCTTTACAATGAGAACTAGCTGCATCTGTCAGCTTGCAGGAGCTTGGTCAAATCATGTTAGTTCCCCCTGAATTTTAATTCTTACTGGTACATTTTTATAGAAATTTCTGCAGAAGAGACTTTTTTGGGGACGGTGGCAGGGGATGTCCTTATATATAGCACATCAAACCTCAGCACACAAAAGAAAGATGTGTGGTTATGATAGATAGGAAACTTTTGAAAGCATGTTTAAGAAAGCTCACAACTTGGTTTCATTATATGTATTTTAAAAGCCATCTTTTTAAATATGAATTTTTGATTAATGTGATCTAATACTCAAAGTCATAAACTTTTTTTTTTATAAACTTATTTTTAAAGAGCTAAACTTAATTTTCAAATCACTGAAAAACTGAGATATAAAGAGGAACCTTGTCTAAATTTTGGTTTAGGGTTGATTATAAGCTTTGTAGATAGTGATATGAAGAATTGTGATATTGCTTAGTTTTGAGAAACCACTTAAGATCTTAGATTACTTCTTTTTTTTTCTGAATTGATGTTAGGTGGTCATATTTAAGTCTTATCCCCATTCCTAACTGAAGTGATACTCTGATAAATTAAGATTTGAATTTTCATGAAGATCTTAAAGCTGCCTAGTCTGCTTGGCAGATACTTAATGCACATTGCCTTTAAAATCTACCTAACAATTCCTTGAAGGGTAAGTATTAGTACTTGCATTCTGAAGCCACTAGAACACTAAATTCAGAGAGCTTAGATTTTGGCAAGCGTTCTTGACTCAGGTACAGTTAATTGGTTGCCTTTGTAATTCTACATATTTTATTTTATGCGTGTAAAACCATTCTGAGAAAGCTTCAGCAAAGCTGTCATTCAAACCCAGATCTCTGTGGCTCTGACGTTTGTAGATGTACGCTCCTGGTACACTACATTGATGGGAAAGCTCTGTCATCCGAAGCTAGGTTGGTTTTGAAGTTGATGTGATGTGGGGCAGAAGGACTGAGGAAGATATCAGAAGACACGGATTCTGTGGCTAGAAACAGAAAGGAATATACTGTCTCTGAACACCTCTGTCTTGAAGGACCATTGGTTGGTTATGGTGATTGATGGAATACATAGAACCAGTGGAATCATAGAACATGGGGCCTTGTCACATAATAGGTGCTTACACATTTGCACTTTGTAATAACTGCAAGAATAAAAGCCTGCCATACCAAGAAGATAATGCGCTTCTCAGGGGAAGTTGCTGAGAAATTAGGGGTGTACATTTTGTGATTGGGAGAGGAGGATAGGATTGGTCTTAAATTTAATTGATTTTAAAGATTAATATTATATAGCCATAAACCTGAAAAAGTTTGGGATTGAGGCGAGTGGTATATCCCTTGGGAACTTCCTGCTTTCCAAGTGGATGAGAGAAACAGAAGGTAAGAGCCCAGTTCAGAGAGAAATTTATTCACTCAACAAGTATGGAGACCCATGAAATACAATGGTAAGTAAAAGCCAACACAGACTTTGACCTATTTGAGTTTTTAATATGTCAGTCAGTTAACCACAAATGAATAATTCAAAATGTGGGTAAGTGCTAGGAAGGAAAAGGACAGAGTTTTGAGTATAGTCAGCAAGGGACTTCTCTTGGGGTAGAGAGGGGCTCTTTGGTAAGGGACAACGTCTTTGAGGAAAGGATTTTTGAATTGGATTCTGATGCGTGAATGGAAAATAAGTAAACTTTTTTTCTAAAGGCTGAAAAGGGAGATAGAATTGTCTATGAAATTATGAAGTGTTAATGGATTTACTAATCCTTTGAAGGCAAAAATGAGGGCTTTTAAATGAAAGATAGTGATTTTTACACTGAATATCGAGGGAATATATTGTATCTCAGTTAAAACATAAAAAACATTTTAAAAGACTTAGAATAAATTAAAGGAAATCCTAAAGGAAATCACCCAATTAGTATTTCTCGGAAGGACTGTTGCTGAAGCTCCAGTACTTCGGCCACCTGATGCCAAGAGCTGACTCATTGGAAAAGACTGATGCTGGGAAAGATTGAAGACAAAAGGAGAAGGGGGTGACAGAGGATGAGATGGTTAGTTAGCATCACTGGCTCAGTGGACATGGATTTGAGCAAACTTTGGGAGATGGGGAAAGACAGAGGAGCCTGACATGCTTTGGGGTTACAAAGAGTCAGACATGAGTCAGCGACTGAACAACAATGAAAAAGGGTAGCATATCCTTAATGGGTTAAGGGAGCTAAGGTGTTCTGGTACCTTTACATGAATTTTAAGGTTTTGTGACTGATTACTACTGCATTACTGTCAGAGACCCACTTTTGGACTGAATTCTACCTTTATATCTTAAAATATCTATACAGGTTTTAGGGGGTAGTGTGGGGAACTTCTAGATCAGGAGTTATAACTTTAAGGCTAAAAGGTATTTTATGAATCAGAAGCAGGATATCTCATGAACGTGAATGTGAACTCTGTCAGTCGTGTCCGACTCTTTGCGACCCCATGGACTGTAGCCTACCAGGTTCTTCTGTCCATGGGATTTTCCAGGCAATAGTACTGGAGTGGATTGCCATTTCCTTCTCCAAGGGATCTTCCCAACCCAGGGATTGAACCCGGGTCTCCTGCATCGTAGACAGACGCTTTACCATCTGAGCCACCGGGGAAGTCTCATAGTTACTTGGAAAATAGTATTTTAAAAGTAGTTTAATTTTCATATAAGAAGTTACACAGGCAGTTTAGGAAAATTCTGGTGTCATTTATCAATTACTTGCTTCTGTATTTAGCACAGTTTTCTTGGAGTTCAAACTCTGAGGTAAATTTCCCAGTTTATTCAACTCAAAGCATTGAAAGTGCCTTTTGCTGAATCCTGCTGCTACCAGAGAATGTAAAAGCCAGTGGTGGATTGTGGTGTTGGGGGTCATCATCAACTTACCATGTCAACACAGAATTACAGTGCCCTGTGACAAGTACATCTCAGGGTTTCAGATTTCTGTCTTTCAATTCTCCAAGCTCTGATGTCTAATTAACATGTAAAAACCTTCTACATGGGGTTTCTTTTCTGTTAGGTCTTCCCAGAGATTACTTGAGGACAGATTGGCCCCCATATCCATTGACTTCTGCTTCCCAAAGTGGCCTGGGAGCCAAAGCTTGATATTTAGACTAGACAATTGTATCTGTTTTTTTTTTTTTTTTTTAATATTTATTTTTGACTGTGCTGGGTCTTCATGGCTATGCACAGCTTTCTCGTTATGGAGAGCTGAGGCTGCTCTCTAGTTGTGGTGCACAGGTTTCTCATTGTGCTGACTTCTCTTGTTGTGGAGCACATGCTCTGGGCATGTGGCCTTGGTAGTTGCAGCACGTGGGCTCTTAGTTGTGGCTTGTAGGCTCCAGAGCGTAGGTTTGGTAGTTGTGGCACATGGGCTTAGTTGCTCTGCGGCATGTGGAATCTTCCCAGGCTGGGGTCAAACTCTTGTCACGTGCATCACCAAGCGGATTCTTAACCTCTGGCCTACCAGGGAAGCCTCATATCTGGTTATTTTATTGTGGGTTGAGAAGGGAAGTAAGAGAGCAGGAGTGGGAGATATTCACAGATACAGATCTGAATAGACTGATCAGGGTCTAATTTCATCTTAGACATTTTTCATGTTCTTGCTAATCAAGTCTGCTTTCCTTCAATTCTGTTTGTCTAGGTGTGTGTGGAGTTTGATGGAGAATCTTGGAAGAAGAGAAGATGGATAGACGTCTACAGCCTCCTAAGGAGAGCCTTCTTAGTGGAACATAACTTGGTTTTGGCTGAAAGAAAGTCTCCTGAAATTTCTGAGCGAATTGTTCAGTGGCCTGCAATAGTAAGTAAAACTCGGGCTTATTGAACCTCTGAGAAGTTCTTTCATCCGTTATGAACGAAATAGGGAAAATCTATATGTAATATCTATAGTTGGCCTTCTGGAAAATAATAGTACAGGGGTATGACGTTGCAGAAGATTCAGAAAAAGCCTCAGGATCTCCTGTCAGCCCTGCTAGGAGGCCTGCAATTCTGGACCCTTGTCTTTTGTGGGTCTCAGTTTCCTCACTTGAAGAGTAGGGAGTGAGGGTAATATGGGGAACTTCTAGGTCAAGGATTGGAAACCAGCAGATAAATACCAACATACAGATCTTTTTGGTTTGCCCCTTACAGTGTTTTAAAAAAATCTAAATTAGCTGTCTACCTTAAAAAAATACAGAGAATATTCTTAAAAATCTAGATTCCCAGTTATTAGTGAACGAACAGTAAGATATGGCCACACTAAAGCCTGTAGCAATTCCTTTAGCAACAGTAGGCTGAAGCTGATTAGTAGGCATCGCTCGGCCCCCGTCAGGGTTTCCACTTTTGGTCTCATGATCTTTAAGGTTCCCCTGGCTCATATTTCTTTGACTCTAAAGACGCCAGCAGTCGGTATATGATTGTGCCATTTCTGCACCGGAAGTCTGGTGCAGTTAAAGGCAAAGAGTGAGCCCTGTATCTGGAGAGGACGTTAATGCTGTTTGAGAGGTGAGCTGGGACAGATTTGGGTAGTTGAAAGGCCAAGAGGATGATTAAAAGGCTGGCCAGCTTGTGAAGGGCCTGCATGCTGTGTGAACCAAATTGAGATTTTGCCCATGGATGAGACGAGCCCCTGAAGGGTTTTGAGTGATGTAGGGTTTTGTTTAAAGTTGTATTTTGCTTTTTGTATTTTTCCCCCCATCTATTAAGAATTTGCTAAAAACATGGCCCATTTTCCCAGAAAAATAAACTTAAAACAGTATTCTGCATAAATTTGGGGCAAGCCATACATCTGTAAACTCAGACCTATATGTTAACATGACTCTCAAATGTGTATCTGGTTTATATGATTGATTCTGGATAAAAATTGTGTGCTCTTGTGTTGGTTGCATAAATAATTATTATTGAGATTGGTAGTAAATAAACAAATGAATGGTTTAATCTCTGTGTGGAACATTGCCAGTCCCCATTTTCACAGTGATACTAATAGCAGTTATGATGCCAAAACATTTCTTTTGTTTCAGATGTACAAATCTTTGCTGGACAAAGCTGGTTTGGGATCCATAACATCTATTCGCTTTTTAGGAGATCAACAAAGAGTATTTCTTTCTAAAGACCTTTTAAAGCCTATACAGGTAAAACATTAGAACCAATATTAAGCCCTAAAAATAGAAGTATAAACTCCTTTAATGTGAGAACTAACATATTGACATTGATTGTTCCAGATCAGATATCTAGCAGAAAAAAGGACCCATCTTATGAGCAGATGTTAGACATTAATGCTCAATGTTAGCCATTGGGTTGGTACTGTTTATTGGAGTTGGAAGGACAAAGGTATTACTGTTGATGGCTTTTGTGTGTAATATGAAATAATTTTTAAAATAGGTAATACGAAAATAATTTTTAAAAGATTAACTGTTACTCATATATACATATATCTGCATGCATATATATCAGTCCTCATTATTTAAGGATTCTATATTTGGGAACTTACTTACTTGCTGAAATATATTTGTAACCCCCCAATCAGTATTTTGGTGCTTTTATGGTCATTCACAGACATGTGCAGAGTGGTGAAAATTTTGAGTTGTCTGACACCTGTTCCCAGCTGAGGTTTGAATAAGGTGCCATTCTGCCTTCTTGTTTATCTCTTCTACTGTAAACAAGTGTCCTTTTCAAAGTCTGTTTAGTACTTCGTTGTTAGTTAATTCAATGTTTAAAATGGCCCTCCGGGATAGTGCTGAAGTGGTCTGTATTATTCCTAAGTGAGTCTTAGAGAGAACATGTGTTAGCTAAGCTTCGTTCAGCCATGAGGTATGGTAGCTGTGAGTTCAAGGTTAGTAATGCAGTAATACAGCTTCTCCGCTGGCTCAGGGGTAAAGATTCCATCTGTAGTGCAAGAGCCTCAGGAATCTTGGGTTCGATCCCTGGGTCAGGAAGATCCCCTGGAGGAGGGCATGACAAACCACTCCAGTATTCTTACCTGGAGAATGGGGGACAGAGGAGCCTGATGGGCTGCAGTCTATAGGGTCGCATAAAGTTGGACATAACTAAAGCGACTGCATGCAAATAAATGTAGTTATATAAAAAACTGTGAAGTGGGGTTTTTTTTCCAACAGAAACACATAAAAACAAGGTTATGTATTGATTGGTTGATGTCTCTTGTGACCAGAAGCTTCAAGAAACCTAACCCCGTCTTTTCCCCTAGGAATGGTTCAGTGTTCACTAGTTCAGTGTTTGTGGTGACCTAACTATAGCAAACAGTATGAATCAAGTGTCTGTGTATGTTCCTATTCTTTCCAGTTAGCTTGCAGAACTACCTTTTTCTTCACAACATTTAGGCTTTTGGGTCTTGTTCATTTGTTTATTTTTTTCCTTTATTATAAAAATGTTGGGAGGGAGGGGAAGAACATGCACATACTTCCACAGATCACTACCTTGGGAGTAATGTTGGTCTTAAAATTAGCATTTGTTGTTTTAGATGTCATTTGTGAAGTTCAGTTATCCTCTTCACCCTCTTTGGTTTTGTGACCTGACTTGTTTCTGTGGCCTGTAGAACCATTAAACCAGTTTATGAGCTACAAGACAGTTTAGGACCAAGGGTCATTGCCATTGCTGGGTCTGTATTGGAAAACCCAAAGCATTGGCTTTTCTGTGCTCAAGTCTCACTTTTATTTCCATATCCTGGAAGTGAGTGAAAACAAGATTCATACTCTGAACATTATTTTATAATGTTTAGGTGAATGGAATAGAGGAAGATGCTTTTACTTAGTTGTGGGCACAAGTTATCTTCATATATCAGGCAGATGGGGCTTCCCTGGTGCCTCAGAGGTAAGGAATCTGCCTGCAGTGCAGGAGCCACAGGGGACACGCATTTCATCCCTGGGTCGGGAAGATCCTCTGGAGGAGGGCATGGCAACCCATTCCAGTATTCTTGCAGGGAAATTCCATGGATGGAGGAGCCTGGCAGGCTACAGTTCATGGGATCACAAAGAGTCAGACGATGACTGAAGAGACTGGGCACACATGCATGCATGCTAGGAAGGTTATCTTGATATTTTTCCTGCATTGAAATGTAGATTACTTGCTTTTAAGGACCAAGGAGGGGCTGTGGAAGACTACTACTGAGCAGAGGGTAGTTTTTACTTAACTTTGTTTTCAGGACAGTTCTATTTTTCATCTTTAATGTGTCTCATCTTTTCAGTAAAAGTAGAACTCAGTTTTGTTTCTTGAGATTGAAAAGATCAGTAAGTTTTTATTCTTAAGGAGGTGCACTCTGTGCTGTCAGTGTGAGTGTTATTAATGTAATACTGATTGAGGGAGACTCTGCATGTGTTCTTGACTTCTACTGATGATGATTTCCAAAGTTAAGTGCTTCAGGGCATTCTCTTGTAGAGGCAGGTGATAATGTGAGGCTTCTACTGTATGAGACTCTATGTTGGCTGATGTGGTTACCCCAGTAGGAGGCTTGTCCTAAATAATGAATAGAGAATCTGAAAATTATATGGGGTATGCAGAAGTTGGAATTGAAACCTAATGTCTGTCTTTTGGATTGAATTCATCTCAGTTATAGGTGGATAAGAAAAACGAGTAAGTGTCCAGCTCAGTTACCTGGCACCTTTGATGAGCCCTCGAAACTCTTCTAGGCAGAATCCAATTATTCTACCTTATTTAAGAGCTGTTTAATGTTAATGACTCTCCCCATTAATGCTCTTTTACCTTGTAGTAGGAATTGGTGAACACATTTAAATTTTTTGAAATTGCAGTAGCACGAGGGGGAAAAAAACAAAAACATGGCTCATTCTGGTAATTAATGTTGCACTCTTACGAAGCCCCTAGTTTAACGTTACTTAAGAAATTTTTTCAGGATGGCCTCTCTAAAAGGCTCTTCTTCCCAGTGGGAGAAATGGATGAACTATTTTTAGCCACTGTGTACCCATTTCACATGCAGAAAAGCATGAAAGCCTAGTATTGGAAGTGCTTCTGTGCTGTATGGTTTCTCAGGTCTGACAGTTATTCCTGTTGACAATCTGTATACATTTATCATAACTGAGTACACACACAAAGCTAGAATACTGTGGAATAGTGCCAGAAATAGAGCTGCCAAGAACTGAATGTTTCACAACTGGCTAGCTGAAGACCTAGGCTGTTCATTCAGCTTTTGTCCCTCCTCACCCCTACCTTTACCATTTGTAAAGAAGAATGCATTTAGAATTCTGGTTAGGGTAAATGAATCTATGTGAAATGATGTTTGTTAAAAACAGCAATTTCAATGAAATGACACTACAGATCTAAGTATTTTCTTATGTATGTGTCTTCTGCCCCTTGCATTTGGATCTGTGACTTCCCTAATCCCTTAAGTTTGGGATACAGAGTATTTTTGGCATGATCAGCTACTTTGTTTATTATATGTCCCCTAGCCTAAGTTTTGTCATATTTAAAATTATTCTTTGAGCCACTCTTAGTATCTGTCTCACTCTTAGCTTCAAGTTGCTTCACTTCTGTCTGCCTTATATTTGTGATCATTTGATGGTTTCCTACTGTTTGACCTGTCTAGTTCATTGGAGTTGCAATGGTTTGCTGCCATCAAATGGCTAATTGACACTCTATTAATCCCTGTGATTAAATGAATTGAAATATCCACTGGAATGTAAACAACTGTTCCTATTTGTTACCTTGAAATGTAATGATTTTCAATTTTTCAGGATGTAAACAATCTCCGTCTTTCACTGATGGATAATCAGAGTGTCAGTAAAGAATTTCAAGCTTTGATTGTGAAACATTTAGATGAAAGCCATCTTTTACAAGGTTTGTGGATTGTCTGTTGGTGATAGCTCATAAGTTGACCAGTGATTAGTTTGTAAGAAGCTGTGTTTTAGCCCTTCTCACTCATTTACTCATTAAAATGTTTCATTTTTTAGTAATTCTTTAGATGCATTTCCCAAGCAGCTTGATGAGTGGAGGACTATATTCTATAATGTATTCTAAAGTCTCTGAAATTTGGAAAGCCCGAGGATCATGTGAACAACATAAAAGTGAACTAGATACTGAACAAGCTCAGCTATATTTTGACATGAAATTCGATATGTTTGGAATTTCAGTCTTATAAAATGAGTAAAACGTTAATTTGGTGATCTTGATCTTGCCAATTACTGTTATTGATTTTCTTGGTCAGTTTCATAAATGTGAATGTTTTAGGAGACTTAGAAATTCTGACGAGGTTCCTAAATTTGGATCCTCTAAAACTGCATAGGAGAGTGAGTTAGGTCTCAATGAGTTATCTGATACTACCCGGTCTGATACAGATGCTAGGATAAATATACTGCCAAGTCTAAGATAAAGCAGTAGGAAATCGGAGCTTTAAAATGGAAAGTTTACATTTTCTCCTACCTCTGCTGAATGTCTGTCTTAAGTTTATAGCAATATCTTTTAATTTTTCTGTCTATTGCATGTTTTTTTAAAGACTTGGGAAAAAAATTATGCTGGATAACTGGTGCTATTCAGAGATAATGCAAATTGCTCTAAGGATTTTTTTTTTTTTAATTATTTTTTAAGGTGACAAAAATTTAGTTGGTTCGGAAGTAAAAATTTACAGCTTGGACCCATCAACTCAGTGGTTTTCTGCAACCATTGTAAATGGAAACCCAATGTCAAAAACTCTTCAAGTCAACTGTGAGGAGGTAAAAATGATGATAATCTCATGTAAGATAAGTTGACAGGGGAAGATAATTATAAAAAGGAATTACAGTATCTTATAAGAGCTAAATGGGGCTTCTCTGGTGGCTCAGACAGTAAAGAATCTCCTGCCTGCAATGTAGGAGATCTGGGTTCGATCCCTGGATTGGGAAGGTCCCCTGGAGAAGGGATTGGCAACCCTCTCCAGTAGTCTTGCCTGGAGAAGTTCCATGGACAGAAGAGCCTGGTGGGCTATGATCCATGGAGTTGTAAAGAGTCAGACACGACTGAGTAACTAACACTTTTACTTTCACATGGAAGCTAAATACCTTTGTTATTTTATATTAAAATACCAGAGTAGAAAAAAAATCAGTTATTTTTTAAAAGGAAATTATATATAAGAAACTCCTATTGTTAACTAGTTTCTGTAGTGGCTCAGACGGTTAAGAACCTGCCTGCAATGTAGGAGACCAAAGTTCGATGATACCTGGGTCAGGAAAATCCTCTGGAGAAAGGGTTCGCAACCTACTCCAGTATTCTTGCTTGGAGAATCCCATGGACAGAGGAGCCTGGTGGGCTGTGGTCCGTGGGGTCACAAAGAGCCAGGATGCAACTGAGTGGTAGAGGTAATTTCTGGTATATTCCTGAGTATTTTAAAAATTTTCTGGTATCTTTGTTTTGTTTGTTCTTAAGATTCCAGCACTGAAAATTGTGGATCCATCACTGATTCATGTTGAAGTTGTACACGATAACTTCGTGACATGTGGTAAGATACTGTTTGATTAAAACTTTTGTTCTCCTTTCCCCTTCATCCTTCTCACCTTAAGAGAAACAGGGAAGCTGACTTACTTGTTTTTAATCATTTTAGGTAATTCTACAAGAATGGGAGCTGTGAAACGCAAGTCTTCGGAGAATAATGGAAACCTGGTTTCCAAACAGGCAAAATCATGCTCTGAGGTAGCCTTGCTTTTTTTCTGTCACTTGTGTGAAGCTCTCTTTAATTCTTGCAGTGCATGGCCAGTATGTTTAGTGGTAATAAGGCTGTCTTCTCTGCTTGTCCGTGCTGTTGTGTCTGCTTTCTGCTGGTCCCAGATCTTGGCCATAATTTCTATGCTCAAGCAGATGGAGATAATATAAGTTTCTGGTTCACTATTTTTGATGTTTGCTGAAAATCCTCAGTAGGTTTGACAATTCCACCACATGGAGATATTTTTAAAGATAAATTGAGTTGTATATATCAAATCAAAAGAATGCCATCCATGAGAAGAGGGGAGGAACCTTAGAATTCTGAGTAGATTGGTGTTGAAATAGGACTCTCACCCTGGATAATTGGTCATTCATGATTAGATGAACCAACATACTCGCTTTTTGAAGGAAGCAGTTGGTTTGCCATTACTAATTTCTGCCGAGAAAAGTACAGGCTTCTATGAGTGACACTGTTGAGTTCAAGTACTGGATTTACTTCTGTCCTCCTGAAGTAGTTAGGATTTGGGTCAAGAAACTTGAGGCTGTCAGCTTTTCCCTCTCTTCCATGCTATGGAGAAGCTGGTCGTCTTTAGCTCTTCAGGTACCTCATGTTCTCTCCAACCTCAGGACTTGCTGTTCCCCTTTCTCTTCTAATGCTGTCTTCATTCTAATTAACTCCCATGTATCTTTCTAATGTGATATTGCTTCCTTGGCGAAGCCTCACCTAACATCTCTACCATTGTTTTAATCTATATCCTGGAGTAGGTAAAATTCTCTGTTTTATTATGCTTTGTAATTACTAGTACATGTTTTTAGAACATCACAGTGTACACACTGGGGAAAGTTTTAGTCAGAATTCCCAAAAGATTGGACTAAACAGACTAGCCTAATAAGGGGATGGAGGACTGGGATAAACTTCTTGAGGGAGTATAAATACCAGGGTCAAAATTTAAAATCTGGGTAAAAAAACTATAGGCTCTTTCAGTGAGTTGAATCCTTAGGTTTTATTACAGTACAGATAATTTTCTCACAACTTAGGTATCCAAATGTACTTAAGTTACATGGATATGTTACTGTGTTATAATTGTCAAAAATGCCTTTATGATGCTTTGCTCGAGGCTGGAGTTTCGAATTTTAAAATTGACCAAGTTGAGATCGTTGGCAGCATTTTAGAGGGAAATTTAGGCGTCTGGAGGAAGAGGGCAAGGAGAGATGGCATGAGAGTGGTCAGAGTCATTAAATGAATCTGAGATTCTGAATCAGGGCAGACTGGACTACAACATCAACTAGAACCAAAGCAAGCACATACCACACAAATACTAAAGAAATCTGGGTGGCTAGGATGATCGACTTTCCTGAACCTTAAGCCTGTGTACAGGCCACAGGAGCTTTGATACTTGAGCAGAAACTTTGTAAACCAAGGTATCTAGTACCTCTGTCTTTCTTCCATATGTGAAGGCTTGACCTCAGGTAATTCAGGAAAGAATGGAGAGGTCATTTCGGAAATTAATATTACTCCTTTTTCATTTTGCCTTAACGTTTACCAGATTCAAGTAGTGTAGTAAGGATTGCAAATTGAGGATGTCAGGCAAGTGATTACTGCCTCTTAGAGGTAAGCTCATGGGATATTGTCAAGTGATCCAGGGTATTAGAAGCTGAAAGAGAAACAGTAGAATAGTAACCTGTCAGGTTTTGGCATTGGATAAATTGTTCTTGGATAGAGATAATAAAGGGTGATTTGGAGAAGTTATTTGAGTGTTGTCTGTCATAGAGAAGGCATCAGTGTAAACAGTCAGTGAGATGAAAAGGAGAGCAACATTATGTTCTATTGAGGTGGGGACCATGACTCAGGAAATGGCATTCTAATGGATCATGGAGAAATCAACCTGGGGTACAATTGGGACTGGGGTCATTGGGGATGTCCTGTTGGAAAAGGTGCCAGTTCTTCAAAGTGTCAGGTTTATCAGTGAAGTGATAGGCAACTGAGCAAGTAAATTTATGACCTTGAAGGCAAAGGTAGTGCTGGTAAAATATAGTAACATACATATGTAAGTAATCCTCTCTTCCTGACTCACTTTTTTTTTTATGGAGATAATCATGAAACTATTGAATGAAGCCACAAATTGATGAAATATACATATCATATCCATAGATTAGAAGCTGATATATAGATCAATAAACTATTAGACTTTTATGCTTTAATTTTATGTATTAAAAATTCATCTTAAAAAAAAAACTTTTTATTTTGTATTGGGGTATACCCAATTAACAATGTTGTAATAGTTTTAGGTGAACAGCAGAGTGACTCAGCCATATATATACATGTCTCCATTCTCCCCCAAACTCTCCTCCCATCCAGACTGCCACATTATGCTGAGCAGAGTTCCATGTGCTGTAGAGTAGGTCTTTGTTGGTTATCCCTTTTAAATATAGCAGTGTGTAGATAAATAAATGCGTTCTCTCTCTGTGAGTCTCTGTTTTATAAGTTCATTGGTATCATTTCTTTTTAGATTTCACATATAAGGGGTGTCATACAGTATATTTCCTTCTTTCTCTGACTTATTTCACTCAGTATGACAGTCTTTACTGACTCCCACTCTTGAAGGGCAGGGAGCATGTCTCTCTGCTGTCAGCATCCTATCCAGCTCACTAGGTTTGTGTGAACTGATTACTGGGAACAGTAGAATCTGTTTTCAAAAAGGCCTGAACTTTGGCTGGGAGATAAATCCCTCAACCTATTTGAGCCTTAACTTTTACATCTAAAATGGGAAAATAAATTTGATGTAGAAAAGCATGTCTGTTTCAGCTCATAAAAGACCTATCCTCAGTTTAGTTCAGTCACTCAGTCGTGTCCGACTCTTTGTGACCCCATGAATCTCAGCACGCCTGCCTCCCTGTCCATCACCAGCTCCCGGAGTTCACTCAGACTCAAGTCCACTGAGTCAGTGATGCCATCCAGCCATTTCATCCTCTGTCATCCCCTCCTCTTCCTGCCCCCAATCCCTCCCAGCATCAGAGTCTTTTCCAATGAGTCAACTCTTCGCATGAGGTGGCCAAAGTACTGGAGTTTCAGCTTTAGCATCATTCCTTCCAAAGAGATCCCAGGGCTGATCTCCTTCAGAATGGACTGGTTGGATCTCCTTGCAGTCCAAGGGACTCTCAAGCGTCTTCTCCAACACCACAGTTCAAAAGCATCAATTCTTCGGCATTCAGCCTTCTTCACAGTCCAACTCTCACATCCATACATGACCACAGGAAAAACCATAGCCTTGACTAGACGGACCTTTGTTGGCAAAGGAATGTCTCTGCTTTTGAATATGCTATCTAGGTTGCTCATAACTTTTCTTCCAAGGAGCAAGCGTCTTTTAATTTCATGGCTGCAGTCACCATCTGCAGTGATTTTGGAGCTCCCCAAAATAAAGTCTGACACTGTTTCCACTGTTTCCCCATCTATTTCCCATGAAGTGATGGGACTGGATGCCATGATCTTCGTTTTCTGAATGTTGAGCTTTAAGCCAACTTTTTCACTCTCCACTTTCACTTTCATCAAGAGGCTTTTTAGTTCCTCTTCACTTCCTGCCATAATGGTGGTGTCATCTGCATATCTGAGGTTATTGATATTTCTCCTGGAAATCTTGATTCCAGCTTGTGTTTCTTCCAGTCCAGCGTTTCTCATGATGTACTCTGGTTATTTTGAGACGTTAGTCTGCCATCTTCTCAGTCAGCTGGCTTCCCAAATAAAGCCATATTCCTTACCTCAACAAACAAATAAAAGACCTATCCTAGTTATCTTCTCATTCTAAAGGAAGTTGGAGATAGTAAATTTTTACCTGGGTATTGATGTTTTAGAAATTATTACTGTATTTTGAATTATAAAAAGTTATTCTCCTTTCTATTGCACTTATTTTCAAAATAAAGATTCTTACATTTTTTTAAAAAGTTACTCTCATTTAAAAATATTTTGGTAATCTGGAAAAGCATAGTAAAGAAAAGATCACTCATAATCACACTTTTGACTCACTATTCACATTTTGGAATACCTATCCTCCTCCTGTTTTTGTTTGTTTTTCTTTTCCCTGTCTAGTCATAGAGGCTTGAAAAAAAAACAAGTAAAAGCCATACTCTTGTATAGCTTCCATGATTCCACAGTATATTATGAATGTTTTTCCATATCAGTAAATATTCTTTGTCATGGGTCATCCTTGTAATCAGACAAGTTTTTGGAAACACTGGCCTAGCCTAAATCTCAGGGAGATGGAGAGGTAAAGAAAGACGTGGGGAGAGAAAGAGTTCATTTAAATGTGTGAGTGAAAGGTGAGTACAGTAACACACGTGGTGCATATCTCCGTGTTTCCACTTTGCAGATATGTTGGATGTGTGCAGAGTTGGTAGTCTTTGAGTGACAGGAGTTTAGGATTAGGTAGACGAGACTCTTTATTGCCTTGATGAATACTTCTGGATAAGGTGAACCTGTTTGCCAGTAGCATCTGGCTCCTTGAAGGTCTTCTCTGCCTAGCAGACTATTCCTCGGAGTTAGAATGTTGCCTGGTTAATTGAGACAGTCTGCTGAATAGTATGAGCCAGCAGAATCCTTTTTGGAATATCATTATACACTCAATTATATTATCTCCATCTGCTGGCAGGGAGGAACTATTGCCATGACTGGTATAGAAGACCTTCAGGGAAAACTCTTCAGGTAAGAAGAAACTTTGACCCTTGTCAAGTCAGAGGCCAGTGCAGTGGTGTGCACATGGAGACGGGTTTGGAATCAGAGTGCTGTGCCTGCTAAGCTAAACCTTAGGAAAGTTACAGTGATCTACTTACTTCAGTCTTTTAAAGGAAATGATCCAGGTCATGATCATTCTAACACGTGGTGGCTGAACTGAGGAGTTTTGCATGTGTTTCTGCTTTGAGATAGCTAATCAATGTGCCAGGCACTGTGGTAAAGCACTGCCGTTTACAGTATGTTTCATTACTCGCCTTTTTTCTCATTGCTCTCCTTTATTACTCCTCATTACGACTGAGGAAACTGAAGCTCAGAGAGCTTAAATAATGTGGTAGCAAGTGTCAGAGACTGGATTCCAACCAGGGTCTAGCACCAAAACCCAGCACTCTTGGCCACTGTGCTGTTGTTGCCATTCCTCTGTAGAATTTTTGCCTCGTGTGGTGAGGCACCATTGTAAAAACAAGAGAGTCCTCCTCCCTTCCATCTGGTTCTCCAACCCTATTTCCAGTTAATACTTAACTGAGCATTTAATATGTGCTGACATTTGTGAGCATTATTGCTTGGCTCTTAATTCAGAATACAGTTGTAGCTATTAACTATTTTCAAATAGGTGCCTTTAAGAGCATTTATCCATTCATGCACTCCACCAGTCTTATTTATTGAGCATCTGTTCTGTGCCTGGCTTTAAAAGATTTAACAATGATATAAGAGCAGGGTCTCTATCCATAGAAGCTTATGTTTCATTGTGAAGAGACTGACAGTAAAAGAAAAGAAAGTAACTTAAAGTGTTTGCACAGTGTGTTAGTACAATGGAAGATAGAAACATGGTAATATAAAGTGTAAGGCAGTTATGCTTTGGGACACTGCTTTGGCAAGAGTGATCAGAGATTCTGAGGTGACAGTTGAGCAGATTTGAGGCTAAAGGAGGGGACCAGCCACATGAAAATGTCCAGACCCAGAGGAGAATAGCAAGTACAAAGGTGCAGGCAAGAATGAGCTCAGAACATGTGGAGACCAGAAAAAAAAAAACAGTTTAGTTGGAGCACCTTTAACAATTGGAGTGATATGAGGCAAGGGGATTGGCGGAGACCAGACCGTGTAGAATTCTAGTCGGCAGTGGAGTGACTGGTTTATGTTTTATAAAGATTGCTCTGTGGTAGAATTTTAACTTCAGAGAAGAGGCAAAAGGTTCAGACAAAAATGGAAGGAGGTCAGGCCAGTTAGTATACATGTGATAGTCCAGCGGAAAGATGGTGGTAGGGGTGGCCTGGATAGAAGTTGATAGATTCCATAAACATTTTGGAAATAGACGCAGCATTTTCTGGTTGATTGATACGGGAAATGAGATGGAGAGTTTTCTGGCTGGAGCAGTTCAGTGGATATCGTGACAAAATAAAAATATCTTGTTTCCTTAATTCATTTTAAAAATGAGGAAACTGAGGCCTAAAGAGGGAAAGTTTGGCTATCCCAGGGATGTCCTTAGACTAGCCAAAGCCTCCCCGCAAAGATCCTTCTGGGAAACACTAAGCTAATATTTAACCAAAACTGAGCTCACATGGTGTAATACATGATCAGATAACTTAGCAGCTTGAAATAGTGGAAAGCTGTGCCAGAGCTTTAATTTTGATTAAGTAAATTCTTATTTTTCAGATGTTTTTATTTAACATAGACAGTATTTTCAAGGCCATCAAAGTAAATGTCTGCAAAGAAGATTCACATGTAGGCTACCTGGTTTACATTCAGAATCGTGAAGTTTTAAAAACTCTTATTAAGAGAAGTTCTACATCATATTTTAGGAGTTAGTAACTAGAAGATGAAGACACTTAAAAGATTCTACAAGTTTAGATCTGGTGGTAAGGTGAATGTAAAGGTCATTGAAAGAGATAATGAATGAAAAGGACAAGTGACTTTAAATTTATACACATGCGAAGAGGCTGGTGAAAATGGTCTGTGGATTTCACCTGGTTTAGCCATAGAATGTTCAGTTGTCTGAAGTTGAGTTTAATCTTTTCCTTCTCTTTCCATGATGGGAAGTTTTATTTTTTGGTAAACTGGGAAGAAGTTGGTCTGTCACTCATATTTTTGTAAAGGTAAAAGTACACAAAAAGGGAAGGGGATAGGCCTGTCATGACTTGATATTTTTTGCAGTTTGGGATGACCTTTGTGACTTGATGAGCCACTTAGAAGGAAGAACCACGTCCTCAACCTTTATTGCATTGTAAAGACTTACGGTGGTACCAAGTAGGCTCCACTGCCTGCAAGAGCCCTATGTGGCCTGGTCTCCTGCCAGTCCTCGCAGTAAGTGCGTGGTGGGCACTCAATAACGCTGAACTGAGTGCATGTGAAGCTGCCACCATTTGAAGACAGTCGATAAAAAGCTTACTTCTGTGCATTGCACTAGTCAAGTAGTTGCCACATGGCTATGTTTTCCTGGTATTCAAAGGTCTGTAAAAGATCAACTTGTGGTCTTTTCTAGGAAGACTCAAGTTTTGTGAAAAGCTGGAGTGACTTATTTGATAGACCTCAGGGATAAGTCCTTAATTTGTGATTTATTCATTGTTCTCCTGTTCTTTTCTTTTTATTTGGTGGTGGTATTGTGCTTGTTGACTACTAAACCAAACAAATAAATTTGAATCTTGCAAGCATTTTGTAATTCTGCCACTAGGGGCTTCCCTGTTAACATCTGCTTGCTTTGATATCTTTTAGGCCTCTCCCAGTGTGTGTCCTGTACAGTCTGTTCCCACAACAGTTTTTAAGGAGATACTGCTTGGCTGTACTGCAGCTACTCCGCCAAGTAAGGACCCGAGACAGCAGAGCACTCCCCAAGCCGCCAACTCTCCACCGAACCTCGGAGCAAAAATCCCTCAAGGGTGAGTCAGAAGTTAAAGATGTTTAATCTTGCAACCCACTGGAACAGGTTGCCATTTCCTCCTCCAGGGAATTTTCTCAACCCAGGGATCAAACCTGCATCTCTTACATCTCCTGCATTGGCGGGCGGATTCTGTTACCACTAGTACCACCAGGGAAGCCCATACTGATGTTTAATCATAATATAGAAGGGTTATTTTAGCCATGGTTCTTTCTGTCTGAGCTGACATTGCTCGGGTGGCAAGATTGACCCTACATTCAGTGTTTAGAGAGAGAGTGTTAGTGAAGTGAAAATTTGATGTAACAACCTGCCATTCAGTGTCTCAGGTTGTCAGGGGAGGTTAGTTTCCAGTTGGTCATATGCCTTCAGAGGTGATACGTGTAGTTGGCATACAGACCTACATACAACAGGTCACAGAAAAGAAAGGGGTGTGAGGAAAGAGGAGCTTTCTTGACTTTGTATAGAAAGAATGGTCTACTGAAATACTACAAACAGCTGGAGAATAGATGTCCACTTTCAAGGGAAGGGGAGCCAATTGGTTGTGTGTAGAAGACTGAGATCCATGGGAGTGTGCGGTAGAGGGAGACAGGGTTCCAGTGAATGAGCTTCATCAGCCTGGACCTCAGCTATAGCTGAGAGATGTAGCAGTAGAGAAAATAGTAAGACAAAATCAAGGGACTAGCAGTTATGATTTACAGTTACTTACAGAAGATAGTGGAATAAGAAATGTAAACTCTAATCAGAAACTTAAAGTGGCCACAAGGTTAATGGAGAGATGAGTTTTAAGGGAAGCATCTTTTTTAGGAGGGATGGTGGCCTGTGTAAACAGTAGTAAAGACCTAAGATAGGGCTCTAAAACTGGGTAGAAAGGTGGGCTTGGAAGACCACTGTAGTAAATGGGAGACTGCATGAGCACACCAGTTCACGGGGAGGACAGCAGGCTGCCAGGAAGGGAGCTTAGAGGATAACCACGGAACAGTCAGAAAGAGGGCAGGGTGGGAGGAGGTTGTTTATTCAGAGTAGAAAGAGGGAACAGTAAGAAGTGTGGTGGTACCCAAGCAAAGATGTCTAGTATGAGTGCTTCCCACGTGGCTCAGTAGTAAAGAATCTGCCTGCCAATACAGGAGACTTGGGTTCGATCTCTGCGTTGGAAAGAATCCCTGGAGAAGGGAATGGCAACCCACTCCAGTATTCCTGCCTGGAGAATCCCATGGACAGAGGAGCCTGGTGGGCTACAGTCCATAGGGTCACAAAGAATCAGACACGACTGAGCAACTCAATAACATGAGTGCATCAGTGAGAACTTCTCCAGGATGAGATCCTTTGGTAGAGGCAGGAAAACTAGTGTAAGAGGGAAAAAGGACTTTGCATTCTGCTGAGGAAAGAACTTTAGGACAAATTTCAGAGAAACAAAAATTCTTTAAGGATAAACCCCTATTAGGGGTGGAGAGGGTACCAGATTGTTTTATGAACAAGCACATCATCAGCTGGCTCTTCTCTTTGCTTTGGGTCCTGATCACTGACCAAACAAGCATGAGCTTGTCCAGTGCTAGGTTGGTAACATGTTCATAGATGGAGTTTTATGCTACTGGTGATTTTGGTTTCATGTGATATTCTGTTTTGAGGGAAAGCTAAAGTTCATTTTGCTATGAGAAATAGAACTAACATGAAGTAGTTAACTATGAGAACACGCAGATAGAATTTAGAGTTGTGTTTTTCTTAATGTCTTAAGATATTTTTGCATAGCCATTGACTGATTACTTTTAACTCCCGCCCACAGAAATCTATCCTGAATTCTCTGATATAAGCAGGTTTCTTTTCTCTTTCATACTGCCTACTTTAGAGAAGCAAGCAATTATTTTTGGAAGGTAGGGAAGAGATGAAAGAGGTCTAGATGCTAGTTTTCCATATTAATCTTTTTCAGATGTCATAAACAGATTTTACCAGAACTTTCTTCCTGTCTAAATACAAAGCCTGAAATACTGAGAACAAAACCAGATGTTGCCTGCAAAGTAGAGTTGCTCTCTTCAAAGTCCTCTCAGATTGGAACTGGAGATTTACAAACCCTGAGTGAGCCAAAGGGAAGCTGTTCCCAGCTGAAGACCAGCACTGATGAGGAAAGCAGTGTGGAATCTCTTCCTCCATCATCGACTGATCCTCCTAAGGAGTGCATATCAATAAAGGCGGCTTCTGTGGCAGAATTGGAAATCACCAAGGCTCCTGAACTGCAGAAGCATTTCGAACATGCACCTTCCACATCTGATGTCCTTTCAAAGAAGCCAGAAGAGAAAGCAGCTGTCAATAGTAACAGTCCTAATAGTTGCGTAGAAAAAAGGGGAGAACCTTCAACTTTAGGCTGCCAGTCACAGAATATAAAGGCATCTTCAGCAAAAGTAGATCCTGAAAGCTGCTGTACAAGAAGCAACAATAAATTCCAGAATGGTGAGTGTTTCTGCATATGTTTATTGGTAAAAGGTAAGAGATGGTTTTCAGTACATACATTATCTTCTTCTTACCTTATGAGAAAATAACAGGAAAATGACAGAAAAAGTTCAAAGAAGAAAATAAAACCCATAAATCTTCTGAGAAATGATTACTGTTTATATTTTGGTGGAATTGGTTCTATGCATATGGAAACACAGATGAGCTGTGAGATACATGGGTTCGTACCAACAGTTTTACCCAGTGTATTAGTTGTAGATGTCTATCAGCATTTTAAAGGCTGCAAGGATACCCTTATATGCATTTACCATATGATTTACGTGGGTCCCAGGTTTTGCTTGTAAGAAAATTTTGAAAAAAAACCTAAAGTGATCTGATTGCTTTATCATCATCCTGTAACTGATTTTTCTGTAACATCTATGTTGGAGAGAAGGAAATGATTAAAGTTTTATGCTCACACAGGTATAGTTCAGATTTGAAGTTTTTTAAAAAAGGGAATTGCATCACCGCCTCTAGCAAAGTGATTTTTAGTTAAAGAATTTAGCGGACAGTGCTAACTTAGGACGCCCCTCTTTGCTTAAGGGAAGGTCCTGCTGCACCCGTGATTTATTTTTGTTTGTTTTTAAATTTTTTGGCCACACCACACAGCATGTGGGATCTTAGTTCCCCAACAAGGGATTGAACCCATGCCCCTTGCAGTGGAAGCAGAGTCCCAACCACTGGACTGTCAGGGAAGTCCCTTTGCATGCACAGTTTAGAACTCAGTGCTCTTCTTATAGAGAAAATGGTGCATTGTATTTCACGATACTAGTGATGGGAGTTATTAGAAGCTCTCTTACTAGAATTAACAGAGCTAAATGGCTCCAGTATGTCAAAAGATTCAGTTTAAAAATAGATTTGATAGATGTCAACTGGGTATAAAAAAACTTGAAAAACTCTTAATGAAAACGCTGTTCATTTGGATAAGTAACAAGTGGATAATCCACACTCTAGCTCTTCCTGCAGGGCTCTGAAACTAGAGGGCAGGATGAGTGGATTTGACTGGGGATCTTCCTGAAGTAGAGTTGGAGGAGTTGGAAAAGAACTTTCTTTGCTGAGTAATTCTTCTAACCCAGCTTCTTCATTCTTGAGGTTTAAGTTGATATAGCTGGTAATTTGCATAAAATTAATTGCATAAGATTATATTGTAACTCAGAAGTTATGTAACTCCCCAAGAAAGTGAATATTTATGACCATGTTCCTGTTCTATTTCTTTATTCTTTTTGAGTCACCAACGTTCACATTCAGCTAGTTTTTAAGGCAAATGATTTTAATATTATGTGAAGAAGCAGTAAAAGTTCTAGACCCGTAAACACATTATACATACAGAAGTGAGTTTCAGAGTCCGCCTTTGTCTTGTTTAGTATGCTGTGCAGCTCTGTTCCAACTAAAATGATTTTGAGGGAAATGAGGGGCCTTGTCACATCCTGGTGTGTGCTGTCTACTGGGACTTCTGGCTGAGGAGTAAGGCAGTGTGATTAGAAGCCTAGTGAGATCTCTACTATTTCCACCAGTATTGCTTGTGGACTCCACTGGACACTGCTCCACTGTGTGACCTTACTTAGCGATTAGGAAACAAAAACAAGCTGGAGTTGAACAGCCACCCTTTTTTCTGTTTGGTAGATGCATGGGTTCTCAGAAGTCAGTATTGCTTTTTTTCCCTTGGTTTGTTGATGAAGGATCAACCACTGCACTACTCAATACAGAGCTAGCTTTAGATAATTCAACTTGCTTATTTCTAGATATTTCCTCTTTTAAGCCCAGGCAAAACAGTTGTTAAGATAATCTCTGGACTTAGCTTGGGAAAACCTGGTCCCATTCAAAGGGTGATGTGTTTTCAGTATCAGGATGGAATTTTAAACTACTGATTAGTTTATTTTCTCTCCTTTCTTACTTTACCTTCTCTTTCACTGAAGAAGAATGTTTAAGGAGTTGAGGCCTGACGGCATCCATTTAGCATTTTAAGGTGTGCTCTAGTCCTGCTTTAAAAGAGAGACATCAGGACACATCAAAGGTGATTTATTAAAGATGCTTATTTTATTTAAAGCCTTCTTTGGTTTGAGGTCTTTCTTCTAGTTTCCTTTAAGACTGCTTATCAGCGTCTCCCACCCATCTCTCGACTGGTTCCCCCAAAGTTGTGTTTTTGTTTTTTGTTTGCTTAAGAATCTACTTTCTTTTCTCAGCTCCCTTGGACCCCACGGTAAGGTCTTTTCTGTCAGTTTTATATGAAATACAGTTGTCCTTGAGTATCCAAGAGGGATCGGTTCCAGGACTCCTGCAGATACCAAAAATGTGCAAATACACAAGTCCCCTACTGTCAGCCTTCCCTATCTGACACTGGGGTTCTGCATTTGTAGATGCAACCAGCCACAGATTGTGTAGTGTTTTCTTTTCATTAAAAAATTTTTTTTGTTGTTGTAAATTGGACCCCATGCTCCCTGCATTGAAAATGCAGAGTTTTAACCACTGGACCACCAGGGAAGTCCCTGTGTAGTATTTTCAATCCATTGTTGGCTGAACCCACAGATAACAGAGGGCTCACTGCATGCCCAAAGGCTCTTGACTTAGAAATAGATTCTCTTCTGTTATTTCCACTAACAGAGTGGTTGCTCTTTAAAATTAGGTCTCTACTTTTTTCTCCCTTTAGAAACTATGTTACCATTTCCATTCAAGTTCTCCAGCTCCTAAGTTAAAACTTAAACATGCATTTACTTAGAATCGAAATTCTGTCTTTAGCCAAGGCTCTTAAATCTTGAATGGAAAGTATGTGTGAAGGAAATTTAAGATTGTTCGAGGGCCAGGGGTCAGTGCTCTTGGAAGCACTTAGAAAATAACTTATAGACGGAGGGGCCTATGTTATTTGGGTTTTGTTATGTTTGGAATGGTTAGCTTGGCAGAATGCTTTAGAAAGCACATCTTAAGCCAGTCTTTTTTGAGTGTAAAACTGACAGAATTGATTTCCACATGGTCCTCTATTGAGACAAACCTATCCCTGTGTATTGTTAAGTTTGCAGTGAGTTTGAGTTAAGTGTCTGCTTTGGAGAAGTCTGCCTGCAATGTTTATCTGTTTTTTTTGTTTTTGTTTTTTTTTCAATTATTTACGTATTTTTATTTATTTTTGGCTTTCTTGGGTCTTAGTTGTCACACATGGGCTCCAGAGCGTGTGGACTCTGTAGTTGGCAGCGCACCGCATAGTTGCCCTGGGGCATGTGGGATTTTAGTTCCCCAAGCAGGGAGCAAACCTGCATCCCTTGCATTGGAAGGTGGATTCCTAACCGCTGAACTACCAGAGAAAGCCCCAAAATGTTTATCTTATCGAGGGTTGTGAATACAAGTATGCATTACCTTGGAATTGTGAGTCTAGGGTTTTACGTTGCCAAATGGATTCACCAAATGAGAAGCATTTTAAAGAGAATAAAATTTCCAATTGTTCTGATAGTTGTCTTCAGCCATTTTCAGAAATTACAGTTGAGCCAGTAATTGAGAAGAGGAGTTCTCCCTTTGGGAAATCTGACCTTTTGAGTATTCAGTCAAAGATTGATGCGATCTTAAAAAAAATCTGACATGCCATTTCCTTCATTTTTTTTTTTAGCCCCATCTCGGAAGTCAGTGTTGACAGACCCAGCCAAACTCAAGAAGCTGCAGCAGAGTGGCGAGGCCTTTGTCCAGGACGACTCCTGCGTGAACATTGTGGCTCAGCTGCCCAAGTGCCGTGAGTGCCGCCTGGACAGCCTGCGCAAGGACAAGGGGCCGCAGAAGGACTCGCCTGTGTTCTGCCGCTTCTTCCACTTCAGGAGGTGAGGCCTGTGGGGAACCTGGGGTGCTCTGAGCCCTTTGATGTACTTTTCTCCCTCCTCTTCTGTCAACAGGAAGTCTAAAACTGGGAAAAGTTAGAGATGATACTTCCAATCTGTGGGTTTAGGAGTCTAGGTCTTATTACATGGTATTTCCTACTCATACTCCTTTTCAGTTTTTTTTTTTTTTTTTTTTAAAGCAAGAAGCTTGAAAATACAAACTTCTGATTTTAGAAATAACAAATACAGAAAAATTCTGGAGGTTCTAAAAAACCACCACACAAATGACTACTGTTAACTTTTCAGCACATCTTAGTGTTTATGTGGTTATAGAATATATTCAAGCATACCTACTTGTTGTATTATATAAATACTTCGAATCTTACTTTCTCCAGTATGTACTTTCCCAGTACGTAATAGGAACCACTTGATCATGTTGACTTTTTTAAAAAATTATTTTTATTTTTGGTTCTACTAGGTCTTCATTGCTGCATGCGGGCTCTCTCTATTCACAGCAAGTGGAAGCTACTCTTTGTTGTGGTGCACAGGCTTCTCATTGTGGTGGCCTCTCTTGTTGCAGAGCACAGGCTCTAAGGCTTGAGACTCAGTAGTTGCAGCATGTGGGCTTAGCAGTTGTGACTCATGGGCTTCAGTTGTTCCCAGGCGCCTGGAATCTTCCCAGATGAGAGATCACACCTGCATCCCTTGCATTAGCAGCAGGTGCTTATCCGCTGTACCACCAGGGAGATCCGGTCATACTAATTTTTTTCAGGAAATATTTTTGAATAACTATGAAAAAACCCATAATATTGATGTTTGAAAATGGACTTAACCTATTCCCTTGTTGGTATTCAGATTATTGTGTATTTTTTGCCACTAAATACAGAGATGATCATCTGTTGCCCATCTCTCTGATTATTTACTTTAGATGAGACTGAAAGTGCCCTTACTGGGTCAGAAGGTGTGTGTTTTAAGGCTTTGATGCATGAATTCTGCCATATTGCGCCTGCATCCATGCCCCCTGGCAGCTTTTGAGCATTCCTGTCTCTATGCCAGCAGGAAGGAGGTGTATCTTTAAAAAAAATTCTTTCTACTTTTATAAGCAAACACTTTCATTTTTGCATTGCTTTTTAAATTTAAAAGTCAAATTTAATTTTCTTCAAATTCTTCCATCCTGAGTAAAGAGAAAGGTAGCCTTCTGGTCTTTTTGATATATAAATGAGCTGTGTTGTTCTGGATATAGATGAGCTTTTAGATATGATACACTTTCTCAGAAATTTAGGTAGAATTTCAGGCTCAACTAACTCTAATCATAAACAGAAGTATTGCCTTTAATTTCTTCCTATCTCTCCCCATTTAGTTTTATCAAGATTCAAGATTGCTGATGAATTAAATGCACAAGCATTTTAGATCATTTTGTCTGTGCTGGTAACTTTGAGATTCAAGGTTATTTAATGAACAAGAGTTATTTTAGATGGTAGGTTGTTTGTCCTGTTCATTCCTGAGTAAATTGCAAAAGCACCACAGTAAAGTGTGTGTAGCATTAGAACTCTGATAAGTGTTAAGAGAAGCCAGTGTGGAACAAACTCACTTCTTTGGTAAAAAGAATGTTATAATTTTAAAAATAGAGCCTTTTTCCCCCTCATCTTTATGGTGATGATCGATACTGTCATAAGTACTATCAGGTTTGTTTCCATTGTGTTCTGCAGATGAAATAGGGGAGAGGAGGGTCTCGGTGAAGTTCAGTTGCCATATCCTGTTTATTGTCTCCTCCCCATTTGAAATGTCTTCCAAATTTATTTTTTAGAATTATGACTAGCCCTCCTTTGGAATGTCAGTTAAAAACTGTGGGCTCCTAGAAATACGTTTGCATCTGTTAATGCAATTCCCCATGTGCTTCCAGTTCTGGACAAATGACTTTCCTAAGGCACAATTCCGTGCATCTCATGGGCTCAAAAAATTTTGGCAACTGCCCAATGACTAGCAAAGAAATTGTGGTCCCTGTATTTTTCTTGCCTTTATGTGAAATAGCGTTTCCTTGACGTGCTGTCTGTTACATAATATCTACCTGTTCTTGCAAGGCCAAGCTTAATTAGTGTCTCTTAAAATGAAGTCTTCTTAATATTAGCCCCACCAAACTTACAGTCAGCACGTCTTCCTCTGACTCCTATAAGACTCCTATGATTGCTATGATAACCTGTCATATCCTGCTTTTATGTCTCCAGCTAGATTGACATATATTGTTGTGTTTAAATAAATCCCAGACTACTACACAACCTGGGAAAAACATGATAGATGTCAAACATGTATTAGAAAGAGAATGTTGAGAAAATACTCAGCTTTTGGCTCCACCTTCCTAGGTACCAAGGCCCATCTTAACACTGCCTCTTATTCCAGAAACTTGCATGGTAATTTATAGCTAGAATTCCTAAGGATTCTGAATACCTCATGAATTCATGTGGTTATGGCTTCATTGATATCTAAGGTTAGCCTTCCTCTGCTGAGCATTAATCTTTTAGCAGTAGTTATATTCAGATCTGACCAGGTTATTTATCACCTTCTGTTTGTTGTCAGTTTACTTCTGTGACATCTTGTGATTGTTCTTGCTATTAACTTCCACATCAGGCAGGTTCAATCAATAGCTGTGCCTGGAGGTGACAGGATTAGATAACTGTTTGGAGTGTAAAGCACACCTCCTCTCCCCTCCAGTCCTTCATGTCTTTTGGGGGAAAATCTTTATACTGATCCTCCCACATAGCAAATTGGCTGTAACTAGCCATGGAGATTATAGAAAGCTGGAAGGAAATGGGGTTGATTTAAGTATTTAAATAGAACCAACAAGGTGCAAATATTTTATGTAACATGCTTTTTTTTTTCCCTTTCTTCCTTTCACTTCTTCTAGGTTACAGTTCAACAAACATGGTGTATTGCGGGTAGAAGGCTTCTTAACACCAAACAAGTATGACAGTGAAGCAATTGGCTTGTGGTTGCCTTTGACCAGAAATGTTGTGGGGACTGATTTGGACACAGCAAAGTATATCCTGGCCAACATTGGAGACCACTTCTGTCAAATGGTGATTTCCGAAAAGGAAGCTATGTCAACTATTGAGCCACACAGTAAGAGCATCTCTTAGGGGGTAGGATTTTTGAGTCCAACTTGACTTTCATTCCTAAATGACACCTAAGTCCAAATTGTGTGGGTTTCATTTTCACCTAGAGGTTTAGATGACTTTGGTATACTGAGGTTGCATTTTTTTCCTTGTGACAGATCCTGGTTGATGATTTAATCAGTCAGTTACCTCTCTTTGGAGGTTGTTTAGGTTGTTTACTAAAGGAGTGGAACTCCTTTTTTGTTAAGAAAGCTAAAGGGAGATGATGTTGGAATTTGCACAGCATTACCAACAGTATGGGCTCACCTTAAAGGGGTGAGGCAGTCTCACACTTTCTTCCACCATTGTATCTTTCACAAATGGTTGAAAGTAAAAAGTGAAGCCTTTTCATTCCTCTAGTAGGTACCTTTTCAGACTTTGTATAACGATATATGTTTCAATATAAGCATCTGTACATACCAATGTTAAGAATTTTTATTGTAGGAACCAAAATTGGTTCCAGGAACTAACTGAAGCTAGTTTAAGCACCAAAATAATATATTAGATAAGTTTGATTATTATTATATCTCAGAGTTCAGGGAATGGAAACTGGGGCATTCCCAGGAGTGGAAGTTCAGCACTAGGTAGGGAGTGGCATTGTGAACTCCATGGGTGGCTGAAGTCCTACTGAACTGAAAAGCAGCTTTAGAATCACTCTGTTCTGTTGGGCAATAGAGACCTTGATAAGTCAAGAATCATATTAAAGTTTTTTTCCTGTGATCTTACATTTAGGACAAGTGACTCTGGTGTTTCATTTTCAGTAAAGATACGAAAGTTTTCTTCTTACATACTTTTAAGTAAAAGAAGATTTAAAGAATTCTTAAGTAACTGATCTAGAGGTGGTATATGAGTGATTGGAATGTAAAAACACTTCTTTGAAATATGTTAGTAGCTTCCTGAATCAGCAGGGCTATTGTTAAGTTGTCTGAAAAATGTGGGTTTTTATTTTTTCATTCCAAAAAAAACACAGTTGTCTTTTTAAGAGCATAATTAAGAAACTTGGTCCTTAAAGATATATATGGGATTAGCCTTTCCTCCTTGGTTGTCCTGTTCCTCTTCATTTCCTCTGTGCCAAGCTGGTCAGTTGGAGAGAGGAACTCTCTGTGAGTGATCCTGAAGGATGCTACCACAAGGTGTTCCTAGAGGGGGTTGAGACGGTACCCTCTGCTCCTGAGATTAGGAAGCAGGTCCAAGCCTTCATACATTTATTCTGTCTTTTCAATGACAGTCATTGAATACATGGCTAAGAGGTCTAAGACTACTCTCTAATAAAACAGTCTAATCCAGTGCCAAGGTGAAGTTCATAAAATCTCGTCTGTGAAATGCCTAAAGTGAAGTGAAGTGAAGTTGCTCAGTCATGTCCAATTTTTTGCGACCCCATTGGCTGTAGCCTACCAGGCTCCTCCGTCCATGGGATTTTCCAGGCAAGAGTACGGGAGTGGGTTGCCATTTCAAGGTCTATGTATTATGCACTGAACTTTCACACTGTAATGAAATGACAGAGGTTCACTCAGCAATTGGATTAATTTGAAGCAAACTGAAGTTAGTCATGTGTTTTATGGTCAGTCTGAAGAAAAAAGTCACCTCTGACTAGATTAGAAAAAGATGTATGTTCTCCTTAGAACACAAATGTGACAGTATTGATCCTGTCTTGTTCAGGGGAGAGAGAGAGAGATCTGATCAAGACATTGGGCTTTTCTGTGACCCAGGAAAATGTCCGCCCTTTGCTCCTACTTCTTGAAGCTTTCTGATGCTGTATTTGGTACTCCTCTGTCGCGGGGAGGGCCCCTCCCTCCAGGCCACTGGAACAGAAGATGCTGCTTTGTAGAAGTCTAGGTTATGTCTCCGTCTGTTGACTATTCGGTTAGTGTGAGTTGGTCCTGGGGGGCCCACGTCACTCCTGGCTCTAGCAAAATTGAGTTTCTGTCTCTGGTCTGTGAAGGAACCAACTTTGGACTATTGTGCCTTCGCTAGTTAATGGGCTGCTCCCTCCAGGTTCCCTAAGCACCTGGAGGGTTTTTAATGAGCCGTCTGAGAGGTTTCGGGGCATCTGTGAATAACCAGACACTCTGCGCTGAAGGTTGGGTTTGTGGATTTGAGTGAAATGTTTTTTCTTTGGAGAAAGTGTGGTCCGTGCTGTCTTTATAGTCTCAGAGGGTCTCATGACCCAAAAAGTGAAGAACCACTGCTCTCTGATGCCTGAGTCTAAACCCCAAGTTGCATAACCAACACTGCTTTCCTCATTGACTTATTCAGCAGGACTTCCTACGCACCAGCAGTGTGCAGAGCTCCTTGGAGGGTGGAGTGGAGGTGGAGATCTGAGCAGGAATTCTGCTTGCGTGAAGTTTAGTCTCCTCGTTGCTCTTCCGTTGCTGAGTCATGTCTGACTCTTTGTAACCCCATGGACTGCAGCACACCAGCCTTCCCTGTCCTTCAGTGTCTCCTGGAGTTTGCTCAGATTCATGTCCGTTGAGTCAGTGATGCTATCTAACCATCTCATCTTCTGCCATCCTCTTCTCATTTTCCCTTCACTGTTTCCCAGCCTCAGAGTCTTTTCCAATGAGTCGGCTCTTTGTATTAGGTGGCCAAAGTAGTAGAGCTTCAGCATCAGTACTTCCAATGAATATTCAGAGTTAATTTCCTTTAGGATTGATTAGTTTGATTTCCTTGCTGTCCAAGGGATCGCAAGAGTCTTCTTCATCACCACAGTTCAAAAGTATCAGTTCTTCGGCCCTCAGCCTCCTTTATGTCCAACTATCACATCCATGCATGACTACTGGAAAAAAACATAGCTTTGACTAGATGGGCCTTTTTGGCAAAATGATGTCTCTTTTTTTAATACACTATCTAGATTTGTCATAGCTTTTCTTCTAAGGAACAGCGTCTTTTAATTTTGTTGCTCCTCAAGGGAGGCAGAATTGCCCTTGACTGTGTGCCATGTACAGAGAGGCCCGAGTCTGGAGTGCAGATACGAGCTGATGGGAATGCTGGAGGAGTCCAGGAGAGCTTCATGCCTGGGGCGGGGGCTTGGGATGGGCTCTGGGGGCTAAACAGTTACCGGGAGCTCCAGTGAGAGGGGGTAATGGCACAAACTCCCTCCCCCTTCATATTTTATTTCGGGGGCCCTCTCCTCCCCAAGACTAAGTGGCTTATTGATTTTCGTAGGACAGGTTGCTTGGAAGCGAGCCGTTAAAGGTGTGCGGGAAATGTGTGATGTGTGTGACACCACTATCTTCAACCTGCACTGGGTGTGTCCCAGGTGTGGGTTCGGGGTGTGTGTGGACTGCTATCGGATGAAGAGGAAAAACTGCCAACAAGGTGAGAGCTGACTTCATTCTTCTCCCAGCCCCTTCTGCTCTTAAATTAAGCCTCTCACTGATGTGTGGGTGATGGATTTTAGAAACTTGTGGGGCCAGAGTCCATAAAGAGCAGTGACTACAAATCAGTTCTTTGCAGGTGCTGCCTATAAGACTTTCAATTGGCTGAGATGTGTAAAGAGTCAGATACATGAACCAGAGAACCTCATGCCTACACAGATCATTCCTGGAAAAGGTATTTCATGGGGTGCAATGATTTTGTTTTGCCTGTGTTTTGATTAGCTCATAGAGGCTGGTAGTTTGGTTTTACTTTGTGTAACATAATTACTTGCTATCTTTATTTTAGTATGTACCATAAATTGTCCAGAAGTGTGTTAAATAACACCCCCAAAGTTTTTGATTATGGCTTTGTAAATAGTTCTTTAAAAGGAAAGAAAATGGCGCATTTAGGGGAAAGCATACTTAGGATGAAAAGGAAGGAGTGTAAGCACCCTAAAATGCATGCTAAGTCACTTCAGTCCTATCTGACTCTGAAACGCCATGGACTATAGCCTGCTAGGCTCCTCTGTCCATGGGATTCTCTAGGAAAGAATACTGGAGTGAGTTACCATGCCCTCCTCCAGGGGATCTTCCTGACCAGGGATTGGACCCGCATCTCTTCTGTCTCCTTCATTGGCATGCGGGTTCTTTAGCACTAGCGCCACCTGGGAAGCCCACTCTTAAATGCTGAAACAAGTTATCTTGTTAGAAATACCAGCTTCTGCTTTGTAATGTTGAGGTTGAAAGTACCTAATATTCTTGTTCAGATGTTTGCCTGTGCCCTTTTTTTAGCCCTCTATGATGTTGGAGACATTGTTCATTCTGTAAGAGCAAAATGGGGAATAAAAGCAAATTGTCCCTGTTCAAACAGGCAGTTCAAACTCTTTTCAAAACCAGCCTCAAAGGAAGACATAAAACAGGTATTACTGTTTATGCTGGATTAACCATCCTTGTTAATTGTTGTCTGTCTGTTTTCAATAACCTGAGGATTTCTATAGTATATTAGAAAGGAACATGGGGAGAGCTGTCAGTGGAAAGAAATGGTGCATCTGTTTCATGTGGCACTTTATAGACCCATTCTCAAGTTTTACATTATTTTTGCGGACTTTATTTGTAGTCTCTTTTTAGTAGGATTTTAATTTTCATTCCTTGAAAAAGCAAAACCTTTTCTGTTACAGTCTACTTAATAAATTGCTATCAAATTTGTATAGGGTTTTAAACTTACTATAGTTTTACACAGTTAAAATTTTTCAGATAAGCCTAACATTTTTAAATTACTAAATATATTTTACCTGTAATAAATATATAAAGAATTGAAGAAAATAATACTGAAACGATCCTTTCTGTATCTCTCACTCAATGTAAAAATGTGTACATTTCCTTGGTGGTCACAGGCTTCTTTATTTCCTTCACGTCTGTCATCACATCTACCCCCTTACTCTTCCTCACTCCTTGTTTTTAGTAATCAGAAATTATTTTACATTTTTATGAAGCTGTGGTGTGGAAGGCAGCATTGGGAGAAGAGTTTTGATCGTTGGAGTCAGAACTGAATTTGAATTTTTTCTGCCGCTTTCTAGTTGCATAACTCTGGCTCAAATGAACTGATGTGTGTGTGCTTTAGCTTCCTCATCAGTAATAGAGGAATAATAATGCCAGTAAGATAAGTGGTGGGCATGTCTGTACAGTTTGTTTGTCGTTTTTGTTGTTGTTCATGTTCAGTTCATGTTTTGAGTTCTTGTTAGGGCTCTTCATCACTTTTTAAAGCTTCCTATGCTACACTAAATCAAAAGAGCATTTCCTTTTTCTGCATTTTCTCACCTCCTCCTGAATTCACAGCTGTATTTCCTACACTGCCTCATTTACTTGTTCAGTCACTGGATTTCGAATGCTTACTCATGACACTGGGGTGATGGGAACAAACTGGGCATTTTAAAGAAACATGGTGGATGGAGTGATAGGAATACGAATGAATATGAGATGCTGCTACAGTAGTGGGGGTGTATCTTACATCCTTCATGTCTCACACTTTCTCTAGTAATACTTAAAAGTTAGAAAATTAAAGTCTCTTCTACGCAGTTCTGTTCTATTATTGCAAGATTACTGCAACTGTGACGAGTTTCAGGGGGCTATTGGGTGGTTTTGTTGCAGATATTTCTCTCCTACTGGTGAGCAGTTAGGGGAGAAGATAAGAAGAAAATGCAGTTTTCCAGCCTGTGTCAAGTTCTCCTTTTATACTCAACACAGACTTCCTTAACTGGAGAAAAAGCAACTCTTGGTACCATGCTCCCGCAGAATACCTCAGGGTTGGAGCCAGTGACTGTGGGTGGGGAGGCCGCCTCCAAACCAGCCAGCAGTGTGAAACCTGCCTGTCCGGCCAGTACGTCTCCTTTGAACTGGCTGGCAGACCTAACCAGTGGCAATGTCAACAAGGAGAACAAGGGTGAGTGTTTCCTGCCTTCCAGAACTTTGGTCTGTTCCCAGAGGGACTTGGCAACCTCAGTTACTGAGGAACAGGGTGGGCTGAGACTTGTTAGTTTCAATAGTAATTTTTGCCTTTCTATCTCTGCCCTGTATATATTTCCTATTCTGTCTAAATGGGAACACTCTGTCTTCAACTTTATTTTTCTCATCCATGCTGTTATCTCAGGATGCTTGATTATAGTATAAAGAGCAGGGGTTTGGAAATCAGGTATTTAGAATTTAGGTGATTCTGCTTTCTGGCTGTTTTACAAGAAAGAAAAATTGCAGATCAGTTTCTTTCGCGCAGAGATGTTAAACATCTCAGTGAATAGAATTCAGCATAATAAATAAAGGACTTAACACGGGGTGACCCAGAGGGCTTGAGAAGTGCAGCTGCAGTTTTAACATTAAAAGAAGTGGGAAAAAGTCATGTGAGGAGATATAGAAAAAGAGTAAAATCCAAAACCTGCTTATAATTAAAACAAAAAAACTTAGGAACAGAAGGGAATATCCTTAATGTAATGAGTTTCTATGATAAAGTTGACAGCAAACATGTCAAATTATTACTGAATTTTTTAATCAGTTGAATAATTTTTAAGCTGTTCCCTCTGTGTTCAGGCATGAGATGAGGATTCCTGTCTTCAGTCTTTCATTAAACATTGTACTGGAAGTCCTGGCTATTGCAGTGAAGTGAACAAAAAGATGTTAGGATTGGAAAGAAAGAGATAAAACTGTTGATATTTGTGAACAGTCTAATTACACATGTGAAATTCTAAGAGAATCTGTATTTATAAATACTATCAAGGTTGATAGTTATAATGTTATTTACAAAAATCAGTTGTATTTTACCAGGAACAAATAAAAGTACAGTTTACCATAGTATCACTTTGGGTATTGAATGTTTATATATGTATACTGTATACACACACACACACACACATATATATATATGTAATAGCAGTTGGAAATCCTTATCAAAATCAGTAATATCATTAGTATTTATCCTCTTAAGTTTCCTGGTTCCATAGTAATTCTGTTAATAGAAGACTAGTAAGGGCTCTGCCTTTCAGAATGCTTTTCCATCTGGATGTTTTTGGTTTCCTTTTTAGAAAAGCAACCAGCGATGCCAATTTTAAAGAATGAAATCAAATGCCTTCCACCCCTCCCCCCCTTGAGCAAATCCAGCACAGTCCTCCACACCTTTAACAGCACAATTTTGACACCTGTAAGCAACAACAATTCAGGTTTTCTCCGAAATCTCTTGAATTCCTCTACAGGAAAGGTATGTATTTGTCTTATTGTTTATACTCTCCTCCGCCCCCCGCCCCCCTCAGTAAAGATGAACAGAGTCAGAGTAGAAGAGAGTAGAGAAACTAAAATAGAAAGTAGAAAGAAGGATGTGAGTCCACTGCTTTCTTCCTTCATGGATGCAAAGGCTGTATCATTGGCAGATGGGCTTCATGGCTTCTAATTCGTGGCTGATGGGCTTTGGGGTACACTGATGGGCTGATTCTAATTCTTGGCTGATGGGTACACTTTTTCATGTACCGCATCTGAGAGTTGTGATATCAGATAGAGCAAGAAGACTTGCCTCTGTTACAGTTCTGGCCTGGGTTCTTCCTGGGTGTGTAACATGTACTCATCCTACTGTTAGAGGAATATAGGGTTTATTGATGGTAGGGAATGACATATAAGACTTATGTTCTTTTTCAAATTCAGACAGAAAATGGACTCAAGAATACACCAAAAATCCTTGATGACATCTTTGCCTCTTTGGTACAAAATAAGACCTGCTCTGATTTACCAAAGAGGCCCCAAGGACTGACCATCAAGCCCAGCATTCTGGGCTTTGACACTCCCCACTACTGGCTGTGTGATAACCGTCTGCTTTGCCTGCAAGATCCCAACAACAAGAGCAACTGGAATGTGTTCAGGGAGTGCTGGAAACAAGGGCAGGTAAGGGGCCTTTTGCCCAGCCCCACCACATCCCCTTCCCAGTGCCTTTGGTAGACTTCTGACAACCTCACCCCACAGCCCGTCCCCTCCCCCCTTCCTGGATTTTAAGTGCTATATACTTTATCTCTTTTTTTCTGTACTTTATTGTGTAGGGTGAATACAATCAGAGTGTGGCTGTGAGTCTTATTTCTTAACACAAACATTCCTGAGCTGTATTTTCTGATGAGGTTTTGGTTTTGATTGCTTCCAACCAGTCATCTTTGGATCTTTTTTTTTATTTTATTGCTTTTGACTGTGATGGGTCTTCATTGCTGCACACAGGTTTTCTCTCATTGCAGAGGTGGAGGCTACTCTTTGATGTTGTGTGCAGGCTTCTCATTGCAGTGGCTTCCCTTGTTGCAGAGTACAGGCTTCAGTATTGTAGTGCTCAGACTCAGTAGTCGTGGCACACAGGCTTTGCGGCTCCACAGCGTGTGGGATCTTCCCAGACCAGGGATCGAACCCGTGTCCTCTGCATTGCACAGCAGATTCTTAACCACTGGACCACCAAAGCCCCATCTTTGGAATTTTGATGAGTGCTCTCTGGGCTCAGTGATTCTTGTGCGATAAATGTCAATTGGAGAATTGGGTATTTGACTGAGGCTAATGAAGTTTGGGGGATTAGACAAAATAGCATAAAAATAAGGCGTCCCTCTTCCATGAATTATAACCTTATGCCGAAGACAGTTCTAGGTGGCCCTGAGCCATGTAGTGTCAGCCTGGAACTGGTGTGTAGTCTCTCAGGCGGGAGCCTGCTTTAAAGGGCAGTGATGTTCCATCTTAAGTTTTGGTTGATAGTTTAGGCGATGACACTTGGCTTTGTGGACCTGCTTCTTTGCTTTCTTGTTTTGGTTTATGTTTTCTGGATCTCTGTCTTTTCCGGACCAAACAGAATCCTCGCTAAAGGAATAGTTTGCTCTTGGACAAGGCCAGGACTTGGGAATTGCCAAATAGAAAAATGTATGAATTTAACAACAAAAAAATGTTTTTCAGTCCTGTTTATTAACACGATTCTGTCATGATGATGATGACAGACTGAATACAGTCCACTGACATGTTTTGTTTGGATTACATAATGACTTGCTTGATTTTTTGTTTATTTTAGGTAACTTTTATTGGAGTTTAGTTGCTTTCCATTGTTGTGTTAGTTTCTACTGTACTAACAGAGAGTGAATCAGCTATAATACTCCTGTTTTAGTCTCTTAGTCATGTTCAACTCTTTGTGACCCCATGGACTGTAGCCTGCCAGGCTCCTCTGTCCATAGGATTTGTTAGGCAAGGATACTGGAGTGTGTTGCTGTTTCCTTTTCCAGGGGATCTTCCCTACCCAGGGATCAAACCCAGATCTCCTGCATTGCAGACAAATCCTTAGCCACTGAGCCATCGGGATAGCCATATAAATATGTCCCCGCTTTTTTAGATTTCCTTCCCATTTAGGTCACCACAGAGCACTGAAAAGGGTTCCCTTGAGCTGTACAGTAGGTCTTGTTTCGTTTTTTTGAGGATTACATAATGGTTTTTAAAAGTTGAACTTGTTGCTAATATTTTAGTCAGGCTATTTCACATGAAAATGAGGACTTCTGGCCTATCTTGGGTAACCAAAAGACTGGGCGATCTCAGGGTCATGTTCCTGGCTGATTGACAAGAGGCTGCAGGCCAGTGGCAACACCCGCCTCGGACAGGGCACTCTCGCTGCCTTTGTCTCTCCTGCGTGTCCCTGGCCCTGAGCCGTGGCATTGCTGTTCTGTGAGTCGTGGGATCTGAGTCAGAAGGTGTGATCCTTCCTTTTCAAAGCTTGCTAGTTAATTTGAGAGCAAGGAGTGTGTGTAGCAGGTAAGCGAAGACACGAAATGCTGTGGGAACACAGAGGACCATGATATCATTTTGGGAGCTGAGCCTAAGGACCAGCCTCAGAGAAAAAAATCAGCAACTGTTTGAGGAGGGGCGGCCTCGGGAGACGGGACAGGGCTGAGGGAGTTCAAACAAAGTCTTCATTCTCCTCTCCTAGCCAGTGATGGTGTCAGGAGTGCACCACAAGCTGAACACTGAACTCTGGAAACCGGAGTCCTTCAGGAGGGAGTTTGGAAACCAGGAAGTCGATCTTGTTAACTGCAGAACCAATGAAATCATCACAGGAGCCACAGTAGGAGACTTCTGGGATGGCTTTGAAGATGTCCCGAGTACGTATTACAGGCCCTTTAAGGGGCTGAGGGTGTGGGGGGGTGGGGGGCGCACGGGAGCAGCAGGAGCTGGCTCTCCCTCAGTGGGGGCAGCAGCATCTTCTGTGAGACTGGAGTTTAAAATTCCTGTCTTAACCTCCTCCTCCCTTTCTTTTTACAAATTCTGTGCATTTGAACAGAAGCAGATTCTCTTGGTGGTTCCTTTGAGAGTGAGATATTAGTCACCTTTCTTCAGGTTACTCCGTGTCTGTCCTGTGACAGACATGTGCCCAGTGGTGGGGGGCGGGGAACACAGAGCCAGGGCTTGTGCCTCCAGGGCAGTGGCTTTATGTGGCTTTGCCCTTTAACTAGAAGATTGTCAATATGTTTAACAAGACAAGCTGAGCTGAAAGTGCCAGAGAATGAATCCTTTTCACACAGCTGAGCCTGGTTACTGCCTCCTCACTTGGTCAGGGGGCCGTGTGTCTGGTGCTGAGGCTGGGTGCTTTATGTGACTGGCCAGTTAGTGACGTGTTTACGAGCGCTCTGTGAGCCCCAGCACCTGTCTCCAGGCTCCCGCCCCCTGAGAGGGCTTGGCCAGTTAGTTTTGTAGACTCTCAATTCAAGTTTGCTCATTTCTCATTCTTTTAAGGCATACCTTCACCTTGTAACCTCTTGCTTCCTTTTTGTCTGTTACTCACATGTACAGGTTATGGCCCACACTTTGAACAAACTTTATAACCAGGTATAGCTGACTTTAAGTAGAGTGTAATGGAGGTTTCCACACATGAAGGTTAAGGTGGAGTTTCAGATGTCAGATGTTTACCTGGGAATCAAAGTCTATGAAATGAAAGAGGGGGCAGGTGCAGTGTAGAGTTAGTGAAGCCTTGGCACATCTGACAGGGAGCTCTGGAGCGAGCATTGCCCCTCGTGGTCTCAGACTGGGCTGAAGTGAGGAAGAGTCAGGGCCTGTATCCCTTCACCTCCCTTGGGCCATGGGAAGGGCAAGACCTGGCAGGGCAGCTCTCTGCAGCTGAGGCTGACCACAAAGCTGTGAGGGCAGCAGGTCCTTTGAAAGGTGATCTTGTCATTCAGTTGCTCAGTCATGTCCGACTATTGTGACCCCATGGACGGCAGCATGCCAGGCCCTTCTGTCCTCTGCTGTCTTCCCTGAGTTTTCTCAAACTCAGGTCCATTGAGTCAGTGATGCTGTCCAACTGTCTCATCCTCTGTTGACCCCTTCTCCTCCTGCCCTCAGTCTTTCCTGTATCAGGGTCTTTTCCAGTGAGTTGATTCTTCACAACAAGTGGCCAAAGTATTGGAACTTCAGTATCAGTCTTTCCAGTGAATATTCAAGGTTGGTTTCCTTCAGGATTGACTGGTTTGATCTTGCATTCCAAGGGACTCTCAAGAGTCCTCTCCCAACACCACAGTTCAAAAGCATCAATTCTTTGGTGCTCAACTTTCTTTATGGTCCAACTCTCACATTCTTATATGACTACTTGAGAAACCATAGTGTTTGACTGGAGGGATCTTTGCCGGCAAAAGGGGATATAGAGGCACACATACCACAGTGCATTCCAGTTAGGCCTGGGTTCAGATCCTGACTCTTGATATGTACTTGCTGTGTATGTGAACTTGCTTATTTCATTTTTCTAGGGCTCACACACTTCCTCATGCCTGCAGATGGTTAAGGCAGCCCAAAGTCCATGGCAGCCTGCCTTTTCCATATTGATCATTCTTCTGGCCAGACCCCAGCACACCACCCACACTGAAATGTCACTGATGTTCTGAGCAAACACTGTACCCTGTATTTTCCTGTGTTTGTTGTGTACCTATTTAAGTTAGATTATGGGACAGTGCTTGGTTGACCATCAAACACTTGTATACAAACATTAGTCCTCAAGAATATAGGGTTTGAAGTCAAACCTGGGTTCCAGTTTCAGTTCTTACTACTTAATAGCTGGATGACTTCAGTCATCTTTCAGTCAACTGACCTCAGTCAATTTCCTCATCCAAAAGTAGGAATATTACGTACTGCCAGAAGTCACTGGGATATTGGATTGAGTTGTAAGAACTAAATGGATTTAAAACACTCAGCAGAGACTAGAACACAGTAAGAGGTGTGAAATAATAGTTATCATTGCTGTTAATCATAATGAGTCATGGCTATAAATCGTAATTTCAGTGTGTCTTTTTCAATTAGAGGTTCTTGGTTCCTTGATGTGACCTGCAATGGTTAATTGTTTATTATAGGAAAATAGTCTGACTAAACCCTCTATGTATCATCCAGAAGATGGGGGGTAGGGGGTGGCTGGAGGGTGAGGAGAGTGGGCCCACTGTCTCTGGACAGAACATAGGTTGTTTCAGTCTCTCTGAGCAAAATAAGTCATTTCTATTTCATGCTGGCCTCAGAAAACTGGGGTTTCTAGACATCTGTGACCTTTGATTGTTAAAGTGCTCTGCTGTTTGTTATTTGGGAAGCTGCTTACTTCTTCTGGAATACTGTATAGGAGGAGACTGGATCTATCAAAACACTACCTATGTAACATGGACAAAAGGGAGCAGCTAAAATCTCAAATAAGCAGTTTGAGACAGGGCTCTCAAAGAGAATCCGGAGAAGACAGGGCTCTAAGACAAATTACTCAGTGATCTTTATTTTACTACCCCTTGCTGGGTATAATGGATTTCTTGACACTGAATAAATAAAATGGTTGGTCATTTGCAGGATGTGAATGTTAAAGTTAATATTTGTATATCAGAAGAGAGGTGAAAGGCAAAGGAGAAAAGGAAAGATATATCCATCTGAATGTACAGTTCCAAAGACTAGCAAGGAAAGAAAGATAAGAAAGCCTTCCTAAGTGATCAGTGCAAAGAAATAGAGGAAAACAATAGAATGGGAAAGACTGGAGATCTCTTCAAGAAAATTAGAGATACCAAGGAACCATTTCATGCAAAGATGGGCACAATAAAGGACAGAATGGAACAGAAGCAGAAAATATTAAGAAGAGGTGGCAAGAATACACAGAAGTACTCTACAAAAAAGATCTTAATGACCCGGATAACCACAATGGAGTGATCACTCACCAAGAGCCAGACATCCTGGAGTGCAAAGATAAGTGGGCCTTAGGAAGTATCACTGTGAACAAAGCTAATGGAGATGATGGAATTCCAGCTGAGCTATTTCGAATCCTAAAAGATGATGCTGTGAAAGCACTGCACTCAATATGCCAGCAAATTTGGAAAACTCAGCAGTGGCCACAGGGCTGGAAAACAGGTCAGTTTTCATTCCAAACCCAAAGAAAGGCAATGCCAAAGAATGCTCAAACTACTGCACAATTGCACTCCTCTCACACGCAAACAAAAGTAATCCTCAAAATTCTCCAAGCCAGGCTTCAACAGTATGTGAACTGAGAACTTCCAGGTGTTCAAGCTGGATTTATAAAAGGCAGAGGAACCAGAGATCAAATTGCCAACATTTGTTGGATCATAGAAAAAGCAAGAGAATTACAGAAAAAACATCTACTTCATTGACTATGCTAAAGCCTTTGACTGTGTGGATCACAACAAACTGGGGAAAATTCTGAAAGAGATGGGCATATCAGACCACCTGACCTGCCTCTTGAGAAACCTATATGCAGGTCAGGAAGCAACAGTTAGAACTAGACATGGAACAACAGACTGGCTCTAGATTGGCAAAGGAGTACATCAAAAGCTGTATATTGTCATCCCTGCTTAGTTAACTTACATGCAGAGTACATCATGAGAAACACTGGACTGGATGAAGCACAAGCTGGAATCAAGGTTGCTGGGAGAAAAATCAATAACCTCACATATGCAGATGACACCACCCTAATGGTAGAAAGCAAAGAGGAACTAGAGAACCTCTTGATGAAATGGGAGGGGAAAGAAAGAGGAAAAAAAGGAAAAGACCTCTTGGTGAAAGAGGAGAGTGAAACAGCTGGCTTAATCACAACATTCAAAAAACTAAGATCATGGCATCTGATCCCATCACTTCATGGCAAATAGATGAAACAATGGAAAGAGTGACGCACTTTATTTTCTTGGGCTCCAAAATCACTGTAGATGGTGACTGCAGCCTTGAAATTATGACACTTGTTCCTTGGAAGAAAAGCTATGTCCAACCTAGACATCATCTTAAAAGCAGAGATAATACTTTGCTGACAAAGGTCCATAGAATCAAAGCTATGGTTTTTCCAGTAGTCATGTATGGATGTGAGAATTGGACCATAAAGAAGGCTAAGAGCTGCAGAATTGATGGTTTTGAACTGTTCAGATGGAGAAGACTCTTGAGAGTCCCTTGGACTACAAGAGATCAAACCAGTCAATCTTAAAAGAAATCAGTCCTGAATAGTCATTGGAAGACTGATGCTAAAGCTCCAATACTTCAGCCACTTGATGTGAAAAGCCAACTCTTTAGAAAAGACCCTGATGCTGGGAAAGATCAAAGGCAGGAGGAGAAGGGGACGACAGAGGATGAGATGATGGATGGCATCACCAACTCGATAGACATGAGTTTGAGCAAGCTGTGGGAGTTGGTGATGGACAGGGAAGCTGGCGTGCTGCAGTCCATGGGGTCGCAAAGAGTTGGACATGACTGAGCAACTGAACTGAACCAAATGTGTCAAGTTATAAAGATTTTGCAGAGACAGATACATTTTATTTGCATTGTTAAGATATAAGGTGCTAATTTTGCCATTGATTTTTATCTATTTCCGAGTTATAAATAGTAACAATTCAGTAATTTCTGGTTATTTTTCAGACCGCTTGAAAAATGAAAAAGAGCCAATGGTGTTGAAACTTAAGGACTGGCCACCAGGAGAAGATTTTAGAGATATGATGCCCTCCAGGTACGATTATGGGGAAAGGGAGAGATGGTCCTTTTCTTAAGAGATGATGATGCTGGTGAGATGAAGAAGTTACTGACTTTTAAATCTGGCTCACTAATGAAAACCGTCTGTGTTTCCACACTGTGGTGCTCCGCCAGAGAAAAGGCTGACTCAGGCAGGCATGCACTCATTTGTAGGCAGGAGTGAGATCAGGAATGTTAGGGTTGGGTAGAAGAGAATGACATTGCTTTAGACAAGACAGTGGAATTGCTCAATCCATTTTCCTGATTTGCGCTTGAACCTTGAGTCCTCAGTGCAGTTCAGTCGCTCAGTCGTGTCCGACTCTCTGCGACCCCATGAATCGCAGCACGCCAGGCCTCCGTGTCCATCACCATCTCCCAGAGTTCACTCAAACTCACATCCATTGAGTTTGGTGATGCCATCCAGCCATCTCATCCTCTGTCCCCTTTTCCTCCTGACCCCAATCCCTCCCAGCATCAGTCTTTTTCAATGAGTCAACTCGTCGCATGAGGTGGCCAAAGTACTGGAGTTTCAGAACTAAGGAATTATATATTCCTTAGTGTTACTTCATATCAGGAAGTTTTTACTCAGATCTTTTGATATATATGTGTGCTGTAGGAGAGAAAGAATACTTTGTTCATAAGCACTGCAATTCTAACCTTAAATGTTTTTTTCATTTATGTTGAAGTACAGTTGAATTACAGTGTTGTTATTCTACTGTACAGAAAAGTGACTCAGTTATATGTATGTATATATATACACACCCATTCTTTTTCATATTCTTTTTCATTGTGGTTTATCATAGGATATTAAATATGGTTCCCTGTGCTATACAGAAGGACCTTGTTATTTATCTGTTCTATATTTACCAGTTTGTGTCTGCTAATCCCAAACTCCCAATTCAACTCTCTCCTGCCCACCTCTGCCTTGGCAACCACCAGTCTCTCTGTGTCTCTGATTCTGCTTCACAGATAGGTTCATTCGTGTCATATATAGATTCCACATATAGGTGATTAGAAATGCAAGCTTATTTTGCAAGTCCACTGTCTTCTTGTTCTAGGTTTGATGATCTGATGGCCAACATTCCACTGCCTGAGTACACAAGGAGAGACGGCAAACTAAACTTGGCCTCACGACTGCCAAACTACTTTGTTAGGCCAGATCTGGGTCCCAAGATGTATAATGCTTATGGTAAGAAAGAAATGGCTAACTTGAAAAGATTATTACAGAAGTAAAACACATTAAAATATTTGTAACATTGGTTTGGGGGGAGGGAGAGATGTCTGTAATCCTACCCCTTCACATAGCAGTGGTCTTCATTATTGCATATTTCCTTTGATTCCTTGGCCACATGTATGTATATTTCCCTTTCTTAGTTGCAGTTGTAGGGCATATGCCATTTTTTAATAAAAATTTTCTCTTACACTTAATATTATATAAGAAGAGTTTTACGTGTTGCTCAGTGGTTTTTGGTATGATCATTTTTGATGGTTGCATGGTACCTCATTTAATGGTCAGTTTATTCATTGTTTTAATGTTGCTGGATGTTTAGATCAGTCTGTTAGAATTTCAACTGTTTTAACATCAGCTGCACTTAAATGCAGTTTTCCGTGCTGGTGGGTAGTATTCAGTTATTTAAGTTAGTATTAAACGTACTCTTTGAATTTGTATTTCATTGTTTTTCCTTCTTCACATAATCCCAACTGCAGTATCTGAGACTCGAGGGTGGCAGACCCTCTTTGACATCTTTGGCATGTTCTCCAGATACCACTGGGGTCGCGGGAGTGAGGGTTTGGACCTCAGCCCCCAGTTCTTTTCTTACAGTGGAGTCAGCCCGGGAACCACCTGGAGTGAGGCCAGGGAACATTCCCAGAGAGGCCTTTATTGGGGGAGTTCCCACAGTCCAGGTGCCCAAGATAGTTCCGCCAGGGTGGGCTGAGAGGTGGTCTGGGGGAGAGGGCACAGCTGGCAGTAGTCCCCTTGCCCATGCCCATTTCCCCGTGCTCTTCAGGTCTCAGTTCAGAGAGCTCTGCCTGTGCTGTGGGGCAGCAGCCTGTTCTGCAGCCGTGCTGCCTTCCCCTGAGCCCTCCAGAGCAGCTGGACGGCTGGGGTTGCCGGGTGTGCTCTGTTCACAGTGAGGAGTCACCACTAATTTACATGAATGGAAGCATTTTTCTACTAAAGCAAACGGTGTAATGTTATGTCATGATTATCCAGGTCTAATAGAAAGTAGAAAGCTGTATAAGGTAGAAGTGGTTACCTGAGATGTTTTTAATATAAATAGTCTATTTATTTGGTTTAAATAGCTTGATAGAGGTCTTTCCCTCCTAGATCCAGTTGATAGATGGCAGTGTCACTCTATAAATAGCTTTTTGTATCAAAATTGTTCCCATTCAGAGTAACCAGTTAGGAGTGGAAATAATGAAAACGTGTTCACTTTCAAACATCTTCCACTTCATGATAAACCTCACTAAATGAGCAGTCATTTTTCAAAAGTTGGGTGACTCCTCCATGAGACAAAGTAGAGTGAAAGGCTCTTTGGAAAGATCACAAGTCAGCCTCTTTCCAGCTTCACCACCACCAGCAGTTTTACAAATAGGGACCAGGACTTGAGGATGATAGAGGGGATATTGACCTGACTAGGAGACCCAAAGGGCGTCTAGTTACAGGTCTGGGACTAGGTCTTAAGTCTCCTGATTTCCAGGCTTGAACCAGTCTCCAGCCCCAGTGGTCTGTCACCTAGCAGCCCCTACTGTGTCTGCTTATGTGCTTTGCGTGCAAGTCCATGGCGTGTTTTGTTTCAGGATTTTCTATTTGATGGGAATCCTTTCCCTGGGACCATTGTTTTTGGATCCACTGGCCAAACCAGCAAGCAGCTTCTGATGTCTTTCTGAGACATGTTCACCTTTTCTCGCTCCTCCCAGCTCCATCTGCTTCCTTCTGCTCCCAGTGTTAGCCACATGCTGACATTTGTGCTTATTAGTTCCTTACATTTATAATTTTACCATATATTTGTATTACTGCAGAATGTTCTTTCAGTATTTAACCTACTTTTGAACTTTCTATGAATGGAATCAGACTTAGGGATATTCCTCCATGTTGTCATTAATAACTATTCATTTAATTCAGTTGCCGCCTATCACTGCTTTTTTTCTTCTCAAATTATACTTGTTTGCTTTTTACTATAAAAAATTAAATGCACTGAAAACCTGAATCTAGGACAGTGACTTCCCATGTACTCGTCTCCCAGTTACAACAGCTCTGACTTTTTTTCCATAGTTGTTTCCTATTTCCCCTCTTCATACTTTTTCCTTTACTCTTTTAAAGAAAATCTCATATATCCTATGATTTTGTCCAATATCTAATCCTTTACTCACTCCTGGGGCTGGTGTTTCAGCACACTGGAAAGAAGGGAAACTGCAGCTGAGCCCTAGAGCCATGATCCCAGGTTGAAATGATAAGGTGTTGGCTCCTGTGTGTATGGCTGCTCCTAAACCACAGGCTCCTGCGAGCCAGAGAGAAATTCCTTGGCCTCCAAACAAGACAGGGCTTAAGTTGCAGGGCCTGGCGGGTTAGAAAACAGCCTTGGCTTGCCCATGCCAAGCCATGCTTGGCTCTGTGCCCAGTCAAGAAGCAGTGTCCTCATGTCAGGATGGGGATCCAAGGTAACTGCAAGGCTTGATGAGCCTCAAGGTGAATGCTGAGCAAATAGGCTTTCTCCTGGGGGAGGAGACTAGAGTCTCAGGTTATGAGCACCAGCATGGCCTTCGTGCTCTGGCTCGTATGTGCGTGCTAAGTCGCTTCAGTTGTGTCCGACTCTGTGTGATGCCGTGGTCTATAGCCTGCCAGGCTTCTCTGTCCATGGGACTCTCCAGGCAAGAATACTGGAGTGGGTTGCCATGTCCTCCTCTAGGGGATCTACCTGACCCAGGGATCGAACCTGGGACTCTATGTCTGCAGCATCAGCAGGCGGGTTCTTTACCAATAGTGCCACCTAAGAAGCCCCTGCCTGGCTCAACCTCTTCCCTAGTTGAGGGATCCAAGTGAGACTGAGTACATAGTCATTTGAGGTCCTAGCTTTCTGTGTGTGTTTGGGGCGGGGGTAGGGAGGTGTTCTGTTAGAATCCCCATCTTATGTCTTACCCCAGGGTCCTCAGCTGTGACAACCAAAGCTTGAAAGCTTGAGCTCGCCTGGTTGAGCACACATCCTTTTGGCAAATCCTAGCCTCAGTGGTCCACTTTACCTTCCCGAGTCCTACTTTCTAGTGTTGACTTTCTTTTCTTGCCAGCATATTGGCTCATTTTTAAAAAGCTCTTTTGTCTTTTTTTTTTTTATCCATATTTTATTTAAATTTCATCCAGATTTTCAGATATTTTGCTTAGCACCAGAAACTAGTATTAGGACTTGTTTTTTTATTCTTACAAAAGTAAACGTTTAATATTTATTCAAAGTTGAAAGGATAAAATAACTTAATATTGAATATTGTTCTGTTACTCTTCCATGCTTAGAAAGGTAGATTTTAAATTTTGTGGCCAAGTAGTCCAGGGAGTGGGAAAGACTGTGGCAGCCTGTGCTATTTCAGTAAATTTCAGGCTTTTCTGCCTGCAGGATTAATTACTCCAGAAGATCGGAAATATGGAACAACAAATCTTCACCTAGATGTATCTGATGCAGCTAATGTCATGGTCTATGTGGGAATTCCCAAAGGACAGTGTGACCAAGAAGAAGGTAGGATCCTAAGCATAAAAAGAGTGGGGCTTACTCTCTGAGCTGGAACATGTGTGATCTGATACCTGCCTTCTCTTGCTCCAGAAGTCCTTAAAACTATCCAAGATGGAGATTCTGATGAACTCACAATAAAGCGATTTATTGAAGGAAAAGAGAAGCCAGGAGCTCTCTGGCACATATATGCTGCGAAGGACACAGAGAAGATACGAGAATTTCTTAAAAAGGTGTGCTCCTTCCCCTGTGGCATGTGAAGAGAGAAACGTGCAGAACGGCAGTATTACTAATGACTACATGTCGAGACCTGACTGGGTCACTGACGAATAATCACAACCTCAAATGTTAAACCTGTGCATCTCAGATTGGGTAGGCTAAAGCTGGTTTCTAAGGATCATCGGTTTCTAGATAATTAGGCTCACATCTTTGAAAGGGGGGGAACTTGTTTCTCATGTCTGTGTTTTATGTTCCAGTGAATTTGGAGGGTTTTGTGCTCTGCCTTCACCTTCATGGTAGTTCCTCTGATCATCACATAGTATCTATTTTTACAGCCCTAAAAACCTAAGCGCTTCAGAAATCCATGTATCATTTCTTCACCCTTGATAGCTGTGTTCAAGTGAGTTACTCAGGTCTCTGTTGGTTTGGTCCACCCTCATGAGGTAGTAGGTCAGGGAGACCTCACATCCTACTGGTGGCCATCAACTTATGAAGGGTCACGGGAGAGGTATACAGGGACTTTGAAGATCCCAGGATTCCAGTAGTTAGGTTATTCGGCAAGGGTTCTGTGTGGAATCCTTAGTTCTAGACACAGATGGGCATGTTCAATTTTTAACCTGTTTGCCACTGAGGCTGCTAGTTTTAGCACAGATATTTATGGCTGGTACTCTTCATTTGTTCATGAGGAGTGGATATGCATGGTCCTAGCCTTGTGCCAAGTTAGATCCATAACCAGTGTTTGCCTCAATCAGGATATCTTTTGCTAAGGATAACTTGGGTCTTCCAGAGGACCTGCTGGTCACCGTGTTGTTCCTTTGATAGTGTCACCCTGAGTCTGTGCTGCCCAATACTGGTCTAGAATAAACAAGTTTCATCTGTAGCCATCTTTGGGACTGTTTCATAACTCAAATTGTTAGTGAATTAGAGGTTTTTAACAACTGCAGAGCAATAAATCTATTTTTGAGGAGCTTATGTCTATTTACATTCAAAAGTCTAGGCCAAAACATTGTCCAAACACAGTATTTACAAAAATAATGCAGACTGCCAGTCGTGGTTTATAGGAAATGACAAAGGAACCCACATTTTCTTTCAGTCTCCTCTTGATTCATTCAGTTATTGTCTTTGAGTACTATTTTCTCTTTCTGCCATCCAGGGCTTATGTTGAAGAAGGCCTGATGTTTACTGACCGTCCACATTGTTCAGGGGGCCAAATGCCCTCCTGGAGCGCTAGCACGTAACTCAGTTTCATAACCTTTGGAATGTATTCTAGGTGTCAGAAGAGCAAGGTCAAGAAAACCCCGCCGACCACGATCCCATTCATGATCAGAGCTGGTATTTAGACCGATCACTGAGGAAGCGTTTGCATCAAGAGTATGGGGTTCAAGGCTGGGCTATTGTGCAGTTTCTTGGAGATGTGGTATTTATCCCAGCAGGAGCGCCACATCAGGCAAGAACCATTGTTGTATTTTTTATTCTCCATACACTCTTAATGTGGCTTGTGTTACTGGTGTGGCTTCTTGTTTTCCAGGTTCATAACTTATATAGCTGTATCAAGGTGGCTGAAGATTTTGTTTCTCCGGAACATGTTAAGCACTGCTTCTGGCTTACTCAGGAATTCCGCTATTTGTCCCAGACTCATACAAACCACGAAGATAAATTACAGGTAAAAATAGCTGTGATCCCGGGCATTCTCTGACTCTGGCTTCATGGCCCTTTATCAGTGTATATCCATCCATACCAAGCTGTAGAACAAGGAGCATATGATTGAAGCCCTCCTCAGGACCAAGTTCAAATTCCCTGGCCACCAGAAGATCCATCCACATCTCCAAGAAATGGGGATTTACTAAGTTTAATGCAGATGAATTTGAAAACATGGTTGCAGAAAAGCAGCTCATCCCAGATCACTGTGGAGTCAAATACATCCTTAATCTTGGGCCCTTAGACAAATGGCGGGCCCTGCACTCAGGAGAGCCTTGGTGCTGTTCCCTGCTTATTCATGCCCACCAATAAATCCTTATTTCCTGTCAACAAAAAAAAATCGTCCATGAACTTGGCCATATCACACTAGGTAACAGTGAGTTGATGAACTGGCTGGTTCTACTATCTACTTAGGCAAAGGGAATCTCACTTTGGTTTAGAGGCTTGCAGTAGTGAATTATCTAAAACATGTGATTTCGTTTAGAAAACTAGGGACATACATAAACCCTGAAAAAGAGAGCTGTACCCTGGGACTTGCTTCTCTCTGCACTCAATGAGGGCAGGGCCACACAGGATCAACACCTATGGAAGAGGGAGAATGAGCTTTTCATTTCTTCAAAGGAGGCATGGGTTTAAAATCTGTATAAAAGCCTCAAGGATCCCAGGGGCCTTTCAGGTATTATTAACATTTCATATTGAATTTTGAGTCTTAAATTCCGAGAGCATGGTAATGAAATTGGTAGGGGGAAAGTTTATCCTCAGTGGACAGATTTTAGATTTAATGCTAAACTGACCATATTTTCTCTCATTTCGATCAGGTGAAGAATGTTATCTACCATGCAGTAAAAGATGCGGTTGCTATGCTGAAAGCCAGTGAATCCAGTTTTGGCAAACCCTGAGGGTCCCAGAGGCGCCTTACCCCTGCACATTGGAAGTGAATTATTGGCAGCTGTTCAAACTCTTCAGGCAGGATTCCTGTGGACTTTGAGACTCATGTTACCTCATCTTCTTTTTTAAACTGTACCCACCTGGTAAGGGGTACTCTGTCTAATGTATATTTCTAGTGTTTACAGACACTAAATGTGTATATGTAGTAACTATTTACAGAACATGCATCCTTTAAAACTGTGACTTCTCACCTAGTGCAGAGCTTCTACCCAACTGTAAAAACAGAACCCCTTCTCAGTTTTGGAACAACATCTGCAGTTACTCCCCAGCTGCGTGGTTGGACAGTTTATTCAAATGGATTATAACTCTTAGGAACCACCACGCAGTGGATTTGGGTTGTTTTGTTGCGTCTGTCTGAGTACCCTCGCCCCCAGCCCTTAGGGTTCAGAAGAACAGTGGAGGAAGCGACGACCAACAGTGCAGTTCTTATACTGTATTGCATTAGGACTGGCATTATATAGCAGAAGTCAACTACTGTACAATTCTTGGGGTTAACCATCTTTAGTTAAATGGAGTTTTAATTTAAATTGAAGCTTTGCTAATTTTAAGTGTTAAGCATTTTGCATTAAAGTATTCATATAATGTTTTGACTCAGTTTATTGGCATTATTCTCTGGTTGCAGAGTCAACACACATTTCATCAGTGTTAACGGGTGTAAGAGTTTACACCAGGAAGTCGTCTTAAAAGTACAGAAATTCGATGCTGTAGTGATTTCTGAATGGGTATTACAGTGCTCACATGGAAACAAGTTCCTCCCCAGCCAAGTGGAAACTCCTGTCACATTTTTGTAAAGAAACACCACTGATTAACTACCTTTAGAAGTGAGAATTAACCGAAAAAACAAATGGTAACTAGCTAAATGATTCTAAGAACTTTGTCTCTCTTCTGACCCTTTATAATTCAAGAGTTTACAAAAGAAAATGAAATTATTAGATTAGAAGTTTTAAAACTGTAGTGTCGAAAATAATCATCTCTATGAAAAAAGGAAATTCATAGAGAAGCCAGTTTTCTATACCTTGTTGATTCTTGTAGACAGCTCTAGCTGTACTAAAATGAATTAAATTGAAATCAAGTAACATAGACAAGGCCTGGAGCCTGGGTTTTTACCTATGAGCTCAGAGTGGTAAATCAAAGATGCATACCTAATGCCAACCCACCTCAAGCCAAAATCTTTAATGGATGAACTTTCAAAAACATAAAGTTTTCTGAAAAGAATAAATGGAAATATCTATTAGTGGGAAACATCTTCCTTGGGAACGTCTTACCAGAAGCTCCTTTATACAGTTTTGGATCTAGAATTGGCACTGTTGATTAGAAATCTCCAAAAGCAAAAAGAAGATGAAAAGTTGAATTCTCTATCGAAGAAATCAGATGCATGTGCCCACAAATAAAAAAATTGAAAGCTCCCATGAGCAAGAGTCAATACAAACCCGCAAACTGCTATATTAAACCTGCAGTGTTTGTAGATTCTGGAATGATCCAGTACTTTATATTCTGAAACATTTAGTATGCATGAAGAAATGGGTTTATGGGGATATGATAAAAGAATGAGATTGCCATAAGTGACCAGATTGGGAAAGAAGCTGAATAGAATTTACAGAAATGAGACATTAAAATTAGAAACTCAGCACATGAGTTAAGGGGCAGAAAAAAGATCTTTTACAAACCAAAAGATTTGTAAAAAGATACAATTCAGCATTGAGTAACAGGGAACTATAGAGAAATGTTTACTTATAAGCCGGACACAGAAAAGTACAAGTTTGACAATAAATTGGTGAGGGACAGGTTAAGTCTAGACACCTAAAAGTTATTTTCCTTGTTCGTTACTGACATTTTCAGATAAAAGCCAGAATTTCTCAGGAAAGAAAACCCACATCATGATGCAAGAAAAAATGGTGCACAAGGGAAATTGTAAATTCCTGGATAACCTTAAGCAATTTTAACAGTATTTTCATAAATCTGGATAAAGTTCCTCTTAACGTATGATCCAGCAACTCCACTCCTATGTTTAAACTCAAAAGAATCAAAAGCAAGGATTCAAGCAGATACTTATACACTCATGTTCACAGCAGCATTATTCACAAGAGCCAAAAGTGGAAACAACCCAACAGATGAACAGATAAGAAAGTGGCATTTATTTACAGTGGAATATTTTTCAGTCTTGAAAGAAATTCTGACACCTGCTACAACATGGATGAGTCTTGAAAATATGCTAAGTGAAATATGGCAGACACAGAACGAGATACTATATGATTCCACTTATATGAGGAACAGTCATATTCCTAGAATAGAGCAGGAAGTAGAGTGATGGGTACTGGGGCTGAGAGGAAGGGGAAGTGGAAGTTACTGTTTAATGGACACGGAGTTTCTGATTGGGATGATGAAAAAATTCTGGGGATGAATGGTGGTGATGGTTGTACAACATTGTGAATGTCCTTACTACCACTGAATTGTACACTTAAAAATGATTAAAATCATCAATTTTGTGTTATGTATCTTTACACCAAAATAAAAATTAACTCCAAGTAGGAAAAACCTTTGGAGTTGAATGAGAAAATGACATTCTTATTTTCAGTTGATGAAAAAGGTAGAAGGAACAAGTAGGCCTTTTCTAAGTATAGGTTTCCCCCACTATTTGAAAAGGGAGGTTTCCTGTGAAACATTTCACAAGCGTAGAAGCAGGTACCTTAGGACACATCTTGCTAACGGACACACAAAATAAGTCAACATCAAGCACAGGTGCTCACAGGCACAGCTCATAGCTGTGGTGCCCTGATGCTGAGTGTAGTTTTCTGTAAAGGAGCATGGCAATGCCACTTTCACGGCTCAGCGTGTATGCTGCCTCTGTTACAGCTTGTTGCAAAACAAACGCTGAATGCTGTTTTCACATTTTGCCTTTTTAATTTTTTTTTAAGCAAAAAGTCCTCTTCAGATTTCTTTCCATTAGCAAAAACAGGTACTAACGTAAGTATTTCATAAATGTGAAGTAGTGTAAAGCAAACTTTCAAAAAGGGGGGGATAGAGACTTCCTGGTGGTCCAGTGGTTAAGACTCTGCACTCCCAAGGCAGGGGACCTGGGTTTGATCCCTGGTCAGGTACCTGGATCCCCCAGGCCACAATGAGTTTGCAGGCTGCAACTGAAGATCCTGCATGTTGCAACTAAGACCTGGCACAGCCAACTAAATGTTAAAAAATAATATGTTCTATGATAACTATGGAATAACTACAAAATCCTCAAATGTTGAAAAATTAAGCAACATCCAAGTAAATCAATGACCAAGAAGAAATCAGAAAGAAATTAGATAGTTGAAACAATAATAAAAACACAACCTTCAAAGATGAATTCAGTTTACAACAGTGCTTAGATGGGCATTTACAGATTTAAATGTATTTACAGTAATATTTCTAAAATGTGTAGTAGAAGTATTTCATCAGTGAAAACATGCAGTTCAAAGAACAGATCTAAAACTTCAGATCATGATTTATATTTTTTGTATGTTTTATGTTAGCTCTGGCCTTGTAATAAATATATGACACAATATATATTCAGGTACATTCCCTCTACATTCATTTTGAGAGCTTTAATTAGAAATGGATGTTGACAGCTTCCTGTCAGCCATACAATCTCAAGGGTAAACAACCAGTACTCTTCAGTGTACTGTGTTGCTGGCATTTTTAAAAATGTACCATGGTTTGTGTTTTTGCATCCTGTGATGTCTACGAAATGCCCATCTGCATCTGCTGCTTCTAGTGGGAAAAAGAAGAGGAAGGCAATTACTCGAGATAAAACTCAGGATAATTGCCCACCACAAAGGCAGCAAGCAAGTCAGTAATGGTCACTGCACATGAGTTAGGAATTTCCATTGATGATCTCAACCATTTTAAAGGTTAAGAAGTGAATCAGTGATGCAGTGAATAGCATCAATTAAACACACTGTCATCACAAAAGAGCTGGTCTAATGATACTGAAAAATTGTCACGTGCTATACCACTTAGCTAACTGATGCCCTAGGCTAAGGCAAGAAGGCTTTTCAATTCACTCTTTATACCTAAGTGTTTATAGCAGCTTGTAGTAGGTTTCAGAGCTTCAGAGGGCATCATGATTTTCATAGTGTGAAATTCACCAGTGAGGCAGCAATTCCTGATGCTAAAAGGTGCTGATGATTTGAAGGAAGAGCTATATAGGACAATTGTGGGTGAGAAATATTCACCAAAGAGACTTCCCTGGTGGTCCAGTTGTTCAGAATCCACATTGCAATGCCAGGGATGCAGGTTCAATCTCTGGTTAGGGAACTTATCCCACATCCTATGGAGCAACTAAGTCCACAGGCCACAACTACTGAGTCCACACGCCACAACTAGAGAGTCCTTGTGCTGCAACAAAAGATCCTGTATGATGCAGTGAACATCCCGTGTGCTGCAGCTGAGACCCAGTGCAGCCAAATAAGTAAATGTTTTTTAAAAAATTGCCAGAAGAAAAAGTTAATATTGATGAAACAAGCTTATTCGAGAACTGTATGTCAGGACATAGATACATTCAAAAGTTCAATACAATGCCAGTATTCAAGGCATTCAGAGACCATTTAACACTGTTTTTGGGTGGAAATGTTGCAGGGTTCAAATTAAAGTCTTTCCTAATGTACCACTTAAGAAACCCTAGGGCATTCAGAAATCTGAACAAGAATACACTTCCCATTATCACCATAATAAGAAAACCTGCAGTACCATCGGCACTGAGGCTGAAGAGCCTTCCAATGAAGAGCTGATTGAACCTGAGAAAAAAGAGTTGAGGTGAGGAAGAAGCAGTTCTGAGACACCAAAAATGTTCACAACAAAGAAACTTAGAGGTGTTTGCTTCTATCACCACTGGTGTACAAATGTTAGAAATGGTTGGTGGTTAATTATAAGAGATTGGCAAGACCTGGCAGGTAGGTACATGAAGCTCTTGCTTGCCATAGAGAAGAAAAACTGCAAAGCTAGTTATCTTCCTGAAGAACACAGTATCTGCTAAACTAAGGGTCTATACCCCAGTTCCTTCTTCCAGCTATTCTCAGGCCTCATCAGAAGAGAAAGATTGATGACCCTGCAGCTATAGCATCATCATCCAGCAATTAATTTTAGTTTAGTGCTTCGAACATTCTTCAGACCCAGTGTGCTTTCAGCTGTGAGCACTAACGGTGTTCCCCATACAGCCACTCTGTTTTTCACTTTCAGTACAGTATTCAATAAGTTACATAAGCTATTCAATTGTTGTTCAGTTGCTCAGTTGTGTCCTACTCCTTGCAACCCCATGGACTGCAGCATGCCAGGCTTCCCTGTCCTTCACTTTCTCACAGTTTGCTCAAACTCATGTCCATTGAGTCAATGATGCCATCCAACTATCTCATCCTCTGTCGTCCCTTCTCCTACTGCCCTGAATTTTTCCTAGCATCAGGGTCTTTTTCCAGTGAGTTGGCTGTCACATTAAGTAAATGAACTATTGGAGCTTCAGCTTCAACATCACTCCTTCCAATGACTATTCAGGACTGATTTCCTTTAGGGTTGACTGGCTTGATCTTGCTGTCCAGTGGACTCTCAAGAGTCTTCTCCAGCACCACAGTTCAAAAGCATCAATTCTCCAGTGCTCAGCTTTCAATACTTTATTATAAAATAAGCTTGCTGCTGCTGCTGCCAAGTCACTTCGGTCGTGTCCAACTCCGTGCGACCCCATAGACGGCAGCCCACCAGGCTCCCCTGTCCCTGGGATTCTCCAGGCAAGAATACTGGAGTGGGTTGCCATTTCCTTAACCAATGCATGAAAGTGAAAAGTCAAAGGGAAGTTAGATGATTTTGCTCAACTCTGGTTTAATGTGTTCTGAGCACATTCAAGGTAGGTAAGGCTAAACTATGATTTGCCAGATTTGTATCTAAGTGTTTGTGTGTGTGTGTAATCTTCAGAGTTTCTTACATATAAGATCATGTCATCTATGAATAGGGACAATTTTACATCTTCCTTTTCAATCTGGGTGCCTTTAAATTCTTTTTCTTGCCTAATTGCTCTGGCTAGAACTTCTAGTTCCATGTTGAATAAAAATAGCAAAAGGAAGCATCCTCGTCTGTTCTGTGACCTTTCTTTTTTGGTTGTTTCTGTATCTTGAGTATTGTAAATAAAGCTGCAGTGAACTTGGACGTGCATATATTGTTGCATTAGTGTTTCCCTTTTCTTCAGATAAATACCCAGAAATATAAGCACTGGATCAAGTACTAGTTCTACTTTTTTTTATTTTCATTTTCACTTATTGGTGAGTTTTCTAGTTTCCCTCTGTTACTGATTTCTAGTTTCATCTTTTGTTGTCAGAAAGGATATTTAGTATAATTTCAGTCTTTTAAAATTTCTTGAGACTTGTCTTGTGGCCTTACATATGGTTTTTCCTGGAGAATATTCCATTTGAGAACAATGTGTATTCTGCTGTTTTGGAGTATAGTATTCTGTATATATCAAATTGGTACATGGTGTTTTCAGTTCTTCTATTTCCTTATTTACGCCTAGCTGTTCTGTTCATTATTGACAGTTCTACTATTGCAGAATTGTCTATTGCTGTCATTTCTGGCAATCTTTGCTTCATATATCTTGGGGCTCTGTTATTAGGTGCATATGTAATTGTTATATCCTCTTGACAGACTGACCCTTTTGTCAATATTAAAGGTTCTCCTTTGTATCTTGTAATCTTTTTAAACTTAAAATCTATTTTATCTGATAAACATGAAAGTGAAAGTTGCTCAGTCATGGCCAACTCTTTGCAATTCCATGGACTATACAGTCCATGGAATTCTACAGGCCAGAATACTGGAGTAGGTACCCTTTCCTTTCTCCCGAGGATCTTCCCAACCCACGTCTCCCATATTGCAAGCAGATTCTTTACCAGCTGAGCAACAAGGGAAGCCCATCTGATAAACACAGACATCCTACTTCTTTTTCAATTGCTATTCCTATGCAATATCTTTTCCCATCTTTTTACTTTCAATATTTTGTATCTTTGTACAGTACCTAAAATGAATCAGCATATAGATGGATTATGTTATTTGTTCTTCCAATCTCTGCCTTTTAATTGGTGTTTAATCTATATTACTAATAAGGAAGGACTTAGCTGTTTACCTGTTTTTGTATATATTTTTTGTTTAGCTTTTCCATTATTGCCTTTTTTCACATTTAGTTGAAATTTTGTACTATACCATTTTGATTTCCATTTTCTTTCCTTTTCTTTTAATCTCAGTAGTTACCTTAGTGATTATAATTAACATCTTAAAGTTTTACACTAACCAAGTTTGGATAATATCAATTTTGTTTCAGTAGTATATAAAATGTCTACTCTTGTACATCTCAGTCACTCCCTCTTTATATTGTTTTGATACAGATTATCTCTATACACTGTGTGTCCATTAACATGGGTTTATAATTGTATGCATCTGCTTTTAACCTTTATAAGAAAAAAGAGGAGTTACAAACCCAAAAGTACAGTACTGGCTTTTATTTTACCAATGTAGTTACCTTCACTGGTGGTCTTTATTTTTTTGCATATGGCTTTAAGTTACTATCTAGTGTCTTTTTATTACAGCTGGAAAGACTTTCTTTAGCATTTCATGTAGGGCAGTTCTACTAGTAATGAACCCCTTTAGCTTTTGTTTTAAAGCAGGGCATATTTTCTCCTTCATTCAAGTTTGCTGGTTATGATATTAACAATTTTTGCCTTCCACACATTAAATATGTCACTCCCCTGTTTCTGGCTTCCCTGGTATCCAATAAGGATAGTAGCTGTTAATTGTATTGAAGATCCCTAGTATGTGAGGAGTTGCTTCTGCTGCTTTTAAGATTCTGTCTCTATTGTTCAACAACTGGACTATAATGTGTTTTAGTGTGGATCCCTTTGATTTTTATCTTACTTGGAATTTGTTGAGCTATTTACATGTGCAGATTAACTCAGGTATGGGAGGTTTTAAGTCATTTCTTCAAATATTCTTTGTTCCTCTCTCTTATCCTTCTGGTTCTCCTATAATGCACATGTTGGTGAGTTGATGGTCTCCCACAAATCCCTTGGGCTGTGTGCACTTCATTTTTCGTTCTGTTTCTCAGACTGGATTATTTCATTTTTATATTCAAGTTTACTTATTTTTTCTTCTGCTTCCTCAAATATGCTGAACCCCTTTAGTGTATTTTTTCATGTTACTGTGCTTTTCAGCTCCAGAATTTCTATGTGGTTCCTTTTTATAATTTCTCTATTGATATTCTCATTTTGCTCATGTATTATTTTCCTGGTTTTCTTTACCACTTGAGCATACCTGAGACAGTTGGTTTAAAGTCTTTGTCTAGTAAGGGTGATGTCTGGGCTTCCTCGGGGATGGTTTCTGTAAATTTTTTTTTTCCTTTGAATGAGCCATACTTCCAAATTTCTTTGTATGCATTGTGATTTTATTGTTCAAAACTGGACATTTAAATATTCCTGAATAATCCTGAAAACCAGAATCTTTCACTTCCCCAGGATTTTCAGTTCTGAGTTTCTGAAGGCTTAGCTGTGGTTCAGCCAGTATCTTAATAGAGATCTCCTTGAATGCCAGAAACTTAAAAAACAAACAAAAATACCTGTTCTGGTCTTCTATGGATTGGCTGTGTGCTTGGATACTCTTTACCACTTAGCCAGACCATTTATGATTCTAACTTAACCTTCATTTTCTGAATGCACCAAGCCTAGACCTAGGGGTCTTTTCAGGTCTTTTTTGAGCATAATTCCTATCCTGGCTTTCTAAATTCTCCAGTATAGCCAGTTGTTGTTGAATGCACTAATTAAAAAAAACAAAACAAAACAAAACACCGCCACCAACAAATGTCTCCCTGGCTTTTCCTCCCAGGTTTTGAGCAGTCTCTTGTATGTTTCAGCTGAAAATTTTTGTCCCAGGTGGCTGCACATTAAAAAAAAAAATCCATAACATGGTTTCAAGCAATACTTGATGCTCTTCCAACCCTGGATAAATTCCAAGATAGGCAAACCAGAGATCAGCACCTTGTGTTATTCCTTCAGGATGGCCCTTAGATTGGGCCAAACACGGTAATTTGTGAATAAGGTCCTCTTCTCTTTCCCTGGAACCAGGGTCTCACATTTGAAAACATGGGCTGCTGTCTTCCAGATGCTGCCAAGCTGTGACAGAGGTCTGGCAAGGGCAAATAAAAATGCCACAAAGCTTTCTGTTTTTTCTTTTTTCTTAATACAGTATTTTCTTGGTTGTTGTAAACCTAGGTTTTCGAGTTCTGATTGTTTCTGGGACTTTTTCAATGTTTCTTTGGAAGGATAAGGGTTTGAAACTGTCCACTTCATTTTGCTGACATAATTTTATACATATATTACATAAATGTAATTATTTGTAAATGAGAACTTCCCTAGCTTAAGAAAAGGTATTTCCCTACTGCGGTTTAGACTTGAATTTCTGAAATGGCTCAGTGGCCAAGCAGTGTTCATTCTGGCATCTCAAAAGAAAAGTGCTTGGTTAAATAAATTTGGTAAAAGCATATGAAAGGCTAAGAAAAGTTAAAGAAGCCTGCTTTATGTTTATTTCAACCAAGCATTTCCCAAGTTTATTTTCACTTAAGAACCTTTCTTACTGGTAATACAGAATAGCTTTTGAAGGGCATTTGTCACCAGGGTAGGACAAGAAAAATGGTCCAAATTTTTAAAGCTTTGATTTTTCACAGTTGCTTCCATAAATATAGTTATGGAGCTGGATTTGGGGGAGAGGTGCACAGGCAGACAAGACTAGTACTCTTTTGGAACAAATAGAAGTCATGACCCCCTCTCTCCAGGAGTTCTAAGACATACCTGTAAATATATCAGACAAGAAAAAGGGCCTAAGGCCATGTGAGCTGTACAACTGGCAAGGGCTCAAGAAGTCATCTCCAACAGACAATTCAGGGAGAATGGGCAGGGACAGAGAAAGTCAAGTTATAATCTGCCTCGAGTGAACTGCTGGGTGATCACCACAAGCTGGACAGTGATTTTTAAAGAGTAAGCTGTGTTTGAGAAGAAAACAAAAATGAGTTGGTGGTGTGGAATGCTATTCTGAATACCCTTGAAATTTTTGGGGGGTGGGGGCACCAAGCAGAATCATCTGTAGTTAGGATGGGGCGAGTAGGAGCTGGTGCTGGAACTAAGTCAAGGATTTGAAGTTTAGAGGAAAACTTTTATTGCAGGTGTTGACTTGGAAGGGCCAGAATAATATCTGACTTACCTTGTTTCCAATGATACCCAACAGAGTACTGGGGGAAAATGGGATGTGTGGCCTAATAATGAGCCAACAGTGCTCTCTCCTTAGCCTGAAAATAGGGATGGAGTAAAACCCTCAAACAATTGAAACAAACCAACCCTATATTTAGATCATTTTATTTGAATCGCTGAAAGAGTGGTTGTCATTATTCTGTCCATCCATGCACCCGGATAAACTCTGATTATCCACATAAGAACAAAAGTGCTCAGAGATTATGAGCATTCCTTAATTCCAAAATCATTCCATGAATAAATCAGCCAGATAAATGCAGTCATAAAACTCTATCCTGGCAATGTGTTAGTTCCTCTCAACTGGACTTGTAGATTCAAAGCAATTCTAATCAAAATCCTAGCAAGTTATTTTGTGCATATTGACACATGAATTCTAAAGTTTGTTTAGAGAGGCAAGAGACTCAGAACAGACAATACAATGCTGAAGAAAAAAGTTGGAGGACTGATGCTACCTGACCTCAAGACTTACCTATAAAGCTACAGTAATCAAGACAGTGTGGTACTGGTAAAAGAACAGGCAAATACATCAATGGAGCAGAACAGAGAGCCCTGAAATAGGCCCCCATAAATGCAGTCAGTAGATCTCTGATGAAGCAGTGAGGGTAGTGCACTGCAGCAAAGGCCATCTTTCCAGTAAATGGTGCTGGAATAACTGGACATCCACATGCAAAGAAATAAACCCAGACACAGACCTTACATGCTTTACAAGAGTTAATCACAGACCACAGTGCACACATGCTCACTCATTCAGTCATGTCCGACTCTTTGTGACCCCATGTACTATAGCCCGCCAGGCTCCTTTGTCCATGGGATTATCCCAGCAAGCATACTGCAGTGGGTTGCCATTTTCTCCTCCAGGAGATCTGCCCAACCCAGGGATCAAACCTGTGTCTCCTGCATTGGCAGGTAGATTCTTCACTCATGAGCCACCTGGGAACCCCAAATGTAAAATATAAAACTATAAGACTACTAATAAAATAACACAGAAAATCTAAGTGACCTTGGGTATGGCAGTGACTTTTAAGATCCAACATCAAAGGCACTATCATGAAATAACTGGTAAGATGGACTTCATTAATATTAAAAACTGCTCTGTGAGAAAAGCATGAAGAGAATTAGAAGACAAGCCACAGATTAGGAGAAAACATTTGCAAAGGATATTTCTGATAAAGGACTATTATCCATAGTACACAAAGAACTCTTAAACCTCAGCAATAAGAAAATGAACAACCCAATTAAAAATGGACAAAAGTTCTAAACAAATATCTCACCAAAGAATATATACATATGGCAAAAAAAAGTATAAAAAGATTTTCCACATCAAATATCTTCAGGAAAATGCAAATTAAAACAAGATACTGTTTCACACTAGGACAGTCAAAATGCAAAACACAACATCAAATGCTGGTGAGGACGTGGAACAGTAGGAACTCACATCATTATTGGTGGGAATGCAAAACAATACCGCCACTTTGGAAATGTCAGCTTTTTACAGAACCAGACATACTCTTACCATATGATCCAGCAATTGTGCTCCTTGTTATTCACCTAAATGAGGTGAAATGTATGTCTACACAAAGACCTGCACACAGACATGTATGGCTTTATTCACAGCTGCTAAAACTTTGGAGCAACCAAAATGTCCTTCCACAGGTGAATGTATAGTGTAGTGCCTGTGAGCAATGAAATATAATTTAGCACTAAAAAGGACCTATCAAGCCATGAAAAAGACATGGAGGAAACTTACATGCATATTACTAAATGTAAGAAGGCAATCTTAAAGGTCTACATACTGTAGGATTCCAGGAATAAACATATTTCTGGGATGTGATATGTCTATACATCTAAGTGGGAGACTGCATGTGTCAGGGCAAGAGGTATTTATGGGAACTCTATTTTCAGCTCAATTTTGCTCTGAACCTAAAACTTCTTTCAAAAGAAATTTACTTAAAAATTGAACTGTATCCTGAAGATGAGATCAAGAGTAAGAGGACAGTGCCCTGGTTTGGAGAGTCCCATTTTGCAGGATGAGAGGAAAAGGTCCTCACTGCAGCACATCCAATACATTCGCATTTCTCCATACAACCTACAGAAACCAACCTGGGGGACAGTGGCTGGGTTTTTTCCCCTACCTGTGTAGGGCACATAAGACATGGACCAGAGGGATTTGGGCTGAACTCCAGTTCTGCCATTTTATGATTTAGAGTATGTCACTTCAGCAAGCTGAGGTGTTTTCCTAATTTGTGAAGACTGAATGATCACATATGTTCAACAGCTTTGTAAACTGTCAGGCCCACAAAAATATAGGTCGCTATTGCTGAATGATTTAAAAATGTCACTTAGAAATGTGTGAATCTTTCACACTGCATGACTGCACCATGCCTTCTCATTGGTCAGCTCCTGGCTTTGAGAAAGCACTGATATGTACGCACATATCCCATACACCCAAGACAACCAGCTTAACACAGAAGAAGGCAATCAGAGGGTGATAGAGGCCTAACCCCACTGCTGTCCACAATCTGCAGTGGGAAGGAGAAAGCTGCAGACACACACACCTGCCTCAGGCCAATATAATATAGCCACCCAGCCCACAAGACAAGGGGTCACAATTCCCAGGCATCCTTTTGCTTATACAAAGCTGACAAACACAGGAAGAGTAGCTGGCAAAGCACCTTGTGCAGGCTGAGGAGGAGCGTCCACTGAGCAGAAGTGCCTTCCACTGAGCTTCTGAGTCCCACATGCCCTGCTGTAACACCTCCTCTTTCCATGGCCGACACAGGACATAGTTTGGGACAAGAGACACCTTGCAAGCTCACTGCACCTGACAATCTATGATAAGACCAAGTGTTAAAGCAGAAATTTATTAAAACCCATTTATATAGTGTTTTACAGGCCAAAGAAAGAAAGTACAGAGTCCTCAACATTCAGGCAGTCAACTCTCCTCTCTGAAGTGCATGTGAGAAGACAAGACTTCTCTGCCCTCATCCCCTAGAAAGGTAACTTCTATTTATACTCCTGAAAATGACGCATTTATTACACCACCTCTCAAGAATAATCTCACTGAATCCCAAGCCTCTGCAGAGAGAGAAGAGAGAACAGCAAAGAACCTTCTCCAGAATGCAGTGTCTCACCCAGAGGTGTAGTGCAAGAGACACAGAAATGGCAGAGGCTTCAAGGAGTGTGCGCCCTGTGATGGGCCCAGGAGAAAGCCTGCGGCCAGCCTGGGTGCCCTAGCTGCGGAGTGTGGCCAGACGGGACTGCATGGCCTCCAGGGCCTCTTCCTCCTCCTCCTCATCTTCTGATGCAGCCATCGCTCCTGAAGGTTCAGGCTCCGGGAGGGCGTCCGTCACCTTACTAGGTGCTTTGCCTAAGGCCCCTGTAAAGAAACAGTACACAGGTCAACAAAACATCAGCTTAAGCAGTGGCCCCTCATTTCCTTTGTCTTCATACCTGGTTCAACTTGACAAGAACAGAAAAGGGGCAACGAAACAGCTGTTTTGGTGGGGCTACTATGACAGATGTGCACAGACACCAACTTCTAATATCAAAGTCACAGTAACTAAAGATTCTGATTTTAAGAATTTTGATTCTGAAGCTCTTGATCTAAATCCCTAAACACTAGTGAGTACTTAATTTTCAAGATTCATGAAGATGTTAAATATTCTCTCTCAGTAAAACTAAGCTGTTCCTCAATCATTACAAGACGTTTTCTTGGGGTCTTCTTTCCCCCCAATAGTTGAAAACAAATAAAAATTAAATCTAGTGAGTTTTGTTATTAAACATAAAACTCAGAAAGTCTAGAAGTGAAAATACAGTTTAAAAGCTCATGAACCACCCCTCATAGATAACTATTATTTTTATTTATCCCTCTGCTAGACTTTTTCAATAGATGTGTTTTTTTAAACAATATGTATTTCAGTAACAGTGCTCTCTTCACATGTTATGAACATCTTTCCATGTCAATAAATACATCTCCGTGTAACAACAACTATAACATATTCTATTACCATAGATGTAACACAATGGATTTAACCAATATTCTATTATTAGGCACTTAGCTTCTTTCAAACTTTTCAATATTATCAATAATACTACAGACATCCTTGAGCTAAATCTTAAATTACTAGAGTAAGTTCCCAGAAGCCAATCTGTGAGCTCAGGAGCTTTGCTACTGCCACACTGCTTTCAAGAAAGTCTATACTAGTTTAAGCTCCTGACAACAGAATACAGGACCAAAAAATTCTTTTATCTTTGAATTTTATAAAATATGGTTACAGATATTATGCTTGTTTTTCAAGTAATAACTTGCATAATCCAAAGTAAGAAATGTGGACACTTCCCAGGTGGCTCAGTAAAGAAACCTGGTAAAGAATCTGACTGGCAATCAAGGAGACGCAGGTCTAGAAGGATCCCACATGCTGAAGAGCAACTAAGCCTGTGCACCACAACCACTGAGCCTGTGCTCTAGAGCCCAGAAGCTGCAAACTACTGAGCTCTTACGCCACAGCTACTAAAGCTTGTGTGCCCCAGAGCCCATGCTCCACAACAAGAGGAGCCACCACAATGAGAAGCCCGCACACCACAACTACAGTCCCCGTGCTTGCCACAGCTGGAGAAAAGCCTGCGGGCGTCAACAAAAACCAAGCACAGACAAACATAAATTAAATGAAAATTAAAAAATAAAGTAAGAAATGTGGACGGGAGTTAGAACCTGAAGAAAAAGCTACTAGTTAATCTTATGAATGCAAGAAGGATGGCCATAAAAGGAGAGGAGAAAGAGGAAGAGTCTTGGGTCATACCTGCGGTGATTTCAAACAGAATTCTGTCAATTTCCATTTCTGCTGCTTCTTCCATTTCTTCTTGATCGTCCATGCTTTCAAAAGTGTCCTCTAATATCTCTTCTATGATCCCAGCCTAAATATAGAATAAACCATGTCACTTCCCACAACTGTTAAATCCATTCCTCGCAGATGTCCCTGTGGGCCCAGCTCACCAACTGAGCTCTGGTGTCTATGAATCCAGTCCACCCTTCCCAGGTCTAAGCCACAGGAAACACCACATGCTGTCTGCCCTCTCTGGAGGAAGCAAAAAGCCAAAGGGAAACTGCTCTCCAAATTTAGTACTAAGGTTGGAGGGGGGCCTCTAGCAGTTTCAGAGTAACTCAGACGATAACGCAGCACGTGGGAAACAACCTGCTGAGACCAGAGGGTGCTGTCTCAGGAAGCATTTGCCCTGATGTTGCAAATCTATGAGTCCAGGAGTTGAGACACAGTATCAAAATAGGCTGGAGTCACAGAAGACACTATGATAACAAATACCAAGAGCAGGGTGGGGCTCCATGGAACCCAGAAAAGGCCTGTACTCCAGCAGGTCCAAGTGATAGCTGCTGGCCCGAAGTCAGTCTGATGGGTCTGGTAAGGATCAGTCAATTCACCAAAACCTGAGAGAACTGATAAGTCAACGTTTCTGGACCCAACAAGGCAGTGCCCACACTCCCTACAGTGAGCCCCATGCCCAGCAGCCCGACGCCAGCCAATCAGCCTACTTCATTCTCAAGAGCACAGCCCCACTACAGACACAAGAAAACTGCCCTCTAACACCGGCCAATGGTGCCCCTCGCTGAGCAGCGTCATGCAAGCATGAGATCACTTGCGGCAGCTCCAGCCCTTGCTCCGCCGACCGTGCTGACAGCACCAGACTTAAAGCAAGCCCTCTGTCCTGCTGTCAGACCACTCAGGTGATTCTTAATGTATGAATCTAGCTAGTTCTGTATTCTGCCCATGCTCAGACCCTTTTCCTCCAACCAAAATGAACCAACAAATTCACATTCAAGGTTACAAGTGGAGCCCTCTGGCCTGGGAGAATGGATCTTACTGCTGGATCAATACATACTAACTCGGTTAAAAGAGCCCAGGGGAACCTGACTCGAACAGCCTTCCACATCCTGGAGGAGTAAGTGGCCATTCATTTATTCATTCATCCAGCTAGCAACCATTCATTCACCAAATGTCTGCTTTGTGCCACAGATAGCCCTGGGTCTGGAGACTCATGGAATGCCCTTGATGTGCTGGGACCCCAGCAGAGGCTTCCATTTGCACCTGGAGAGGCATCCTTGTATGAATTTAGGAAATATTATCTACTACATACATGCCTTGCTCCAAAGCTATATTATTTTCAGTGCTCAGAAACTTTTGTGGAAGAAATTTCAGATTCTAAAATCAATACCCCACCCTCAGATCTCAGTGGCTTATGGGTCAGTGAGCAGGCATGAAGTCACTCCAAGAAGGACCGTGTTAACCAGCTCTAGATAGACAGACATCACAACGTGGGGTGAGACACCCACGTATCACTCTCAGAGGATACATCCCACTAACCTGATTCCATCCTGATCACTGCTCAGGGATTTCTCCTTCCAAAGACCTGGGTTCTGGGCTTTTGATGCTGCCTTTCTTTACTATCAACTTTCTTCTCCTCTTTCCCTCTCCTGGGCTCAGGAGCCCTGTTTACAACTCAAGTTCATACATCAAATCCCCTGGAAGGAAGGGAGGCAGGTTCTCTGCATAGCCCCACACAAGGATTCTCAGGCCACAGGCTCACAGCTGTGAGGCAGCACTGGTGGGGTCTGCCTAGCACCAAGTCCTCTGGCACAGCTCAGGCCTTTGTGTTCCAACCCCAGGCCTGTCCTCTCCTACCAAGGCCACTCAGGCAAGTCACCTGGCAACTTGAAGACTCAGTTTCCTACTCCTGTATAAAATAGGGAAAAAAATACCAACATCTCAAGGTGGCTGGGAGAACTCGCCAGGAGAGTGTGTGTGCTGCACCACAGGCAGCTGGGGGCTCAGTAACAGCACCCTCCTGAGCCTTGTCCCCCATCCAAAGCCACTGGTGCAGGTCCCTGCCAGGCCCTGGTCCTGGGGCAGCAGGTGTTTACTGCTTTCTATTTGGTTCTCAGTTCCTTTATTTGGGCTTCCCTGGTGGCTCAGATAGTAAAGAATCCACCTGCAATGCAGGAGACCTAGGTTTGATCCCTGGGTTGGGAAGATCCCCTGGAGAAGGCAATGGAAACCCACTCCATATTCTTGCCTGGAGAATCCCATGGACAGAAGAGCCTGGCGGGCTAAGTCCATGGGGTCACAAAGAATCTAGCACAACTGAGAAACTTTCACTTTCTGGTCTAAGACAGGGGTCAGCCAGCTACAGGCCAAACCCAATCCACTGCCGACTTTTACAAATAATGTTTTATGAGAACACAGTCATGCTCATTTGTTTACATATTATCTACAGCTACTTTTAAACTACAAAGTAGAGCTGAGTAGTTACAATAGAGACCTATGGCCCAGGAAATAAAAAATACATTTACTATCCAGCCCTTTACAAAAAAACTTTGCCAACCCCTGGTCCTGAACCACCTGCCTTGCCTGCTTCACTAACACTCCTCTGGTACAAACGGAGGAACCTGGGTTTTCTGCTGTTTCCTTGTTCACCTCAGAGCCCATAATTCTGAACTCTCCAAACTCTGGGAACCCACCTCCCCTGGAGATCTAGATATACCATTGCTTCTTCTAAGGAAAAATGGCACAGCCTCTGCCATGCTCAGCTCAGACGATTTCAGTGTTAACAGCCTCTGTCCTCTAGAGGAATGGATAAAGACGATGTGGTATATAAATACCATGGAATATTACTGAGCCATTAAAAGAATGAAATAAGGCTATTTGCAGCAACATGGATGGACCTAGAGAGTGTCATATTGAGTGAAGTCAGACAGAGAAGGAGAAATATCATATGACATCCCTTATATGTGGACTCTAAAAGGAAATGACCCAAATGAACTTACTTACAAAACAGAAAGAGACTAACAGACTGAGAAAAGGAACTCATGGTTGCTGGGGGGAAGGTCATGTACACACTGCTATATTTAAAATGGATAACAAACAAAAACCTATTATATAGTACATGGAACTCTGCTCAATGTAATGTGCTAGCATGGATGGGAAGGGGGTTTGGCATAGAACAGATACACGTATATGAATGGCTGAGTCCCTTCACTTCACCTGAAACTATCACAACATTGTTAATTGGCTATACACCAATTTTTGTTTTGTTTTGTATTTTGTCCTGGTGTTAAAAATAATAATAAAAAAATTAAAATACAAAAAACAAACAAAAAAAATCCATCGCTTCTATCCTCAAAATCAGGTCTGCTGGGCCACAATGACCTGTCTGCTCCCGTCCACACTGTCCCAGGCTCTGCCGCTGGCTGACTCCTAGTGCTCTGGAAGAGGTCGCAGGGCCAGCCCCAGGTCACCTTCATCATCTCTTTGGACAGCTCCCGCATGGTAGCCTGGATTTCCGGGATCTTCACAAGACTCTGCATGGCCTTCATCACTTCTGTGCTCTTCTGCAGGGAACCAGCCACTCGCAAAACCGCTGAAAGGCAAAGAGGACAGGATCGCTCAACACAATGTGGCACAGGATGGAATAAAGACAGACAGGCAAATCACAAGCTACTCTGATAAAAGCCAGCGGGAGTGGGCGGGCTCCCAGACCTATTTATGTACCTGTAGACTGCATGACTGTGCTGGCTGACCGAGACTGACTTTGCTAAACTGGGTGCTACTTTGGCTACAACAGTCTACAGGCACACCAAGACTCACACCTGAAGGCCTGAGTCTGACCCTGAGGGAACGAAGCTAGCTAGGAACAACTGTGACATCAGGACAAGTCACACACAGAAGAATGTCTCCAGGCCTTGCCAGGGCCAGACTGGAAAAGAGGCTTTAGGCAACCCAAGCAACGCTTCCCACGCACCAGCTGACGGACTGCAGCTGCTCTGGCAGGGACCTGTCACTGGTCACAGGAAAATAAGAGAAAATGTGTGTCAGTGTAAGGTGGCTACAGTTAGAAAAAATTCTCTATAGTCCAAGATCACACACATACTATATATTCTTCTTTTCAATATTTATTTATTTGACTGTGTGGAGTCTTAATTGAGGCACACAAGATCTTTCGTGCAGCATGCAGGCTTCGTTGCCCTGAGGCGTGTGGGATCTCAGTTCCCCAACCAGGGATCAAAAGTACATCCCTTGCACTGGAAGGTGGATTCTTAACCCCTGGACTGTCAGGGAAATCCCTATATTCTTTAAAATAAATCATGGTAGTAGCAAATTATGATTTCTCCCCCTGTAAGTTTTTAACAGGTCAAAATAGAGTTGTTCAGTTCAGTTCAGTTGCTCAGTCATGTCTGACTCTTTGCGACCCCATGAACTGCAGCACGACAGGCCTCCTGTCCATCACCAACTCCCAGAGTCCACCCAAACTCATGTCCATTGAGTCAGTGATGCCATCCAACCATCTCATCCTCTGTCGTCCCCTTCTCCTGCCCTCAATGTTTCCCAGCATCAGGGTCTTTTCAAATGAGTCAGCTCTTTGCATGAGGTGGCCAAAGTATTTGGAGTTTCAGCTTCAACATCAGTCCTTTCAGTGAACACCCAGGACTGATCTCCTTTAGGATGGACTGGTTGGATCTCCTTGCAGTCCAAGGTACACTCAAAAGTTTTCTCCAACACCACAGATCAAAAGCTTCAATTCTTCAGTGCTCAGCTTTCTTTACAGTCCAACTCTCACATCCATATACGACTACTGGAAAAACCACAGCCTTGACTAGACAGACCTTTGTTGGCCACCCTTCAAATCTGTTTTGAAATTTCACAAGACTTAAATGTTCTGAGAAATGCCTCGTGTTCATTTGTTCGCCAAAACAGGGCCCCCCAGCTACACTGGGAACCACCACCCATCTACTGTCCGAATCCAGACTCCAGGAAGCTGCAGCAGCTAAGGAAAACAAGGGGCAAGGAAATGCATGACCAGAGAAGTACCCATCGGACACACACAGTATTTTGTGATTTTTCTACAGGAGTAAGAAGTTCACTAGTTGCAGAGAATACTTCCCTTGCACTCTTAATTTCCTATGAATAGGGAAAAGGCAGTATCAAGCATCTGTATGGCTAAAATAGGAATGAATTATGCCATTATAAAAAAGACAAATTCTAAAGTGTTGAAGTTACTACTGATTGTTGTAAAAAGGTAAATGATGGGAGGAAGAGAAGAAAGATAAAAATAAAACAAATGCCACATAGTTTTGTTTGGATGATAAAAGTTGGATGTCTACACAGGCTGATGTTTTATCCTAATTTGCATCCTGAGTCTGTATCCCAGAGGGAGTGGCTCTGGGATTGAACATGACATGTGTTCAATAAACTTTTTTGAAATAGCAAAAATAAATGGAAACAGAAAAACATGGTGTGACAAGTGTTAAGTTAAATACTGAAACATTTGCATTTTGAAAAAGGTATGAACTACTGATTGCTAAAAGAAATAAGAAAAGGAAGACTCAATATAGTGGGGAAAAGATGAAGCAAAGCTGAATTTAGAAACAAAATTAATTCCAGCAATATTTAATTTGATAACCAGTCAAGGACTGGTGAAGTGGATTTTTAAAAGGACAAAATAAATGTATATGAACCCTGGAATCTCAAAACCAAAAAGATATGAGAAAAATAAAAGACAGGACCAAAATATTTTTTATGTTACACAAGGGAAAAAAGCACATGTCAGAAAAAAATTATTTTATAAGTAAACACAGTTATCCCTACAAGAGAGTGAGAAAACAAGCCAAAAGCTGGAAAAAAAGATTTTCATCAGACATTTATGATGAAAAAGATTGTGGTCTAACATATACAAAGAACTCTTAAAGCTCTCAAAGTGTCATATTTACCATCAATGATAAATATCATCTATGTCATATTTATTATCTAATATGCTGCTGCTGCTGCTAAGTCACGTCAGTCGTGTCTGACTCTGCGCGACCCCGTGGACGGCAGCCCACCAGGCTCCCCTGTCCCTGGGATTCTCCAGGCAAGAACACTGGAGTGGGTTGCCATTTCCTTCTCCAATGCATGAAAGGGAAAAGTGAAAGTGAAGTCGCTCAGTCGTGTCCGAGTCTTTGCAACTCATGGACTGCAGCCTACCAGGCTCCTCTGTCCATGGAAGTTTCCAGGCAAGAGTACTGGAGTGGGTTGCCAGTGCCTTCTCCAATTATCTAATATAAGTATCTATATTTATCATCAAGAAGGAAATGAACAACCCAATTGAAAATAGGCAGGATACCTAATCAAGCAACTCAGAGATACAGACGGCAAAAAAAAGTGCACATAAAAAGACGTTCAACATCCTATGTCATTAGGGAAATGCAAATGAAAACAACAGTGAGGCACCAGTACACACCTATTAGACTGGACAAGACCCAGAACACTGATATCAAATGCTGGGGAGGGTGTGGAGCAATAGGAACTCTCAATCACCGCTGGTGGGAATGCAAAATGGGACAGCCACTTTAGAAGACAGTTTGTCAGCTCCTTACAAAACTGAATATATACTCTTAACATAGGATCCGACAATAGACCTCCTTGGTATTTACTCAAAGGAGTTAAAAACTTACGTCTACACAAAAACTTGCACATGAATGTTTACAAGAACTTTATTCATAATTGCCAAAACTCAGAATCACCCAAGATGTGGCTTGCAAGTGAACAATAATGGATAACAGAGTGTGGGACATCAACACAGTGAATATTAATCAGCACTAAAAAGAAATGAGCTTTCTTGAAAAAACATGGAGGAAACCTTTTATGTATATTACTAAGTGAAAGAAGGCAATCTAGGAATTCCCTGGTGGTCCAGTGGTTAAAAATTCACCTGCCAATGCAGGGGACATGGGTTCAGTCTCTAGTCTGGGAAGATTCCATATGCCATGGAGCAACTAATAAGCCCATGCACTACAACTACTGAACCCATGTGCCCTAGAGCCTGTACTCCACAACCAGAGAAGCCACTGCAAGGAGAAGTTTGTGCACTACAGTGAGAGAGTACCCCCCACTAGCGGCAACGAGAGAAAGCCCATGTGCAGCAATGGCGACCTAGCACAGCCGAAAATTAAATAAATAATAAATAAATATTTTTTAAAAAGAAAATCTAAAAGGCTACATACAGTATGATTCCAAGTATATATGACATTCTCAAAAAAGGGAAAATTATGGAGACAGTAAAAAGATCAGTGATTGCCAGGAGTTAAGGGTGGGAGGGATGAATAGGCGGAGCACAGAAAATTTTCAGCTGTATACATTTCACAGTAAAATAAGAATCTCCAAAAATAAAAAGGTTAATATTCTACAGAAAACATAAAGTTAGCATTATAAAGGCTAGCCGACATTTAAACTGAGAAAGGTCACAGTCACGCAGAGGGGCTTGTGAAACACATGAGCACTTCACACTTAAGAGCGCTTTGCGCTTTCGATGATGGGTATTCTGACTGGCACGAGGTGATACCTCACTGTAGTTTTGATTTGTATTTCTCTAATAATGAGCAATGCTGAGCATCTTTCCCTGTGTTTATCAGCCATCTGTATGTCGTCTTTGGAGAAATGTCTGTTTAGATCTTCTGCCCACTTTTTGATTGGGTTGTTTGTTTTTCTGGTATTGAGCGGCATGAGCTGCTTGTATATTTTGGAGATTAATACTTTTCATTTGCTATTACTTTCTCCTATTCTGAGGGCTATCTTTTCACCTTGTTTCTTGTTTCCTTTGCTGTGCAAAAGTTTTTAAGTTTAATTAGGTCCTACCTGTTTATTTTTGTTTTTATTTCTATTACTCTAGGAGGTGGGTCATAGAGGATCTTGCTATGATTTATGTCAAGTGTATTGCCTATGATTTCCTCTAAGAGCTTCATAGTTTCTGGCCCTACATTTAAGTCTTTAATCCATTTGGAGTTTATTTTTGTGTATGGTGTTAGGAGGTGTTCTAGTTTCATCCCTTTACATGCAGCTGTCCAGTTTTCCCAGCACCAACATACTAAAGAGGCTGTCTTTTCTCCGCTGTATATTCTTGCCTCCTTTGTCAAAGACAAGGTGCCCATGAAGCTTCTAGTAATTTAATATAAAATAAGTATAGTATTTAATATAAAATAAGTCATGGGAATGTAATGTACAGCACAGGGAATTACAGTCAGTAATAATGCAATAACTTTGTAGGGTAACAGTTATTAGATTTACTGAGGTGATCAAGTTGTAAAGTATATAAATGTCAAATCACTATTCTGTACATCTGAAACTAGTATAATAGTGTATGTCGATTACACGTCAATAAAAAAAAAAAAGCCAATCCTAAGAGGTTACTTACATATGAGCTGATTCCATTTGTATAACATTTTTGAAATAATAAAATTCTAAAATTAATGTGGCAGCCAGGATGGGAGGGGATTTTGGGGGAGAATGGATACATGTATATGTATGGCTAAACCCCTTAGCTGTTCACCTGAAACTATTTTTTGTTAACCTGCTATACTCCAATACAAAATAAAAAGTTAAGAAAAAAAAAACAGATTACTAATCAGATATAAAGAGGGGGTGGGGGTGGGAGGGAAGTGGGTGTGGTTACAGATGTGCAGCATGAGATATCCCTGTAAAGATGGAAACTGGAAGAATTCTAAAGCTTGACTGTATCAATGCCGACCTCCTGGTTGTAATACTTAAACTCTGCAAAATGTTACCATTGGGGGAAAATGGGTAAAGGGTATACACAGAATCTCTCTGTATTATTTCCTACAACTCCATGTATGTGAATCTACAATTCTCTCAAAAAGCTTAATTTAAAAAAACCCTCAGAAAAGAGTATATAAAAAAAAGCAACATTATGTTACTATGCCTGCTAGAGATACAAATGAAACACACACACAAACACAAGTTCTGCTATAAATTATAACAATAACCAAATATGGAAACAAAGCAGCTAAATGTAGATTTAGCTTCATAATCATGGATGCAAAGACCAATGGAAATAGAATTCTGAGTCTGATTTCAATAATTAAAGCAACAAAATTACAAAGTTGTTTCCACTTATCACAGGTTCTTGTGGCAATTATACCTAAATTTAAATAAATCAGAAAAAATATTAAAAATGGCATCAACAGCGAAATGCAATTCCCTGAGAGCAAGGGCCCTACCGAGCAACACACTCACAAAAGCCATCTTTAACATGGCCATTATAAGCAGAATGAACAGTTATAAGAAAATATGGAGTCTTACAATGACGTTTCACAAAGTTAAGTCACAAGGTGTCCAACTCTTTCTGACCCCATGGACCATACAGTCCATGGAATTCTCCAGGCCAGAATACTAGAGTGGGTAGCTTTCCCTTCTCCAGGGGATCTTTGCAACCCAGGGATAGAACCCAGGTCTCCCACATTGCAGGATTCTTTACCAGCTGAGTCACCAGGGAAGCCCACTACAGGGATAGATAAGGCTTAAGATTCCAAAAGGCTGATTACCTCCAGCCACTCTCACCTAATGCCAACCATGGGCACTCACACTACACTTACAGCTGAGTAAAATAAGTATTCGTATGAATAATGACTAAAATCAAATATAAAACAATGGAGACAATCAATTCACGAGGGAGATGTTCTTTACCCTTTAAAATTTTTGTTTATATTGCATTTTGTTTGTGCAAAGGAAAAATATTTCATATGAAAATGATGAAGCTCTACAGAATTTGAATTTACAAAGTTTCGTCCCCTTTAAACTCTTAACTCCCCATTCCCCTCTCCCTCCACCTCTTGGCAACCACCATTCCACTTTCTCTATGATTCTGACTATTCTCCATACCTCACAGAAGTGGAATCACATAGCATCTGGCCTTTGGTGACAAGCATACTGCACTTAACACAATGCCTTCAAAGTACCCAAAGTTGTAATATGTCAGAACTTCTTCCTTCTTTTTTATATTTTAAATATTTGGCTGCACCCTGCAGCATGTGAGATATTAGTTTCCTGAACAGGAATTGAACCATCGCCCCCTGCACTGGAAGGCAGAGTATTAACTACTGGACCACCAGTGGAAGTGAAAGTCGCTCTGTTGTGTCTGACTCTTTGTGATGCCATGGGATATATATATATAGAGTCCATGGAATTCTCCAGGCCAGAATACTGGAGTGGATAGCCTTTCCCTTCTCCAGGGGGTCTTCCCAACCCAGAGATCGAACCCAGGGAAGTCCCCAAAACCTCCTTCCTTTTTAAGGCTGAACAGTAGTCCACTGAACTATATATACCATGTTTTGTTTATCCCTTTATCCTTCAGTGGACAACTGAATTGTCCTTACCTTTTGCCTGTTATGCATAATGCTGCTATAAACACGGATGTAAACATATCTGTTTGGAGTCCCTGCTTTCAATCCTTACTTATCCAGAAGTGGAATTTCTGGACCATATGATAGTTTTGTTTCCACCCCACCTTCTTAGCTTCTTTTAACTTTCTCTCCCAACCAAAACATACTTATTATCTGTCTTGTTCTGCAAGAAGCTGCTGTCAGAAAGTAACACTTGGAAAACATCTGATCATGACAATGTATTAATAGCTGACAGGGCTTAATACACCACCCCTCCCAGGGACATCTGCATTTGAAAAGAGAAACATCTTAAAGAGAAAAAATGACTTCATCAAATGGTGGCTTTTCAAACTGTAACAGGCTCAGGTGGGATGGGGACATGGGAACTCATGTCACAGTATTTCTCGTTTTCTCTTTTCTCAGTCCGAAGATGTAGACATCCCCCTCCCTCTCTGTTCTGGGTTCTATTATCAGTTACCTTCTCTGTTGTATTTAATTTGCCAACAGACAACATCCAACTATAAACCCCCTCAACAACTCTCCCTGGGGATTCCTCCGGCCAGGCCCTGTGCTGAGGTGCTGGGGAAGCAGGGTGACCCACATGGAGCCAGTCTGGAGAGCCCCAAGTAGAGTCTTCTGTCTCTCTTAGGCCTGCTTCTCCCTCCTTCTGGGTTTCCAGAGTCTTTAAATGCCCTGTGCTCTTTCTGGGTTCAGGGTTTGGAGCACCTTAGGCTTATTTCTACCTTCACCACGTTCACTTACTTGGCATCCAGAGCAGTTCTCCAATGTCCTCTCTCCCACTCATCCTACCAGACTAACCCAGCTGGGCCCTGACCATCCCTTCTCAGGTCCCCCTGCCTCCTGCCTGGCTGCACCTGCAGCTGTGCTCCCAGTACTCGATGAGGCTCTCTCCTGTCTAGGAGATGAAGTCACCACCCTCAGCTGAGTGTTCCAAACTCTGACTGCAGATTACCTTTCCAGCCTCACCTCCCACTACCCTGTCAAGCACTTGTGTCACACTGAATCAAGGGCTGTTTGCTAAGCACAGTCTGAACTACTTCACCTGTGCCTCCAGGCCCCCATTCCTCTACCTGGACGCCTCTCTAGTTCTCCCTCAGAGCTCTGCTTCTGCACCCCCTCTGCAGCTGATCTGCAGGGCCTCCACATTGGAATCTGAAAAGCCCTGCTCTCCTTACAGCTGTCCCAACTATTTTCTTCACCTCCCTGCTCATCCTTTTCAGCCATCCTTCCCCCTTGCACCCAGGTACCCCAACCTCTCAGAACTTCCTTCATGGTTCAAATACATAGTTCTTTTGGCCTAGGGCCTTCACACAGGTCGCTGACATTCTGGTTGGAATAAGCCCTCCCCTTAATTACTCATCTTTCAGATATCATCAGAGACTGAAAGGAGCCACCCTTGAGTGCATTTCCCTTTTATAACTCCTAGTGCTCACTTTAACTTCTCACTTTCATGCACTGGAGAAGGAAATGGCAACCCACTCCAGTGTTCTTGCCTGGAGAATCCCAGGGACGGGGGAGCCTGGTGGGCTGCTGTCTATGGGATCACACAGAGTCGGACACGACTGAAATGACTTAGCAGTAGCAGCAGTGCTCATTACAATGTGCATTTATAAATACCCATTTACTTATTAAGTTTATTATTTTATTAGGTATGCTTCTTTTTATTAAATTTATTTATTTTTGCTTTTTACTCCAAAACTAGAGGCCAATGACTGTGTCTGTACAGTTCACTATTTTATGTCTGGTGCCCTGAAATATATCTGGCATATAATAGTGGCTAAAAGAAATGGATTTATTACATGAATTATAATTTTTCTCTTTGTAGCTTAAGCTACCTGCCTGAGAAGACTGCAGAAGCTTCTTATGAAACTCATACTTAATCCAACTTCTCCACTCTTTTCCCTCCCTCTCTCGTAAAAAGAGGAAAGAGATAAGGAAGAAAAGGGTGGTGGGGAGAAGGCGCTCTGAGAAACAATGCAAGGAACATAAAAAATAAATTTTTAAAGCTATTAAGGAGGTAGGGAAGGAATGGACTAGGAGTTAAGGTTAGTAGATACAGACTATTACATACAGAATGGATGGAAAACAAGGCCCTACTACCATATGGCACAGGGAGCGATATTCAATGTCCTGGGTAAACCATAGAAAAAGAATATGTATTTTTAAAGACTATCAATAATAAATATTATATTCATGAAATAAGAATAAAATGATATTTTTAAAAATAAAGATCAGAGAACTCTTTTCCAAAAATTAAGACAGATAAAATAAATTCAAGAAAAAAAAGAAAAAATAGAGAAAATTTAGAAAGTGAGTTTAGAAGGCAGAACACAAAGACAAAATTGATGATGGTAACAAAAATTATATTTAGAACCCACACATACAGCAATTACCAAGGGCCAGGCACTGAATTAAGCCTCACAACTACCCTATGAGGAGGTACTATTATTACTTCCAAAGTGAAAACAGGAAAGATTAAAAAAAAAAATTATAAAGGATCAGCCCAGGAAATCTAGCATTTGACTAAAATCTTTTCCTATCAGAAAGAAACAGAAAATACAGTGGAAATGAAATGATCACATTAACATACTTGAGACTTGCAAGACCAAGGAACATGAACGATGGAACTCTTTGTCTTTTAGAAACCCACGTGGAAACATCTGTAGAAGAAACTACATGAAGTCTTGGATTCTCAGGGGGAAACACAGGAAGAAGTTGGGGATATAGATGAAGTAAGGCTAGCCAAGGTGCTTGGATGGGCATATTAGTTTTGACATACCCATTGAGAATGAGTGGAGATGCCAGCTATACCCTGAAAGTAAGGCCTGAAGATAAAAATCTGGAAATCAATGGCGTTTAAAGGCACGAGGTTAGATGAGCTCACCTGCAGAGAGAAAGGAAAGATGGAAAAGAGGAGAGGAGCTAGAAAAGAGTATTTTAACGTAAGTATCAAATAGCAGATATTTTACTTTGCAGGTGTGATAAAGCCACAAAGACTATCTATTTGAAACAACAATATATGTTGTTATGGGTATATATGTAAAGAATAACAGGCTCTTGACTATGCTGTGTTATGTTCACTATTGGAAGTACATGCTACAGGAGAAGAGATTTTTTTCATGTACATTAGTGAATATTTGTGAACTGTAATTTCTTGAAAAGATATTTTGGATTCAGTTCATAGGAAGAAAAGGTGAACAGAAGAGCGTGATCAAGCCCACTAGTTCCCAGAGAGATGTTATAGGGCTGACGAAAAGGTTCAGAAAAAAGAACCCTCATCTGCTGCTGGTGGGAATACAAATTAGCCTCTTTGGAGAGTAATTTTGCAGTTCTAGTAAAATTTAAACCCAGCTACTTTTAATGCAGCAATTCCACTTCTGAGGATATAACTGTCCTAAAGAAAAACATGTGCAAAAGTGAAAAGACATTCATCGCAGCACTCTAAGTAATAGTAAAAACTGAAAAAAGCTTAAATGTCCATCAACAGGGAAAAGAAAAATAAAATGTGATACATTCAAAGGATGCAATACCACCTAGGAGTTAAAAATATATATTTATCATCTCAAAACATATTCATCATTAAGTTGGTATGGTAAATATCATACCAAAATATATTATTACATGGGTATATTTCAACCTTACAATGATAAATGGGAAACAATGCAGAATGAAACACAAAATATAATACTGTTTATATACATTTTAATATATGATAATGGTTACCTCTGGGGAGGTTGAAAGAGAAGGGAATGGGGTTGGAAAGATATATCAGAGAAGCTTCAAGTTTAGTAATACTGCTTTCTAATATAAAAACTGAGGCAAATATAATAAAATGTCAAATTTCATTGGTTCTGAGCGTTAGGTACATGTGAAAGTCACTCAGTCTACCTGACCTTTGCAGCCCCATGGATATACAGTCCATGGAATTCTCCAGGCCAGAATACTGGAGTGGATAGCTGTTCCCTTCTCCAGGGGATCTTCCCAACCCAGGGATCGAACCCAGGTCTCCCACATTGCAACCGGATTCTTTACCAGCTGAGCCACCAGGGAAGTCCAAGAATACTGGAGTGGGTAGCCTATCCCTTCTCCAGCAGATCTGCCTGACCCAAGAATCAAAGCAGGGTCTCCTGCACTACAAGTGGGTTCTTTACCAGCTAAGCTACAAGGGAAGCCCTTGTTAGGTACATAAGCATCCAATATATTATCTTTGAAACTGGGGAGAAGAGTCTATGTATATAGTGTCTGATTCATAGGAAGAGAAAACGCAAAATAAGCTAAATGTTTTCTGATGTTGATCCAGTAAAGGAAATGCTGAAAAAATTTTAAATAATCTTATCATAGTCAATTGAACATGTACCTTTTCAGCTGGCTGCAGAAAAAACAGAAGTAAATATGAAGCTTTCACTGATGGCTGTAAAGGGTATTTAGTTTTCAAAATAACAGTAAGATTACAGTTTCTCTCTGGTACTGAATACTCGGTTTGTCCAAAAGGCATATATGTAGGTTATTTATCCAATATTTAAACAGCCTAAATACATCTCTTTTGGGCTGAAATAACACAGTTTTTAAAAGTTAAGAAGATACAGTACAAATAGTCTGTCTTATTTTTTTTTAACTTTCTCAATTCATGGATTATTTTCTTCAGTATCTGGAGAAAGAAACTGATACATTCACTGTTAGGCATAGTAAAAATAAAAACCCACATCCAAATGTTAAAATTGAACATAAAGAAATACTTTCAGAGCCAAATACAACCAAATAATGAATCAGGCACTCATGTGGCACCACCCTCTAAACTGAAACATTCAAGTCTTCTAATTCTTGAATGTGACGTACTCATCAGAATAGTAACTGACGGAGTTGAAGATGCTGTTTTTTTTTTTTTTTTTTTTTCTGGCCACGCCATACAGCTTGTGGGATCTTAGTTCCTAAGACCAAGGCTTAAACTTGGGCCCTGACAGTGAAAGCATGAGGTGCTAACCACTGGACCACCAGGGAATTCCCTGAAGATATTCTTTAGTGGGAAAATTTCCCTGTAATTTCAGAGTCTGTATTCTGTCAAATTACCTGACAGTCATTTGCTGCCATTCTCAAAGAACTCTAGTTCTGGGTTAGGATTTCTTCATTTAGCCAAAGTTAAGAAAAGAAACCAACTGGATGTAAAATGTAACCCATGCTTCAAGCTGTCAGTGACCTGGAGACAGATGCCTGTGAAAGACGGCAAACCATATTATAATGGATTCTGAAAGCTAAGTAGATTAGTAGGTTTCTTCTTAAATATTATGAGTTTAAAAAAAAATTAAGTCCATATGTATGCTGAATACCTAATACATGGCCAGCAGGTTCCTAAGACATAAGAAAGCCTCAGGCTGAGAGCCAGAGATGAGGCCGAGAAGGAGGAGAGTAAAAGCCGAAGCCAAGCTTAGACTATTTAAAATCCTACTTGAGGCAGCTCTGGGTCCAGGACAGAGGAAGCTGTTTCTTCGTCCTCCCTCTAAGGCCTGGGCCCACTTCTTATTCCTAGGACTCAACCTTCAGGTCATTTTTCAACACTGTTCACATGTTGAACTGTTCACTGTTCACTTCGTTAAATTCTAAACGAAGTAGGTTGAGCTATAGACGTTCACATTACTTCAACAACACTGGCAAAAGAAAACCAGTAACAGTAAAATAAAAATGAAAGTATTAAGTATTATTTTGCTTTTGTGTAACTCCCCAACTAAGACAGTATAGAGAATAAATGCCAGAGCTGAGACTGTTCTTCCTATTCAAGGAAACTAGTGTTAGGATAATGGCAAGAGCCTCAGTTAATGAGGTGGTTCTAAGAACCGCTGTCTTACCCAGCTGGTTCTTCATCCCCATGAGTACAGAGTTCATGTGCGCCTTGGATGCATAGAGCTTGCTCATGGCCTTCCTTGACCTGATCATCTCCTTAGCCAGAACCACACAGACATCTTTCTGACCCTTCTTGGCAGCATCTTTCACAGATCGTTTCACTTTTTCTTCTTCTCTTTGGATATCTAAATTTAGGACAGAACACAAAACACCAAAGATTAAGGGTAAACCAGGAAATGGCATCACTGACTCAATGGACATGACTTTGAGCAAACTTGGGGAGATACTGAAGGACAGGGAAGCCTGGCGTGTAGCATTCCATGAGGTCGCAAGGAGCTGGACATGACTTAGAGACTGAAGAACAAGAAGGAGATTTACTAGCACCGAAATTTGTTCTCATTGTGATCTAAATGTGTCTATTAAGTAGGAAACAGGAGGATACAAACCAAATAAAAATAATAAATCATTTCTAATATTATTTCCAATATCACATTAAAGTAATGTAAGTTAAACAGAAAAACAAATCCTATTACACAGACAAAATTTCAAAACTGCTTTTGCAAGCCCATTATAACATCTGTTGGTACTGGTATTAAGGAACCTGCAACTTAAGGAAAGCCTGAACATGCTAAAAGTGTCACTAACACAGGGTGGTGACTCACTGACACACATCACGTAATGATCATGATAAGTTTAGTTAACATCCATCATCTCATACAAATATAAAACACAGAAAAACACTTCTTTCTTGTGATGAGAACTCGGGATTTACTCTTTCTTAACAGCTTTCATATATAATATACAGCAGCATTAATTATATTTATCCTGTCATACATGACATCCCTAGTGCTTATTTATCTTATACTGGAAGTCGGTACCTTTTGACCACCTTCATCCAATTCTCACTCCCTGCAAACTAGACCTCTGGCGACCACAAATCTTACCTCTTTTTCTATGAATTTGCTTGTTTGTGGTTTTTTGAACTATAGGTGACCTATGGCACTATGATAGGTCCTGGTGCACAGCATAGTGATTTGGTACTTCTGTACATTACAAAATGATCATCACAAGTCTAGTTACCATCCATCATAAAAGATATATTATTATTATTGATTATATTTCCCACTCTGTACATTTCATCCCTGTGATTCATTTACTTTGTAACTGGAAGTTTGTACCTCTTGATCTCCCTTATCTATTTCACTCATTCCCCTGCACCCCTCCCTTCTGACCACCATTTACTCTCTGCTTCAACAACTGTTTCTGTTTTGCTGTGTTTGTTCATTTGTTTTGTTTTTTAGATTCCACATATATGTGAAATCATATGGTATTTTCTTTCTCTGTCTTATTTCACTTAGCATAATTCCCTTGAGGTCCATCATGCTGTCACAAACAACAAGATTTTGTTCCTTTTCATGGCTGAGTAATATTCTAGCACATATATGTATATACACACACAACATCTTTAGCTATTCATCTATCATGGGTACTGAGGTTGCTTTCCTATCTTGGCTACTGTGAGTAATGCTGCAGTAAACACAGGGATGAATATATCATTCCAAATAAGTGTCTTTGTTTCCTTTGGGGAAATACCCAGACATATAACTGCTGGATTATATGGTAGTTATAGTTTTTTGAAGAACTCCGTGCTGTTTTCCATAGTTGCTACACCAATTTACATTTCCATCAATATTGCACAAGGTTCCCCATTCTCCCCATCCCAATCCAACACTTTTTATTTGCTGTCTTTTTAATAATAGCCATTTTCCACAGGTGTGAGATAGTGTCTCACTCTGGTTTTGATTTGCATTTTCCTGATGATTAGTGATGCTGAGCATCTTTTCATTTCTTTGTTGGCCATCTGTTTGTCTTCTTTGGAAAAATGCCTATTCAGGTTCTCTGCCCATTTTAAAAATCAGTTTTATTGCCTATTTGAGGTTTTTTATGTGTCTATATAAATTTGAGATTATTTGTTCAGTGAAAAATGCCACTGGAATTCTAATAGGTATTGAAATCAATCTATAGATAGTAGTATAATTATTTTAACAATATTAATTCTTCAAACTCATTCACATGGGATAGTTGTTTGTGTCATTTTCAGTTTATTTCATCAACATCTTACAGTTTTCTGAATACAAGATTTTTACCTCCTTCGTTTGATTTACTCCTAGGCACTTTATTCTTTTTGATGCAATTGTAAATGGAATTGTTTTCTTCTCTTTCTGATGGTTTGTTGTAAAAAAAAGATAAGATTTCTCTATATTAATTTTGTATCCTACAACCTTCCTTCATTTATTATTTCCAATAGTTATTTGGTGGTATCTTTAGGGTTTTCTATACATAGTATCATGTCATCTTCAAAGAGTAACAGTTCTTCTTCCTTACCAGTTTGGATCATTTTATATCTTTTTCTTGTCTGATTGTGTGGCTAGGACTTCCAAGACTATATTATATAAAGAGTGCAAAAGTGGGCCACCCTTGTCTTTTTCCTGATCTTAGAGGAAATGCTTTCTTTCAGCTTTTCACTCTTCAATATGACGTTGACTGCAGGCTTGTCATAGATAGCCTTTATTATGTTGAGTGATGTACCTTTTCTAGTCCCTTTGTTGAGTTTTATATCATAAATGGATGTTTAATTATGTCAAAAGTTTTTGCTGTATTTTTTGAGATGACTGTATGATTTTTATTCTTCAGTTTATTAATGTGGTATATCACAATGTATAGTTTGCATAAATTGAACCATCCTTGCATCCTTGGGATAAAATGCCACTTGATCATGGAATATAATCTTTTTCTATGTACCGGTGAATTTGGTTGCTAATATTTTGTTGGGAATTTTTGCATTTATGTTCATCAGTGATATGGCCTGTATTTTTCTATTTTGTGTGCGAATCTTTGTCTGGTTTTGACATCAGGGTGATCTGGCCTCAAAGAATGAGTTTGGAAGTCTTCTTTCCTATTCGAATGTTTGGAATAGTTTGAGAAGGACAGATGTAAACTCTTCTTTAAATACTTGGTAGAATTCACCCATTAAACCCTTTGGTCCTCAACTTTTGTTTCTTGGTAGTTGTTTTCTTGCTGATTTAATTTTGTTACTGGTAACAGGTCTATTCACATTTTTTATTTCTTCTTGATTCAATCTTGGAAGACTCTATTTATAAAAATTCACCCATTTCTTGTAGTAATCTGTCCATAGTAATCTCCTATAATTCTTTGTATTTCTCTAGTGTCAACTTTAAGTTCTACTTTTTCCTTTCTGATTTTATCTACTAGGCCCTCTCTTTTTCTTGACGAGTCTAGCTATGGATTTTTAAATTTTATCTTCTCACAGAACCACCTTTTACTTTCACTGATCTTTTCTACTTTTCTTTAAAATTTTCTATTTCACTTATTTTTGCTCTTATCTTCTTTATTCGTTCCTCCTACTAACTTTGGGTTTGCAAGTTGTTTATCCTAGATTCTTTATGTATAAGGTTAGGTTATTTGAAATTTTTTTCTTGTTTCCTGTGGTAGGTTTATATTGCTATCAACTTCCCTCAGAAATGCTTTTGCTGTGTGCCATAGATTTTGGATTGCTTTGTTTCCATTTTCACTTGACTCCACATAATTATTTTTTTCTTTTTTTTTTGCTGCACTGCATGGCTTGTGGGACCTTACTTCCTCAACCAGGGATCAAACCTGGGCCCTAGGCAGGATTCCCTGGAGAAGGCAATGGCAACCTACTCCAGTATTCTTGCCTAGAGAATTTCATGGACAGAGGAGCCTGGTGGGCTACAGTCCATGGGATCACAAAGAGTCGGATACGACTTTGCCTGTGTGTACTGAACTGTAACTTCCTCCAATTTTAAAGGAAAACTGGAGAAGGAAATGGCAACCCACTCCAGTGTTCTTGCCTGGAGAATCCCAGGGATGGGGGAGCCTGGTGGGCTACCGTCTATGGGGTCACACACAGTCGGACACAACTGAAGCGACTTAGTAGTAGTAGTAGTAGGCGGGAAGAGTAGAGTCCAAACCACTGGACTGCCAGGGAATTCCCTGACTCTAAGTATTTTTTGGTTTCCTCTTTGAATTCTTCAGCAACCCACTGGCTTTTGAGTAGCATACTGTTTAGTCTCTATGAGTTTGTGTTTGCAGTTTTTTCCCCTTTATAATTGATTTCTCATAGTATTGCAGTCTCATAGCATTGTAGTTAGAAAAGGTGGCTGATACTCTTTTGATCTTGTTTTGTGGTCTACCATGTGATTTATCCTGGAGAATGTTCCATGTGTACCTGAAAAGAATATGTATTCTGCTGCTTTTGGATGGAATGTTCTGTAATCATCCAATAGGGTTTGATATAAAGAGGTGTGAATTTCTAATTTTGTTCTTTTTCAATGTTTTTTTTTTTTTTTTTTCTCTCTGGAATCCCTTGAGATCCCATATGAAGTTTAGGATAGATCTTTTTCCATTTCTTCAAAAAACATTACTGGGATTTCCATAAGGATTGCAATGACTCTATAGATCACACTGGGTGCTATGACATCTTAACAGTATTAATTATTCTAATCCATGAATATAGGATGTCTTCCCATGTATTTATGCCTTTAATTTCTTTCAGCAGTATCTTATAGCTTTCATCATAAGCCTTTCACCTCCTAGGTTAAGGTAATTCCTAAGTATTTTATTTTTGGTACTATTATAAATGGCACTGTTTTCTTAATTTCCTTTTCCAGCTTCTAGCATATAAAATAATACAAGTGATTTTTGTTTTGTATCTTGCTACTTTGCTAAATTTACTAGTTCTAATAGTCGGGTTGTGAAATCGTTCGGGTTTTATACACGTAAGAACACATTACCGGCAAACAGATAATTTAACTTCTTCATCCACAATTTGAAAATCTATCCTGGATAATATACCCTGTGCACTTAAGAATGTGTATTCTGTTGTTGTTGCATTGAGTATTCTATACATGTCTGTGGGATCTAGTTGACTGCTGTGCTGTTCAAGTCATCTTTGATCCTTACTAATTTGTCTGGTTGTTATATATCCACTTTGGGGAATGAATTATATTAAAGTCTTCAACTAATGTTGTAGAATCTACTTTCCTTCATATATTTTAACTATGTGCCATTAGGTTGCATAGATGTATGTAACTGTGACATCTTATTGTATTAAAATATAATGTCCTTCTTTGACTCTTATAATCTTTTTTGATTTAAAGTTTACCTTATATTAGTACAGCAGCCTCCATCCTTTAAGTTACTATTTCCATGGCATATCTTTTTCCTTTCTTTCACTTTCAAAACTTATTTGTATCTTTGGATCTAAAATGAGTCTCTTATATACAGTATACACTAGGGTCATTTTCCCCCATTCTGCCAAGGTCTATTTTTGATTGGAGATTTTAATTTATTTATATTTTAAGTAATTACTATGGGAAGGAAATCTTTAAAAAAGAGGAGATATATGTATACATAGAACTTTGCTGTACAGCAGAAACTAACACAACATTGTAAAGCAACTATATGCCAACAAAAATTAATTTTAAAAAAGTAATTACTGATGAGCAGGGGCTTAATTCTTCCATTCTGCCTTTTTTGTCTGTAGGTCTTAGAGTTTTTTATCCTTCATTTCCTACATTATCTTCTTCTGTGCTTATATGTCTTTTCTTATGGTGAAACTTTTCAAGTCCCTTTTCATTTGCTTTTGGGTATAATTTATAGCTACTTTCTTTGTGATTATCATGGTGAATGCACTTAATATACTAATGTGATAACACTAATTTGAATTTATATGAGCTTAACTTTAATATTATACAAAAACTTTACTTCTTTACAGTTTTGTCTGCACCCCCATTCAGTTACTAATGTCACAAAAGTACATCTTTCTGCACTATATGTTAAAAAATAAAGCCTAATATATTTTTAAATGCACAAGTCTCCTAAATCATGTGAAAACAAAAAATGAAGTTACAAACCAGTTACAAAAATATTAGCCCATGCATTTATCTTTAATGGAGATTTTTTTTTAATAGTTTTAAGTTACTATTGTAACTATCTATAGTAACAGGTTGTTACTATCTATCAACCTGAAGGACATGCTTTAGCATTTCTTGCCAGGCAAGTCTAGGGATAACAAACCCAATCAGATTTCATTTAAGTAGGACTGTCATGCCTTTGTTTTGCTGGATATAGGATTCTTGATATACAGGTATCTTCTTCCAGTACTTAAAATATATAAATAAACTCACTTCTTTCTGGAGCTCAATATTTCTGATAAGAAATCTGCTGAAAGTCTTATTCAGGATCCCCTTGTATGTGAGAAGCCATTTCTTGCTGCTTTAAACATTCACTCCTTGTCTTTCTATAGTTTGATTATAATAAGCCTTGGCATGGGCCTCTTGAGTTTATTCTACCTTAGAGTGTGTGGAGCTTCTTGGGTGGTTATATTCACGTTTTTCATGAAATATGTTAAGTTTTTATCTTTATTTCCTCAAATAATCTCTTTGCCCCTTCTCTCTTGCCTTTCCTTCAGGGACATCCACAATGTGTATGCTGCCCCAACTGATGGTTTCCAACAGGTCCCTTAGGCTCTATTTGCTTCATTTTCTTTTTCCCTTCTGTTCCTCAGACTTGACCATTTCAACTGTACTATTTTCAGGTTCATTACTTCTTCTACCTGCTCAAATCTGCTTCTGAATAACTCTACCAATTTTTTCATTCTATATTTTCCACGTGCATGATTTCTTTTTGCTTCTTGTTCATGTTTTCTGCTCTTTACTGATACTTCCATTTTGCTTATCTATCATTTTCTTGACTTTGTTCACACCTTACTTTAGTTCTCTGCATGTCTTTAAGATGGCTGTTTTAAAGTCTTGGTTAGTAAATCTGTCATCTGGTCTTTATCAGGGAACTTTTCTGTTCATTTCCTTTCAATGGTCCATACTTTCCTGTTTTTTTGATACCTTGTGATCTTGTTGTTATTTTGAAAACTGGACATTTAAGCTTTTTAAGATGATAACTCTGGAAGTTAAATTTCCTAGGGTTTGACAGGCTTTTTTGTTTGGTTTTATTGCTGTAGGGTATCTCTGTACTGAGATCATCCTGAGATTTAAACTTAGCCTTTTCAGGTCTTTTCAGAACCTGTGTATTTCCCTGGGCATGCACAGTGACCACCTATATTCCCCAGTACATGTGGTTGCTTCTCTTTGTTATTTAATATTTTATTTATTTATTTGGCCATACCAAGTCTTAGTGGTGGCATGTGGGACCTACTTCGCTGACCAGAGATCAAACCTAGGCCCCCTGCAGTGGAAGTACGGTGTCTAAGCCACTGGAGAAGTCCCTGTGGTTGTTTTTGATTGTCTTAGTCCTTGATATCAGGGATGTAAAATGGTACAGTGCTGCGGAAAATGCTATCGTGGCTCCTCTAAAATTAACTACAGAATTAATTACCATTTGACCAATCCTTCCCTCTCCTAAACCCTCCTCACCACCCAGCAACCACAAGTCTGTTCTCTATCTCTGAGTCTGTTTCTGTTTCATAGATATGCTCATTTGTATCATAGTTTATAAACTGATGAATGCAAACCATTTAAAAATATACAGTTCACTGATATTAAGTACACTTACACTGTTGTACAGCCATCATCACTATCTCCTGAACTTTCCCTTCGTTTCTTGTTGAAACTCTGTTCACATTAACAGTGACTCTCCATTTTTTCTTCTTCACATTCCCTGGTAATCACTATTCTGCTTTCTGTCTCTATAAATCAGACTCAGTGTAATCAGAGTATTTGTCCCATTGTGTCTGGCTTATTTTACTTCATAATGTTTTCATGACTCATTTATGTGATAGCATGTATCAGAATTTTCTTCTTTTTAAAGACCTTCTTTTTAAATATCCCATTGTATGTATATACTTCATTTTGTTTATGTATTCATCTGTCAATAGAAATTTGGGTTATTTATACCTTCTGCTATTGAGAATTATGCTGTTATGAACATGAGTGTACAATTCATTTAATCTTGTATAAAACCATTTCTTTATAAGTAGGAAGAACTTTATTTAGGTTTTTTTAATTGCTTAAAACAACAAAAATTTATTCTTTATTTCTGGTGAACAGAAGTCTAAAATCAAAGTGTTGTTGGACTTCCCTGATGGTATAGAGAATAAGAATCCACCTGCCAGTGCAGGGGACATGGGTTTGACCCCTGGTCCAAGATTTCACATGCCACAGAGCAACTAAAGCCTGCTCACAACACCTACTGAGCTCATGCCCGAGGGCCCATGAGCCCTAACTCCTGAGTCAATGCGCCACAACTAGTAATGCCTGCATGATCTAGAGCCCACACTCTGTGACTACTGAGCCCGCCTGCTGCAATTACTAAAGTCCATGTGCCCAGAGCCTGCACTGCACAAGAGAAACCACTGCAGAGAAGCCTGCTCACCACAACTAGAGAAAGCCCACGCCCAGCAACAAAGACCCTGAGCAACCAAAAATAAATACATAATAAAATCAAGGTGTTGGAAGAGCTTCATTTCTTCTGGAAGCTTCAAGAAAGAATCCATTTCCTTGCCTTTTCTAGTTTCTAGAGGTCAAATGCATTCCTTAGCTTATGTCTTCTTCCTTCATCTTCAAAGCAAACCATTCCACCATCTGGTTCTGTGGTCACAACTCCTTTTCCCGACATACTGCCTCCCTTTTATAAGGACTCTGGTGATTACAATGGGCCCACCTGAAGAACCCAGGGTAATCTCCCCATCTCAAGATCTCTAATCAGATGTGCAAGTTCCTTTTTGCCATGGAAGGTAACATATTCACAGGTTCTGGGTATTAGGACGTGGACATCTTTCGGAGGCCATTATTCTATCATAGAACATGAGCACCTGCTTTGTTTCCAACACGAACCCAGACTCTAGGAAATCAGAGCTGAATGAACATGGTCCCTTACCCTTGGACAGCTGAATTTCAGGCTCTAGGAAAGATTTACTTCTTTTAAAATGTAACATTTCTTTGAGTTGATTATATCTTATTTTCCTTATAATAATTAGAAAGCAAATAATTAGAGCTATAAATAATATAAACTATGTTTTCTGTATGTAGATTCAGCTTATTTTTATGAACTAATGCAAAATACAGCAACAGGATAAGAGACATAAAATAGTAATTTACCTCTTATTTGCCTGTCAACAACTCTCATTTCCTTTCTTATCTTCAATGACCATTCATTGACCTGGGAAAAATTTTAGAAAAGGAATTATAAGAGAAGTCAACACCTCCAATTTACCAAATTTTGAAAATTTTTCTATTAATTTTACATTTAATCTTAACACAATCTAGAAATAAAATAAGCTTATTTTGAAAGAAACTGCCTTAGGGCCAAATTCTATTTTTTTAGTCTTTTTATTCACAGTACATAGCATTCTCAAACTATTCAAAGATTCCTATTCTGAAGGCAGTAGGAAGCACTTTATACAAGATCTCTGAGAGAGTTCAACACCCTGCAGGTATATACAATTTTTCAAGAGGTGCATGGGAATAGAAAGGTTTTATGGGCAACAGATTTTTTTATTTCTATACATAATTATTTTAAAAACTGCTGTACCTGTGTCATAAAAGTTCACCTTTTCTTTCTCCCCTTTAACAATTACACTACTTCATTTTACAGAAGAAGTATCTCTCCAGCCTACATGTCTTTTACTGTGATAGATTTCCCTGAGAGGCGAAACCCTCTGAAGCAGTAAACACAGAGCCAACTAGAAATACTGGTGCAGGTGTTGGGAAACTAGTGAATGACTCTAATGCTTGCCACATTCTTACCCAATTTCCCCTAGTCCTTCAGTTTCAAAAATGAAGAAAAATCATTTATAAGTTGATAAATCATTAAAACTAAACTTTACATTAAATCAATATGTGCTTTTTGGCATATGATCCACCAGTTCAAATAACTAAGTGATGCTGACATACAAAATCCTTTCCACTACCATCTGCTTATTAATATTAACGATGTTTCCCAACATTTGAGTCTCATAAAACATAAAATAGGACTTTCTTCTAGTTGAGGCACCTCATGATGAACATCTCTTGTCTACACCAGTGTCATGCCATCCAAGGGCCCATGGCAGTTGGCACAGACCTTCAGACACAAGAAGATGGCCATAGTCACGGCACACTGCAAAGAGGCCAACAGTCTCTGTAGGTGAATGGGTTAACCCCAGAGTTGATCCACCCATGCATAGCTACAATACAAGCTCCCAGCAATGGTTCTACTTCTTGGGAAGGAGCAATTAGCTGGCATGGACCTCAGTGTCCATGTGAAGGGTGGTGGTCACATAGCCCAGATTTTTGCAATCTACCAGTTCACCTTCAAAGTCCTGGTGATCTTAATATGTAGATAGGTTTCAAAAAAAAAAAAAGATCAAAGATATCCTCAACCAAGATGAGGACACTGAACACTGCTAGTAGCTGCAAATTCAAACGTCTGGAGACCCTAGTGCCCACGATTACTACCAGAAATTCTACCAATCATGACGATCAGGGTTAACCTTTATAATAAACAATGGTTGTGGGATTTAAGGTAAAAAAATATAATAAAATAAAACAGGAATGGAATTGATGCTGAACCCTTTAGCACTCATCCATGGATACATGAACTAAATGGCATTAAAAAATTCATACCCTTAGGATGAATTGTCAATAAATTTTGTTTATAATGACTTTAAAACCACTATTTAACAAAATCTATAAAATATTTATTATACAACAACTCTAATTCCCAGACAAAATATTAAAGAACTTAAAACTGCATGGTTATACAAATTTAAAAGTTAATGTTAGGTTTATATATTTTTTTAAGTGAAATTCACATAACACACACTTAGCCATCTTAAAATGTATAATTCAGTGGCATTTAGTGCCTTCACTATGTTTGAAAACCAACTCCCTCTAGTCTCAGAACTTTTTCAGTATGTCAGAACACACTATACCCTATAAATAATCTTCCCCTAAGACCACCCTCCTCCCCATTCTCTGGTGACTACTAATTTGCTATTCTGTATCTTTTGATATGCTTATTTGGGACAGTTAATATAAAATAAATCATAGAATATGTGGTCTTTCACGTCTGGCTTCTTTCATTTAGTATAGTGGTTTTGAGGTTCCTCCACGTAGTAGCACGTATCAATACTTCAGTCCTTTTTATGGCTGAATAATATTGCATGGTATGTACATACACCACCACTTATTTAGCCATTCACCTACTGATGAGCATATGGGTTGGTTTCATTTTCTGGTTACTGTGAATAGTGCTGCTATGAACAAACACAAGTATTTGTTTGAGTACTTATTTGCAATTCTTTTGGGTATATACATAGGAGTGGAATTGCTGGGTCATGTGATAATTCTGGTCACCTGAGGCAAACAGCCGACTCACTGGAAAAGTCCCTGATGCTGGGAAAGACTGAGGACAGAAGGAGAAGAGGGCATCAGAGGATGAGATGGTTGGATGGCATCACCCATGCAATGGACATGAACTTGGACAAACTTCTGGTGATGGTGAGGGACACGGAGGCCTGGCATGCTGCAGTCCATGGGGTCGCAAAAGAGTCAGACATGACTTGGTGACTGAACAAAAACTGTTAATTCTATTTTATATTTTTGAGAAACTCCAAAACTCTTTTTCAAAGGGGCTTCATCATTTTACATTCCCACAAGCAATGTACAAAGGTTCTTACTTCTCCACATTCTTGTCAACACTTTCAACTGTTTAATTACAGCAAATCTGCTGCAACTATTGAAAGAGTATCTCATTGTGAATTTGATTTGCATTTCCTTAATAACCAATGAAGCGGAGTACCTTTTCACGTGCTTGTTGGCCATTTTTATCAATATATCTCCCATGGAGAAATGTCTGTTAACGTCTTCTATCCATTTTTAAGTTCAGTTGCCTTTTTATTGTTGAGTGTATGAATTTTTTATATATTCTGATAGTAGATCCTCATTGGACATATAATTTGCAAATATTTTCTCCCATTCCATAGGTCATCTTTTCACTTTCTTGATAACGTCCTTTGGTGCACAAAGGCACTAATTCTGAAAATTTTCAATTTGTCTTTCTTCTGTTGCTTGTGCTTCTGGTGTTATAGCAAAAGAATCCATTGCCAGATATGAGGTCATGAAGACTCACCCTTACATTTTTTCCTAAGAGTTTTATAGTTTTAGGTCAAAGACTTTAATTTAGGTCTTGGATCCATTTCGAGTTAATCTCTGTGTATGGAGCGAGGTAAGACCCCAGCTTCATTTCTTTACATGTGGATACCCACTTGTCACAGACCATTTACTGAAGAGACCATCTTTCACTGAACGATCCTGGCACTCTTACAGAAAACCAACTGGCCACAGGTGTATGGGTTTACTTCTGCAGTATAAATCCTATTCCACTGATTGATTTATATATCTAACCTTATGCTAATTGTACACTATTTTACTTACAGTAGCTTTATAGTACGTTTTGGAGTTATGAACTGTGAGTCCTTCAAATTTGTTTTTCTTTTTCAGTATGGCTTTGGCTATTTGGAATCTGTTGTATTCCATATGAATTTGAAGCTCAATTTCTCCATTTCTGCAAGAAAGACATTTGGAATTTTGATAGGCACTGCACTGAATTTGCAGATCACTTCTGGAAGTACTGCCACTTTAACAACACTAAGTCTTGCAATCCATGAACTTGGGATTTCTTCTTGCAACTTTTTTGCAATTTTCACTGTATAAATGTTTTGCTTCCTTGGTTAAATTTAATCCTCGTATTTTATCCTTTTGGATACTACTGTAAATGAAATTTCAAAATTTCCTGTTTTAGATTTTTCATTGTGAGTGTAAAAAAACACAACTGATTTTTAAAAATACCTCCAAACTTGCAACTCTTGAATTCACTTACAACTAACTTTCTGGTGCATTAGGAATCTTTAGAGTGCTCTATTTGTGGAATCATGTTATCAACAAATTAATAGGTTTACTTATTAGTGTGGATGCCTTTTATTTCTTTCTCTTGCCCAGATGCACTGGCTAGGACTTCTAATCCAATGTTGATTAGGAGTAGCAAAGCTGGGGGTCTCTGTCTTGCTCCTGATCTTATGGGAAAAGTTTTCAATCTTTCAGAATTTATAATGTATAACTAAGTATCATGTTAGCTGCAGATTTTTATAAATGGCCTTTATCATCTTAGGAAAGTTTCCTTCTATTCCTAGTTTTCTGAGTATTTTTATCATAAAAAGTATGTACATACTTTTGTTCTAAGTATAATAAATTATTTTAAGCATAAAAGTATTACTTTAGGAGAAATCTATGGGAGAAAGTACAATGTAAAAAAAAAAAGAAATTCCCCTTTCAAGGAGAAAGAAAATAAAAATGTCTGATTATAAATGAACATTGACAGGTATCAAATCACTGTGATACATTTTTAAAAGAGTAATTCAACACTTCCATTTAAACACAACATTTACAATATACCAAAACCTCTCTTGAGATAATTTGACAGATGGAACAGAGAGCAAATAGGTAAGGATATAGCTGACCTAATCAGAACTATCAATCAACTTGATCTAGTGAACATTTACAGAATATTCTAACAACAGAATGCATACACTTCTCAAGCTTTCAGGCAAACACTTCTCAAGACAGACCGCTTTCTGGGCCATAATACACATACTCTAACAATTTAAAAAAACAGAAATCATACAAACTGTATTCTGAGACCATGATGGAATGAAGCTAGAAATCAGAACCAGAAAATTCCCCAAATATTTGGAGATTAAACAACACACATCTAAATAACAGGTGGGTCAAAGAAAAAGTCTCACTAGAAATCTAAAATTGTTTTGAATTAAATGAAAGTGAAAATAAATACATCTTATGAAAATGCATGTGATGCAGCCAAAGCATGAGTCAATTAATTTATGGCATTAAATGCATATATTAGAAAACAAGAGTCTAACCATCAATAACCATGATTCCACCTTAGGAAACTAAAGAAAGAATAGCAATGTAAGCATCAAGCAAGCAGAAGAAAAGAAATTTAAAAATTTAGAGAAGCAATGAAATTGAAGAGAGGAAAGTAACACAAAATCAATGAAGCCAAAAATCTGGGATCTTTAAACAGATCAATAAAATAAATAAGCCTTTAGCCAAACTAACAAAGAAAAAAAAGAGAAGACAAGTTTACCAATATCAGAAGTACAAAAGGGGTCATCAACTATTGCGTCCATGGAGAATAAAAAGACAATGAAAGAATATTATGAACAATTCTATGTTCACAAGCTTAGTAAATTAGATGAAAGGGACCAACTACTTGAAAGCCTACTAAAATCCATATGAGAAGTAGATTATCTGAATAGGCCTATCATTATTAAAACAATTGAATCAGTAGTTAATAACCTGCCAACAAAGAAAGTAAGAGGCCCAGACAGTTTCACTGTTGAATTCTACCAGACTTATGGAAGAAATGATACCAATTCTCCACAAAATCTTCAAGAAAATATGAGGGAATACTTCTTAACTCATTCTATGAGGATAGCACAATCCTAGCATCAGAACGAGATAAAGACATTACAAGAAGGGAAAATTACAGACTAGTATATATCATGAATGCAAAAATACTCAACAAAATGTTAGCAAATTGAATGTAAAATTATATAAAAAGAATTATAAACCATAACCAAGTGTGATTTATTCTAGGTATGCGAGGCTGGTTCAACATTTAAAAATTGGCCACCATAATCTACTACACATCAGTAGATAAGAAAAATCATATGCATTGACATGAAAAAACTATTTGACAATATCCTATATACACAATAAAAATTCTCCGTGAATGATCTCTGTTTGTTTCCAAGGCAAACCATTCAATACCACAGCAACCCAAGTCTATGCCCCAACGAGTAATGCTGAAGAAGTTGAAGTTTAACGGTCCTTTGAGGACCTACAAGACCTTCTAGAACTAACACCCAAAAAAGATGTCCTTTTCATTACAAGGGACTGGAATGCAAAAGTAAGAAGTCAAGAGCTACCCAGAATAAAAGGCAGATTTGGCCTTGGAGTACAGAATGAAGCAGGGCAAAGGCTAATAGAGTTTTGCCAAGAGAATGCACCACTCATAGCAAACACCCTCTTCCAATAACACAAGAGAAGACTCTACACATGGACATCACCAGATGGTCAATACCAAAATCAGATTGATTACTTCTTTGCAGCCAAAAATGGAGAAGTTCTATACAGTCAGCAAAAATTATAAAGAGACCAGGAACTGACTGTAGCTCAGATCATGAATTCCTTATTGCCAAATTCAGACTTAAATTGAAGAAAGTAGGGAAATCCACTAGACCATTCAGGTATGACCTAAATCAAATCCCTTATGATTATATGGTGGAAGTGAAAAATAGATTCAAGGGATTAGATCTGATAGAGTCTCTGAAGAATTATGGATGGATGTTCATGACATTGTACAGGAGGCAAGACCAGCCCCAAGAAAAAGAAATACAAAAAGGCAAACTGGTTGTCTGAGGAGGCTTTACAGATAGCTGTGAATAGAAGAGAAGCGAAAGGCAAAGGAGAAAAGGAAAGATATACCCATTTGAATGCACAGTTCCAATGAATAGCAAGGAGAGATAAGAAAGCCTTCCTCAGTGATCAGTGCAAAGAAATAGAGGAAAACAATAGAATGGGAAAGACTAGAGATCTCTTCAAGAAAATTAGAGATACCAAGGGAACATTTCATGCAAAGATGGGCTCGATAAAGGACAGAAATGGTATGGACCTAACAGAAGCAGAAGATATTAACAAGAGGTAGCAAGAATACACAGAAGAACTGTATGAAAAAGATCTTCATGACCCAGATAATCATGATGGTGTGATCACTCACCTAGAGCCAGACATCCTGGAATGTGAAGGCAAGTGGGCCTTAGGAAGAATGACTACAAACAAAGCTAGTAGAGGTGATGGAATTCCAGTTGAGTTCTTTCAAATCCTAAGAGATGATGCTGTGAAAATGCCACACTCAATACGCCAGCAAATTTGGAAAACTCAGCAGTGGCCACAAGACTGGAAAAGGTCAGTTTTCATTCCAATCCCAAAGAAAGGCAATGCCAAAGAATGCGCAAACTACCACACAACTGCACTCATCTCACATGCTAGTAATGTAATGCTCAAAATTCTCCAAGCCAGGCTTCAGCAATACGTGAACTGTGAACTTCCAGATGTTCAAGCTGGTTTCAGAAAAGGCAGAGGAACCAGAGATCAAATTGCCAACATCTGCTGGATCATGGAAAAAGCGAGAGAGTGCCAGAAGAACATCTATTTCTGCTTTACTGACTATGCCAAAGCCTTTGATTGTGTGGATCACAACAAACTGGAAAATTCTTCGAGATGGGAATACCAGACCACCTTACCTGCCTCCTGAGAAATCTGTATGCAGGTCAAGAAGCAACAGTTAGAACTGGACATGGAACAACAGACTGGTTCCAAATAGGAAAAGGAGTATGTCAAGGCTGTATATTGTCACCCTGCTTATTTAACTTATATGCAGAGTTCATCATGATAAACGCTGGACTGGATGAAGCACAAGCTGGAATCAAGATTGCTGGGAGAAATGTCAATAACTTCAGATATGCAGATGACACCACCCTTATGGCACGAAGTGAAGAAGAACTAAACAGCGTCTTGATGAAAGTGAAAGAGGAGCGTGAAAAGTTGGCTTAAAACTAAACATTCAGAGAACTAAGATCATGGCATCTGGCCCCATCACTTCATGGGAAATAGATGGGGTAACAAGGGAAACAGTGACAAACTATTTTGGGGGGTCCAAAAATCACTGCAGATGGTGACTGCATCCATGAAATTAAAAGATGCTTGCTCCTTAAAAGTTATGACCAACCTAGACAGCACCTTAAAAAGCAGAGACATTACTTTGTGGACAATGGTGTGTCTAGTCAAAGTTTTGGTTTTTCCAGTAGTCATATATGGATGTGAGAGTTGGACTATAAAGAAAGCTGAGCACCAAAGAATTGATCCTTTTGGAGAAGACTCTTGAAGAGTCCCTTGGACAGCAAGGAGATTCAACCAGTCCATCCTAAAGGAAATCAGTCGTGAATATTCACTGGAAGGACTGATGCTGAAGCTGAAACTCCAATACTTTGGCTACCTGATGCGAAGAGCTGACTCATTTGAAAAGACCCTGATGCTGGGAAAGATTGAAGGCCAGAGGAGAAGGGGACAACAGAGGATGAGATGGTTGGACGGCATCACCAACTTGATGGACAGGAGTTTGAATAAACTCCAGGAGTTGGTGATGGACAGGGGAGCCTGGCGTACTGCAGTCCATGGGATTGCAAAGAGTTGGACACAACTGAGTGTCTAAACTGAATTATAAACCTGAATAAAATGAAAATCCCTCAACTTAATTTTTAAAAATCTGCAGCTTCCTCCACCCCAAACTATAAGTAACAATATAACCAAGGGCAAGAAATTAGAAGTCTTCCCTGCTAATATCAGGAACAAGGCAAGGATATCATTTCTGTCTACTCCTATTCAATGTGTAATGAAGTCTTAGCTAGAATAATAAGAAAAGGAAATAAAAGGTATACAAATTTGGGACAAAACAATTAAAGTGATGTTTTCTGTTGATTCTTTGGGATGGATATATATATATATATCCCCCCCAAATCACCAAGAACTCCCAAGAACTAACAAGCAAATACAGAAGGGTCACAGGACATAAGGTTAATACACAAAAGTTAACTGCTTTCAAATACACCAGTAATAAGTGATCAGAAATTTAAAAACATTTAGCAGAGCCCCAAAGAAAACAATAAAACACTTGGTATAAATCTAACAATATGTATAGGATCTACCAGTAGAAACCTACAAAACACTAATGAAAGAAAAAAAACATATAAATAAATGGAGAGGTATTCCATGTTCATGTATTAGAAGACTAAACATTAAGATATCAGTTCTTTCCAACTTCATTTGTAAATTCAATGCAATCTCAATCAAATCACCAAAGTCTATTTTGTAGATATCAACAAACTGATTTAAAAGTTTATATGGAAAGGCAAATGCCCTGGAATAGCCAAGATAAAAGTGAAGAGAAACAAAGCTGCAAGATGCCCTATTACCCAATTTCAAGACTTAATATAAAGCTACAGTATTCGAGCTTCCCTGGTGGCTCAATAGATAAAGAATCTAGCTGCAATGCAGGAGACACAGGAGATGGAGGTTCACGCCCTGGGTTAGGAAGATGCCCTGGAGAAGGAAATGGCAACCCACTCCAGTATTCTTGCCTGAAAAATCCCATGGACTGAGGACCCTGGTGGGCTACAGTACAATGGGTTGCAAAGAGTCGGACACGACTGAGCAACTTGGCACAGTATTGGGACAGAGTAGTTGTCTAAAGAATAGACACACAGATCAATGGAACAGAATAGAGAGCCTAGAATTAGACCCACACAAATATACTCAACTGATCATGTAACAAATAGAATTTTTTTTATCACAATGGACAGTAACTAGTTTTGGAACCCTAAATTCAAATCTTCCCAATAATGCTGATTAAGCACAATCTCCATTTTATTAACACCCAAAAATGATAAATCCTACTTTGTTTATACTGAAAGTATATCTATAATTAGAAGCACTGAAGTATGAATTGGAACAATTCAGTAACTATGTAAAAGGTGGCAACTAACTGAACAATAATTTCACACAAGTACCAGAAAATCTTGCTTTCCCCAAATGTTAACAATAGTCAGAAAAGTAGTTAAAGAATATATTTTCTGAATTTGGTCTTCGAGTCTCAGCTTAATTGTTACCTTGGGAGGCCATCTGTGACCCCTACGGTAAGTTAAACCCATCTGTAGTGTAACTAGACAGAACCCTATCAGTTCAGTTCAGTTCAGTCACTCAGTCGTGTGTGACTCTTGCAACCCCATGGACTGCAACACGCCAGGCCTCCCTGTCCATCACCAACTCCTGGAGTTTACTCAAACTCATGTCCACTGAGTCTCTTTTGTAATCATTATGTTAATTATATGAAACTAATATAATCATATATAAATAATACAGTGATATTAATGTGCATACACATTATAGACTGTATACTCCAGAAGGTCAAAGACCTTTTCTTATTCACTAACTCCTTGTGCAATGTCTGACACAAGGAAATGCTCAATAAATATCTGTTGAATTTAACTGCATAAAACATCTGTTGTGAAGAAGGGCCATAAAAATCTCAGTCATCAGAAACACTTACCAAAAAACTACAGAAACTTTATACATGTGTCTTTAAATGTCAGAGAAAAAGGTTCATTAAAGCCATCAAAATTTTTTCATTAACTTACAAAATGGAAAGGGATTTTGTCAAAGAAAAACTTACGTAAGAGAAATGGGAATAATCAAGCCACAACTCAGATCAGTAGTTATCAATCTCACTGCACAGCTTGCACTAGCTTAAATAGTAATGAGACTATTTCCCCAGAATCTTCTCATTTTATGAACGGCAAAACTAAGGCCAAACATTGAAGATAACAAAATCACTGCAGATGGTGATTGCAGCCATGAAATTAAAAGACACTTACTCCTTGGAAGGAAAGTTATGACCAACCTAGATAGCATATTGAAAAAGATATTTTTTTCAGAGATATTACTTTGTCAACAAAGGTTGGTCTAGTCAAGGCTATGGTTTTTCCAGTGGTCATGTATGGATGTGAGAGCTGGACTGTGAAGAAAGCTGAGCACCAGAGAATTGATGCTTTTGAACTGTGGTGTTGGAGAAGACTCTTGAGAGTCCCTTGGACTGCAAGGAGATCCAACCAGTCCATCCTAAAGGAGATCAGTCCTAGGTGTTCATTGGAAGGACTGATGCTGAAGCTGAAACTCCAATACTTTGGCCACCTGATGCAAAGAGCTGACTCATTGGAAAAGACCCTGATGCTGGGAGGGATTGGGGGCAGGAGAAGGGGACGACAGAGGATGAGATGGTTGGATGGCATCACCAACTCAATGGACTTGAGTTTGGGTGAACTCCAGGAGTTGGTGATGGACAGGGAGGCCTGGCGTGCTGTAATTCATGGGGTCGCAGAGTCGGAAATGACTGAGCAACTGAACTGAACTGACCAAAATACTGGAGCAGATACTAGACTGGAGAAGATACTAGAAAAGTAAATATTAGTTCCCCAGCTTTACTCCCTGGTAAAATAAAAATTGGGGTGCTTAAATGAGGTAAGAGTATGACATTACTTTGCAAACTGAATAGCATAATATAATGAACATTTTGTGGCTTGTATGTATTCTAAGATGCTTGTTGTTATAGAACTGAATTTTTGATGTTCAGTTCAGTCGCTCAGTCATGTTCATCTCTTTGCGACACCATGAATCGCAGCACTCCAGGCCTCCCTGTCCATCACCAACTTCCAGAGTTCACGCCAGGCCTCCCTGTCCATCACCAACTTCCAGAGTTCACTCAAACTCATGTCCATCGAGTCAGTGATGCCATCCAGCCATCTCATCCTCTGTCGTCCCCTTCTCCTCCTGCCCCCAATCCTTCCTAGCATCAGGGTCTTTTCAAATGAGTCAATTCTCAAAGTATTGGAGTTTCAGCTTCAGCATCAGTCCTTCAATCTTTCCCAGCATCAGGGTCTTTCACCTGATATGAACAGCCAAGTCAGTGGAAAAGTCCCTGATGCTGGGAAAGACTGAGGGCAGAAGAGGGCATCAGAGGATGAGATGGCTGGATGGCCTCACCAATGTAATGGACATGAACTTGGGCAAACTTCGGGAGATGGTGAGGGACAGGGAGGCCTGGAGTGTGTAGTCCTTGGGGTTGCAAAGAGTGGGACACGACTCAGCAACTGAACAACAACACTGTTTCAGTACCTATGATTATTGAATACAATCAACATCCACACACACAGTATGTGCCAGCAACCTCCTGATGCATGACAATGGTTTAAAATATGCCTGCTAGGGCTGAACAGGCTTCCCTGGTGGCACAAACTGTAAAGAATCTGCCCGCAACGCAGGAAACGTTCGATCCCTGGGTAGGGAAGACCTCCTGGAGAAGGGAAAAACAACCCACTCCAGTATTGTTGCCTGGAAAATCCCATGGACAGAGGAGTCTGGCCGGCTACAGTCTATGGGGTTACAAACAGACACGACTGAGCAACGTACACACACACACACACACAGACACACAGACACACACACACACACACGGCTGAACAGGTGAGATCACCTATTAAATGAAAGATTTGGGGTTTTTTTTCATATTATGTATAAGTATGTACTGGTTGCTGTAATGCTTCTCAAACTTTAATATGCACACTTATCACTGGGGATTTTGTCAGAATTCAAATTATGGTTCAACAGATGGGGCTTGAGATGTCTAACAAGGTGCCAGGTGATGCTGGTGGTCTGAACTTTTAAAGTAAGGTAGAAAAACGGTCCCCAATCTTTCTGGCACCAGGGACTGTTTTCGTGGGAGACAAATTTTCCACTGAAGGAGGATGGGGATGGTTTCAGAACAACTGAAGTGCAATACAAGTATTGTGCATCAGCTCCACCTCAGATCAAGCATTAGATTCCACAGGTTGGGGATCCTTGATATAGAATATACAAAGAATTTACTCTGGGAGTTCCCTCGTGGTCCAGTGATTAGGGTTCCGGATTTCACTGCCACGGACTTGGTTTGATCCCTGGTCAGGGAACTGAGATCCTGTACGGGGCGGCCAAAAACAAACATATTTACTGAAACTAGCACTACTAGCTAGGAGAAGGAAATGGCAACCCACTCCACTGTTCTTGCCTAGAGAATTCCGTGGACAGAGGAGCCTGGTGGGCTGCTGTCTATGGGGTCGCACAGAGTCGGACACGACTGAAGCGACTTAGCAGCAGCACCACTACTAGCTAATAAAACTTACCGTCCTTCCGTCTTCTATGACTCTGAAGTGATACTACTGTCATTCCTACTCAACACACAAGACTAAGGCACACAGAAACAAACTTTCCCTAGATCACAAAGCTGATTATGTGCGGAACCAGGATACGAACTTAGGCTCCGGACTCGGCAGGGCACTCGTAAGCGCTCCCCCGTATCGGAAAGCGATGGAAGTTGACACGGAGATTCAGAATTCTACACCATGTAGTTACTAAGGTACCACTCTTCCAAAAGTAGGGTCCCTGCTATCATTGTGCGTCTGGTTGTCAACGTTGAAGGGCAGAGGAAAGAGACCCCGAGTCTCCCTCTCAATAAGGCGCGGCTGTGGGGAAGGGACGACAGATGCCTGAACCTTCCCGACTTCGGGACGGGCTCCTAGGGAAGATGCTAGGGACCCTGCAGGTCCGGGGGGCGGGGCCTGCGCCAGCTAAAGGTTCTGCGCGGGGCGTACCAACGCGCGCCGGGGAAGGGGTACCAGAGGCCGGGCCGGCGCTGCTGCCTCCGCGCCCGTAGCCGAAACCGTGGAAGCCCTTCACCCGGCCCTCGGCCCCCTTGTGGAAATGGGACTCCGGGGTTCTCTTTCCCCACAGCCGCTTCCTTAAAGACTTCCTCCGGCCCCTCGGTCGAGTGGGAGGCCCCGAAATGGGGGCCGAGCGGCACCTGGCCAGCCGCGGGGAGAGTGTCCAGTCGTTTACCAACTCCACCGCACCCCCACGCAAACGCACCCACTCCGGTGCCGCCGCCGCTGCCCTTACCAGCTCTTTGGGGGGCTTCTCCTGGGTTTTTCCAAACAGCCCCATGGCGAACTGAACTCGTCTCGCCCCTCCCGGCTTCCCGTTCCCCGCGCCTTGGCAGGTCACGGGCAGCCGCCTGGGCGGGGCCGCTGAGAGGCGAGGAGTCTGGGCGCCAGGAGCAGGGAGCGGCCGCGGGGAGCCTGGTGCGCATGCGCCGAACTCGTGCGCAGACTCGGGGCGGAAGTTTTGTCAGAAAGGTTGACGCAATCGCGCACTTAGGGGGAGGGGACTTGTGGACCCAGGTAAGTAGCTAGGTGTGTTTTTCTGAGGCGTGGAGGTGATTCCTCCGAAGGATGCGAACTTACTGACTGAACCCGGTGATTACAGCTGCGCCTGCTCACCTAAATCTGTATATTGTTGTCCCGGAAGTCTGTTTTTCGGTCGCTCAGTCGTGTCTGACTCTTTGCGACCCCAGGGACTCCAGCACGCCAGGCTTCCCTGTCCTTCACCATCTCCCGGACTTTGCTCAAAGTCTTGTCTATTGAATCGGGTGATGCCGTCCAACCATCTCATCCACTGTCATCCGTTTCTCCTGCCCGCAGTCTTTCCCAGCATCAGGGTCTTTTCCAGAGGGTCGGATCTTTACATCAGGTGGCGAAAGGATTGAAGCTTCACCTTCAGTCCTTCCGGTGAATATTCAGGGTTGATTTCCTTTAGGATTGACTGGTTTGATCTCCTTACTGTCCGGAAGTCTGTATCTCCGCCCAAACAAGATACTTTTTAACCACTTTCCTAAGATCATAAGCACCTCACATGCAGGGAGCCAGAGATGACCGCTTCCTCCCTCCAGAGCTGCTCCTCCCCTCTGTTGTCTCCACCATGGCCTAGTCACTAAAACCCGGGCATCATTCTTTCTCCCCTGTCCTTCCAAGTCCTAGCAATTGTACCTTTTCAATTTTTTCAGGAACTCCATCCCTCCCCTTTGATCTCCAATGTCACAACTTTTGTTCAGGCCATGGCAGTTTCCAATGGGGATAATTCCTACCTGCCTTGTGCCTGTGTGTGTTCGTGTGTTTGTGTGGTCCTGCAGTCTGCATAGACCATGGGGGTGCTAAGTCACTTAAGTAATGACTGACCCTTTGCGACCCTATGGACCATAGCCTGCCAGGTTAGTGGAATTCTCCAGGCAAGAATACTGGAGTTGGTTGCCATGCCCTCCTCCAGGGGATCTTCCTGACTAAGGGATCAAATTTGGGTCTCTTAGGTCTCCCGCATTGGCAGGCAGATTCTTAAACATTAGCACTACATGGGAAGCCCACATAGAGCGTAACCTTAATAAAATTCTCAAAGGACTCTGTGACTAGAAAGAATTAGTTGCATTTTAGCTGGGCGGTCTCTGAATCTACACTGGTGAGCTGCTGGTTGTTCTCATTACCTTGTCTCATGATAGTGAAGAATACACTTATTTATGACCTCAAACCCATACTCCCATCTCTGATGGGACTGTAAAATGGTACAACCATTCTGAAAATATTTTGGCAGGTTCTTTAAATGATAAACATATATCTGCCTCATGCCATTTCCACTGCTAGTTATTTATCCAAGAGGAGGAAAAGCACGTGTGATTACAAAGACTTGTACTGGCATCCTTTTTTGTATTTGCTGAGAAATGGAAATAATCCAAAGGTCCATCAACAAGTAAATGGATAAACCAGTTGTGGTAGATAATAAAAACAGAACAAACTTGATACCTCCGTCAACATGGATGAATCTCAAAATAGTTATGCTGAGTGAAAGAAGCCAGGAAATAAAGTACATTCTGTATGATTTCATTTCTGTAACATTCTAGAAAATGCAAACTCTAGTGATAGTAGATCAGTGGTTGCTAGGGGACAGGAGTTGTTTTTGAAAGAGGCAAGAAGGAGAGATTGCAAAGGGACATAAAGAATATTTGGGGAGGAGATGGACATCTTGCTTGTGGCAACGGTATCACAGATACATGCTGTTGTCAAAAATTGGACACTTCAACATGGAAGCAGCCTAAATGTCCGTTAACAGATGAATGGATAAAGAAGATGTTGTAGATATGGATAATGCAATGGAGTATTACTGAGCCATAAAAAGAATGAAATAATGCCATTTGTAGCAACATGGATTGATCTAGGCATTATTATACTAAATGAAGTAAGTCAGACAGAGGAGGCCAAATATCATACAATATCACTTATGTGCTGAATCTGAAAAACAATCAAATGAACTTGTTTGTAAAATAAACAGACTCAGACATAGAAAACAAACTCATGGTTCCCAAAATGGAAAGGAGGAGGGGCAAGAGATACACACTGCTATATATAAAACAACAGGACCTACTATATAGCACACGGGACTATATTCAATATATTGTAATAACCAAAAGTGGAAAAGAATCTGAAAAAGATATATAACTGAATCACTTTCTGTACACCTGAAAGTCACACACTGTGAATCAACTATACTTCAATAAAAATAGATGCTTTAATTTGTATACTTTACATCAACATACTTCAATAATGTTCTAAAAAATAGCAGTACATGTTCATTGTAAAAAGTAATACTTAACACACTTTCTCAGGGGAAAAGTTCTCAAATTATTTATAGTTATTTAAGTAATTGGTATGAATTCTTTGTGGCTTTTACTTTGGAGAATATATTTTTAATATAGTTTTACTTATTTGGGGTCATATTCTACATATTGTTTTGCAATCTTCTTTTTAAAAAATTTTGCATAGATTTTCATTGATGTTAATATCTATAGCTAAGGGATTCCAAAGCAGAAATGTACTATTATTTATTTAACCATTTCCCTATTGTATAACAATGTGGTTTCCAATTTTCCCCTTTAACAACAGACACAGTTTAAAGCACAAGTTTTAAAGTGCTAACTATATACTCTGTATAGGTTGCACAGTTTGAACTACCAACAGTGTACTAGAGTTCTCTTTTCCCTAAATGCTTGCTGACAATGAATATTATTAATCACTTACATGTTTGCCAATTCAAGGGTATATTGTTTTAAATTTTCATTTCTCTGATTACAAGTCTAGATGAGCATCTTTTTGTATACTTCTTGGCTATTTGAATCTTTTTTGTGAATTGCCTTTTTGTATCCTTTGCCCATTTTCCATTGAATTGTCTCCCTTCCTTTGGTTTTTTTTTTTGTTGTTGTTGTTATTTTTTTTAGTATGATGGAGCTCTCTGAAGATAAGAGATCTGTGGAAATGTCTTGAAGTCTCCTTCACCTTTTTTTTTTTTTTTTTTTTTGAGCATGAACTATAAAGCAGCAATTTTTCAGGCAGGGGGATGCTGGACTTCCAGTTAGTCAATAATATTTATCAAATACTTATTATATATTAAGCACTCTATAGGCTCTAAGAAAACAACAATGAACAAAAAGAACCTCATACAATCTGATGAGAAGGACAAGTACTATAAACAATGGTGATAAATAAAATCAAGTGAATTCCACAAATGGGTAAAATTCTGACTATAGGAAGCACATGGTGAATAGTGACTCTTCTCTGAGCCTATTTTGCTTTATTGTGCCTCACAGATACTGCTTTTTTTTTTTTTTAACAGTTAGTTTGTGGCAACCTTGCATCACCAAGTCTCTTGGCACCATTTTTTCAATGACATTTGCTCACATTGTTTCTGTGTCACATTTTGGTAATTCTAGCAACATTTCAAACTTCTTCACTATTACTATATTTGCTATGGTGATCTGTGATCAGTGACCTTTGATGTTACCATTGTAAAAGTCATACAACTTATTGAAGCCTCAGATGATGGTTAGCCTTTTTTAGCAATAAACTATTTCTTATATGTACATTTTTTAGACATAATGCCATTGCACACTTAATGGACTACAGTGTAGTGTAAACATAAGTTTTATATACACTGGGAAACCAAAAAATTCACGTGACAAGCTTTCTTGCGTTATTCGCTTTATTGAGGTGGTCTGGAATCAACTCACAGAAACTCCAAGGTATGCCTGTATAAGCTGAGCCCTGAAGGATGAGCAAGCAGAGAGATGAAGAGTTTCCAGTGCAAAAGAAACAGCATGTGCCTAGAGCCTTCCCAGTTACTGGATGGGGGTTTGTGATACAAGCATTTCACTTACTAAATGCACTTATCTAAAGTTGGTCATTGACTCTCCGCTCCCAATGCAAGGGGCCTGGTTTCGATCCCTGCTCAGGAAACTAGATCCTATATGCTGCATCTAGGAGTTCATGTGCTGCAACTAAAGACTCCACGTGCCACAACCAAGACCCAACAGAGCCAAAGAAATAAAAGTAAATAAAAATAAAGTTGGTCATCAAGGACAGAGAGGTCAGAGTGTGCAGGAGGTTTGATTTGGCGTGTGGCATCCTATGGAAATACGCCACCCATAGCTACTGACAGAGCCTTAAAAATACATCAATGTGGTTGCTACTCAGTGACTGGAAGGGCACTGTGCACCCTCCACACATTTTCCAGGCTCCACTCTTACAGCAACATTTACTTTCTATTCGTCTCCTGATAGTGCCTTGGCATTGGACAACCCTGTTAGCTCAGATAGTAAAGAATCTGCCTGCAATGCAGAAAACCTGGGTTTAATCCCTAGGTCGGGAAGATTTCCTGGAGAAGGGAATGGCTACCCCCTCCAGTATTCTTACCTGGAGAATTCTATGGACAGACTGTGGAGTTGCAAAGAGTAGGACATGATTGACTGACTAACACTTCGAACAATGCTGTGGCTGTGGCTGTAATTTATCCTTCCTACATGGGCCTCAGGAAGCTTGCACCAGATCCTCCCACCTGCTGAGACTCACATCTGAGGGGGTGGGAAGAACTAAGTGAGCAGGCATTCTGGCTCTTTGCTCCTGCCAAGCACCGCAAGTGTTTAACAGGATTGCACTCCCTTCCATATGTTCACACAGAAATTTATTCACACATATTTTTAAGGTTTTATATGCACTCTCCTCCTGATCCCTGAAAAATACTATAAATAGATGCACATCCTTGTTCTGAAAAGTGTCTCAATTCCCAGTGCTTTAAAATTTCCCTAAATTTGAAATGACAAATAGAAAGTACTGTTTTCCCTCCTTCCCCCAGTTTGTCCTTGCTTATTTCAGTAAGATTTCCTACCTTAGAGAGCTTCCTGGCTTACAACTGTTCCTCATACACCAGGTAGACTGTTTAATGAAATGCTTTGGGCAAGAAAGTCACAATCCAATTCCTAGGAGGAATGTTGACCTAATAAAAACAAGATATACCTTGTTTTATACGACAAATGGACTCTGAAAATTTTAGCTATAAACTGACCTTTGGGAAACTGAATCCCCTCCCATACCTTATATAATAATTTTGGAGTGGATTTCTTAATTTCTGACTAACCTCCAGTGTGAGGGACTCCTGACCACAGTTTATGACTTGAGATAAGGCAAAGAGAAACTTTGAATCATCTCCTGCCCATTTCCCACCTTCCTCCACCAACCTTACAATGACTCTGGTATTAAGACTCCTATTTTAGGGCTTCCCTCAAGCTCAGACAGTAAAGAATCTGCCTGCAATGCAGGGGACCTGGGTTCGATCCCTGGGTTCAGAAGATCCCCTGAAGTAGGAAATGGTAACCCACTCTAGTATTGCCTGGAGAATCCCATGGACAGAGAAGCCTGGTGGGCTACAGTCCATAGGTCACATACAGTTGGACGCGACTGAGCAACTTTCATTAGATTCTACAAGGCTACTTTAATGAAGTATGACAAATCAGGTGGTTCAAAACAACATAAATTTATTCTTTCACAGTTCTGGAGCTAGAAATCCAAAAGCAAGATGTCAGTAGGGCCATTCAATAGGGTCATGCTCCATCTGAGACTCTGGGGAGGATCATTCCTTGCCCTTTTCCAGGTTCTGGTGATGGCCGTCAATCACTGGCTTTCCTTGGCTTGCCACTGCATCACTCCAATCTGTGCCTCCGTTACTATGTAGTGTTTCTATTAGTAAGCTTGGGGTGCCAAAACAAAATACCAAAGACTGGGTGGATCAAACAATAGAAATTTATTTTCTAGTAGTTCTAGAGGCTGAAAGTCCAAGATAAGTGCCAGCCTGGGGAGAGCTCTCTTCCTGGCTTGGCCTTCTCTCTAGGACCTCACATGGTAGAGACATAGCCTTCTCTTATAAGAGTACTAATAACTATTGCCTTCTCTTATAAAGAGTACTAATCTGTCATGAGGTCCCCACCTCAAGGCCTCATCTAAACCTAATCATTTCCCAAAGGACCCTTCTCCAAATACCATCACACAGGGGGTTAGGGCTCCAATGGATAATGGATTTTGGGGGGACACAAGCCAGTCCACAGGGATTTTCTCCTCTCTGTAAGCACAGCAGTCCTAATGTATGAAGGGTTCACCCTAATTCAGCATGACCTCATTTTAACTATATCTGCAATGACCTTATTTCCAAATAAGGTCGCATTCTGAGGTACTGGGGGTTTTAGAACATCATCTTTTGAAGGGGCACAATTCAACCTCCAACAATCTTCATGTATACACATGGGTCCTACACTTGAAAGAAGGTGATAGAGGGTGGGGGCAAACCGGTTAGCTGAATTCTTTAAACAACAACAACAAACTTCTGTCCTCCATCGTGCCCCAAAGTAGGGGTAGTTCCCATTTGGGAGGGCTAAGTACATATCTGATGACTGGCTCTCGCTTGAAGTGAGTACTGTCCCTGGGAAATCACAGTAATCACTGCAGCCACCCTGTATTGCCCTCTAGAGCTCCATTTCTACCACCAAAGCTCCTCTCATGGGAGACTACATGCCTTTTCTCATTTCTCCACAGCATAGTGGGGACAAAGCCTGAACTTAAAAAAATCGAACGACAGGATACTGTACTTATACTCTGTAATAACCTGTATGAGAAAAGAATCTTAAAAAGAGTGGATATATGTATACTTTGGCCACCTGATGCAAAGAACTGACTCATTGGAAAAGACCCTGATGCTGGGAAAGATTAAAGACAGGAGAAGGGGATAACAGAGGTTGAGATGGTTGGATAGCATCACCAACTCTACGGACATGAGTTTGAGCAAGTTCCAGGAGTTGGTGATGGACAGGGAAGCCTGGCGTACTGCAGTCCATGGGGTCGCAAAGAGTTGGACATGACTGAGCGACTGAACTGATATGTATATGAATAACTGATTCACTTTTATTTATAGCAGAAAATAGCATTGTAAATCAACTATACTCCAATAAACTAAAAACCAAAATAAAAAAGCAGATCAAAAGTATAACTGGACAAGTTCTATTTTAAACCATAAGAAAAATCAAACTGAATTTTTAAGCAATACTTTACTAAAATCTCCAAGAAACAGTATCAGAATCGGAAAGTGTGAGCGTGCAGCTCACACATTCAATGTTTGGGGGACTGGAAATTCTGAAAAACTCACTGCAAACCACATAGTTTTAATAACATATACCCACACTATTTTATGTGCATGGTTGGTCTCTCAGAAAAGTAAGGGAAATCAGTAATATCTGCCAATAACAGAAACCAAGAACCCTGTTTGTGTGCTGTAAAAAGAATATGACAGTAAAGTGTTCAAATAAGTGTATGTCCTGGTGCATTTGTACATATGTGTAAACCTACAGAATCACTACATAGATCAATATTTAAAATATTTCCAAATCTTAGAAGGCTCCATCATCCCTGTTTCTAGTCAACATCCCCAAAAGAGAACCATTAGTCTAATTTCTATCTCTATAGATTTAGTTTCAGCTCTTCTTGAACTTTATGTAAACAGAATCAAATAGTATGCTTGATTTTAATGATTGGATAGAGGAACAGAAGGCAAGGCCTTTGGCAGGATAAAATGGTGAAGCAAAATTGAGACACCCCCACCCCGAAGCTGGTATCCATGATGACCTCATCCTCAGTGAAAGCATAGGCTAGGAAAAAAGTCTATCTGCTTGCAAAGGCAGCCAAGAAGGAAATGTTTTAGGCCACAGCTCTGAAGGAAAAATAAAAATAGAAGGCTTCCTTAAGAAAGCATCATTATAAATATGCCCTTATATGGATTTAAAGCCATACTATATTCTCACAGTGTTGGAAATCCCAAGCCTAGATATTAAACTGTTCTTTAGTGGACGGCATCATCAGTACCTGTCAGAACATTCTGAGCTCATTTTGAAGGAATATACCCCAAATTCAGGCACTGCAATATTCCTACAGCTGTGTGCTTAGTCACTCAGTCTTATGGCCAACTCTCTGTGATCCACATGGACTGTTGCCCATCATGCTCCTCTGTCCCTGTAATTTTCCAGGCAAGAATACTGGAGTGGGTTGCCATTTCCTACTCCAAGGGATCTTCCTGACCCAGGGATCAAACCTGTGTCTCATACATAATAAGATAAACAAAATTTTCCAAATGCAAATATGTGAGGCCAAGAGTAAATTTAAAAGAAATCATAATTATAGTCCAAAGCATATCACATATTAGAATTCTCAAATGTAAAATAAAAATACTATACTTAAAATGTTCAAAGAAATGAAAGAGGGACTTAAAGAAACAAGAGACCATAAAAATGAAAAAGAATGAAAGAATTTCTAGACGTAAGAAAATATAACAACAGAAATAAAAACCTTAGTCACTGAATAAACCTCAGTGAATGAATTAAACAGCAGATTACACATGGGCTACCACTCAACCATAAAAAGAATAAAATTTTGCCATTTGTAAAAACATGGATGGACTTGAAAGGTATTATGCTAAGTGAAATAAGCCAGACAGAGAAAGATAAATATTGTATGATCTCACTTATATGTGGAATCTAAAACACAAATGAATTAGTGAATATAATAAAAAAGAAGCCAGACTCACAGACATAGAGAACAAACTAGTGGTTATTAGGGTGGAGAGGGAGGGGAGAGGGGCATTAAAAGAGCAGGGATTAAGAAATACAAACTGTTTTATATATATAATAAGGTACAATGGTATATTGCACAATACAGGGAATATAGTCAATGTTTTATAGTAATATTGCTGGTAAGTCACATCAGTCATGTCTGACAGTGCAACCCCATAGACGGCAGCCCACCAGGCTCCCCCATCCCTGGGATTCTCCAGGCAAGAACACTGGAGTGGGTTGCCATTTCCTTCTCCAATGCATGAAAGTGAAAAGTGAAAGTGAAGTCACTCAGTTGTGTCTGACTCTTAGCGACCCCATGGACTGCAGCCCACCAGGCTTCTCCATCCATGGGATTTTCCAGGCAAGAGTACCAGAGTGGGTTGCCAGTGCCTTCTCCTTATAGTAATATTAATGTAGTATAAAATTGTGAATCACTGTATTGTACACCAGTAACTTGTATGATATTGTGTATCAACTATACCTTGACTTTTTAAAATTGGCAAAAAAAAATCAAATCACCATGTTGTACACCCTGAATTATCATAGTGTTGTAGATCAATTATACTTCAAAAACAAACAAACAAACAAACTCATAGAAAAAGAAATCATATTTGTGGTTTGCAGAGGCAGGATATGGAGGAAGGAGGAACTGTATGCAAGTACTCAAAAGGTACCAACTTCCAGTCAAAATAAAACTAGGGATGTAATATACAACATGATAAATATAACTGAGACTGCTATGTGTTATATATGAAAGTTGAGAGTACATGTTAAGAATTCTTATCACAAGACATTTTTATTTTTGTATCTATGCAGTGAGGGATGTTCACTAAATTTATTGTGTTAATCATTTAATGATGTATAAATGTTAAATCATTATGCTATACACCTTAAACTTACACAGTGTTGTACATCACTCATATCTCAATTAAAGTGGGAAAAAAGAATGATTAATATTAAAAACACTGACAGTATCAAGTGAGGGAAAACTATATGGAGCAATCAAGAATTTTTCTAATTTTTGGCTGCGCAGCACAGCATGTGGGATCTTAGTCCCCTAACCAGGGATCAAACCCATGCCCCCATGGTGGAAGTGTGGCGTCTTAACCACTGGATCGCCAGGGAAGTCCCGCAACGAGAATGCGTATCTACTGCTGACTAGAGTGTACATTGTTACAACTAGTTTGGAAAATTCTTTAGCAGTATCAGCTAAAGCTAAAGATGTAAAAACTTTATGTTAGAGCAACTCCATCCCTTGTTATATACTCAACATACATGTTTATGTCCATCAAATGACTGTATAGCAATATTCAAAGCTTATTTATTCATAATAGCAAAAACTGGGAACAGATATCCATCAGCAAATAAATATGTAAATTGTGGTATATTTATACAATAGCATACTAATCAGCAATACAAAAAATGAACTACAGACTCATGCAACATCATGGTTGAACCTTGGTGCGACAACTGTGTTCTGCTGAGATCAAGCTCTCTGTATTACAATCAGGAAATTGTTCTGTGCAGTGAGCTAGGTAATTGTGGAGCTTACTGTTAGTTGCCCTTCTCTTAGGGATCTTCAGTCTTGTGCTGCCTATTGTCCACTGCCTGAAAGCAATTGCTCATATAGTTTGGTCTGGTTTTACAGTTACAGCAAGACCAGTCTATTACCAATTCCTCCATCATGGCTAGAAGTCCTGTGTCATTATTAAGAAATAATATGAATTGCACCTAGAAAAACTCAATGAAGGGATGGAGAGAGGAAAATGATATGTAATTGCAAGAGCCTTTACTCATATTGGAACCGAAGACACAGAATATTTAGGTGGAAGGAAGATTAGTAAATTTTTGATATGATATGATTGAGATGCTATAATTGAAATGACATGAGATGACTGAGATACTGTCATAGTTAAAGGCTAGTCTACTATGAGAAGGAAATGGCAACCCACTCCAGTGTTCTTGCCTGGAGAATCCCAGGGACAGGGGAGCCTGGTAGGCTGCTGTCTATGGGGTCACACAGAGTCGGACACGACTGAAGCAGCTTAGCACCAGCAGCAGCACTCTACTATAACAGAAAGACCTGAAAATGCAATGATCTAAATATTAAGTGTACTTGTGTGTGGAATGGTCTAGTAATCTCCATCGTCAGGGAGCTCTGCTCTGTGAGGTCATGCAAGGACCCAGGCTGGTGAGGTAGCTCTGTGCACTGGTCATACCTGATTTTCAAGTCATCACCATATCTGGCAAGCTGATGTAGGGGAGAAAGTTAGTTATACTACACATACCCAATATTTTAAGTCAAGATCCAGAAGTGGCATGCATCGCTTTTGCTTACAGTGCATTGATACAAATTGCTCGCATTGGTCACACCTACCTACAGTGGGAGCTGAGAGATACTGATAGCTGGATATCTGTTCAGCTAGAATTCTAGTATAATGGAGAATGGGAGAATGGATTGGTGACAGGGTGTGAAGAGGTCAACAGTCAACAAGTGTGCCATGGATGCTTGTGGGTTCCCCAAGTGAACTGCTCATAAAATAGCTCTGTATGGAGATCTGGTATTGAATAGTGTTCTGGACTAGAGACACAGAAGTCAGCAGTATGAGTGGGAGTCAAGGACATGAGTATCGATGCAATCACCCAAATGAATTGAGAACTAGAAAAGAACCTTGGGAGAATAACTCTGAAGGAGGTAAGATGGAAGGAGGTCCCAGGAAGGAAATTACAAAGGATCAGAGAAGTGGAAGGAAAACCAGGTAGAGGAGGACCAGAGAAGGCTAAGCAAAAAAAAAGGGAGTGATCAACAGAGCCACCATATGCACAGAACTCAGGTAATGCAAGTACAGAAATGCATTCACTGGGTTTTATTATTAGTTCAACTTCAATAAATATATGAAGGATAAACAAATGAACACTGAAGGAGGTAATAAAGGCCTAAAGCATTAATAATGGAAATAAAAGGACAGGTTAAAGCAGTAGAAAGTATGATTTTTAGTAGGCATATAGCTGAAAAATGATTGGCTATAAGTTGATGATTATTGAGATTGGGTACATGGGATTTTATTATATTAATCTCTTTACTTTTGTGTATAGCTAAAAATTTCCAAGGGAAAAAATGTTTTTTTAAAAAAATCCATCCTGCCCCCTAAAGAGACAGCTACAGACAGGGAGAAAATATGTAATATGTATATTTGACAAAGGACTTACATACAGAATATATAAAGAACTCCTATAATTCAATAAGACAGTAACTCAGTAGAAAAATGGGGAAAAGATTTGAAGAAGGACTTCACAAAAGAGGTAACTCAAATGACCAATAAACATGTGACAAGGTCTCAAGTGTCAGCTGTCATTGGAGAAATGCAAACAAAATCCACTAATTATAAGAATGAAAAAAATTGTAACATCAAATTTTAACAAGAGTGTGGAACAACTGTAAGTCTCATACACTGCTGGGGAGGGTATAAACTGGTAGAACCACTTTAGAAAACTGTCAGTGTTTATCAAAACTGAACTGAGGCATACTCAATAACCCAGAAATTTCACCCTCAACAGCAATGTGACCCAAGTCACATAAAAGGATGTTCATAGCAGCACTATTTGTACTTGTAAAAGACTGGAAATAAGCTAAATGTCCACCATAATAGAATGGATAAGTTGTTGCATGTTCATTAATACTATGCAGTAATAACGATGAACCAACGACTGCTCCATACAATAGAGATGAACCTCATGAACATATAAATGGGAGATCTAACCCTAACCAAACAAAATACCACGCACTATGTGGTGTGTGGTATAGAAGCAAAACTAATCTGTGGTTTTGGAAGTTATCACAGAGATTAATTTTAGGGAGGGTGGTGGAAGTAATGACTAAGAAGGAAGGAGGGGAGGTTTCTGGGATGTGGCAATTGCTCAGTTTCTTAATCTGGCTGATGGGTTACATGAGTGTGTTGAGTTTGTAATAAATTAATAATCTTCACATTTAATATTTATCCATCTAGTCAAGGCTATGGTTTTTCCAGTAGTCATGTATGGATGTGAGAGTTGGACTGTGAAGAAAGCTGAGCACCGAAGAATTGATGCTTTTGAACTGTGGTGTTGGAGAAGACTCTTGAGAGTCCCTTGGACTGCAAAGAGATCCAACCAGTCCATTCTAAAGGAGATCAGTCCTGGGTGTTCTTTGGAAGGAATGATGCTAAAGGTGAAACTCCAGTACTTTGGCCACCTCATGCAAAGAGTTGACTCATTGGAAAAGACTCTGATGCTGGGAGGGATTGGGGCAGGAGCAGAAGGGGACGACAGAGGATGAGATGGCTGGATGGCATCACCGACTCGATGGATGTGAGTCTGAGTGAACTCCGGGAGTTGGTGATGGACAGGGAGGCCTGGCATGCTACAATTCATGGGGTTGCAAAGAGTCGGACACGACTGAGTGACTGAACTGAACTGATGGAGTTATATTCGGGCTTCCCAGGTGTCTCAGTGTTAAAAGAATCTGTCTGCCAATGCAAGAGACATGAGTTCAATCCCTGGGTAGGGAAGATCTCCTGAAGAAGGAAATGGCAACACACTCCAGTATTCTTGCCTAAGCAATCCATGGATAGAGGAGCCTGGGGGGCTACAGTTCATGGGGTTCCAAAGAGTCATACACGACTGATCATGCATGCATGCGTGGAGATACGTTGCCCTTCAGTAAAAACTTTAACAAAAGGGGAAAAAAAGAACATATTTTCCCTGTGAAAGTCGCTCAGTCGTGTCTAACTCTGTGACCCCATGGACTACACAGTCCATGTAATTCTCCAGGCAATACTGGAGTGGGTAGCCTTTCCCTTCTGAAAATGGTTAAAGAAGGTACTGTTCATTTGTTCCATCCTTTTCTTGTCCTGTATGGGTGTGATCCGTTGCTTCGTCATGTCCAACTCTTTGCGACCCTATGGACTGTAACCCACCAGGCTCCTCTGTCTATGATATTTCCCAAGCAAGAATACTGGAGTGCGTTGCCAGTTCCTACTCCAGGGCTTCTTCCTGACCCAGATATTGAGCCTGCGTCTCTTGCATCTCCTGCATTTGCAGGCAAATTCCTTACCACTGAGCCAGCTGGGAAGCCCTACCTCCCCTGTCCTACTCCTCTACTTTTTTTTTAAGCTGATTAATACGTGTTACAAGCCTTTTCCATTTCTCACCTGTGGTTCACCCTATAAAAATATTATTTCAGGAAACACTAGTATTGCACTCAGGCTATGGCATAATTTTCAGATAAATAAGCAAGTTATAATTAACACCACATTCTCCTAAAAACTCTAAGCTGTTTGAACAAACTCAAGGTCTCTGATTACCAGATTCTAAATAAAACACATATGTTGTTCCAAAATGGGTTAGATACATTCCTCCTTCAGTTCAGTTCAGTTCAGTTGCTCAGTAGTGTCCGACTCTTTGCAACCCCATGAAGGAATCCAAATGAATGAATGATTATAGTCTTATTTTAGCCCTTAGAAAATTTGAAATTGTAAAAGATCCTTTGTCTGATTTCTGTATAGCCCAGTCTGGTGCATAGTATACCATTAACTGTCTTCTGCTGTGGTGATATTATTTCTCATCCTTTCCACAGCCCTGAAAATACAGCAGGGTCTGTAAGTCTGTCCTCTGTCACTCCATACAGCAGAAAGTATGTTTGGCTAAAGCAGGAGAAAGATGCTCTCATGTCTCCTGATTGCTGTTTTGGAGATACTAGGGGATGATGGAATGAGTTTGGTGTTAAACTCTTGAGGATGGTCTTTAATAGTTCACAGGTTTCTCGCTGAATAAAAATTCTGGTTAAATAAATGCCATTTTGATGAATAAATGTAAGAAGCATAACATATTTCAGAGCAAGTTGGTTATATCAGAACTAGTTCTTGTCAATAGATGAACTGCTGACTCATCTTCCTTCCCAAAGATGGTGGCATGGGAAGCGTCCTGCCACCTGTCCAGATCTGGGTCTCTAGCACCTGCTGTTGCTCTGCTGCCAGTTAACTGCATGTTCTTCTGTGGATCCTGGCAGGAGAACTGTTTGAAGATTCTTGCAAATGTAGCAAATCTTTTGTTAAATGATGAGTGTGTCAGTTCATTCATAAGAGAGACATCAACAATCTAAATCGAGACATCAGATTGGACAAAGGGGCCTTCACATTTGTTTCTGCCACTCAGATTCTATTATTTTCAACAATAAAACTGTAAGAATGCTCTTTTTTCTCATTAAAAAACTCCACTAAGTGCTATTAAAGCAAACATCATATATTAAGATTGGTTACAGTCCACCATGCTCAATACTAACAAATAATTTGAATAATACTGTTTTAAAAGCCTAAGATATTCCTGTTTGGCATTTTAAGGGATGCTTCCTATCCAAGCCTCTGGCAACAAAGCTGGGAGTCAGCTTGAGGCATTTTGTTCCAGAAACCTATTGTTTTTAGCCACTTGGCTCAGGAAATTAGTAAAACTAAATGGAGAGCATTTAAACAATATAACAAAAGTGGTCCTGAAAATATCAGAGTTCTAACTTCCCTTTTGCCATGTCTGAAACTCTACTACTCTGTCTTTGTGAAAAGACCTCCTCAAACTCCAGATTGTTACCCAGGCGGAAACATGTCACCATACCCTTTATCAACAAATAGATGATGTTCTCAAAGTCCATTCCCAAATGAAAAAAAGTTTGTAGAATTTTACTAAGAGTAGCAACACTGACTAAACATACTAGACAGGTGGTGAAAAGTTTGGTAAAGGGCAAAATTAGAGAAGATTTATAAAATTCAAGCAAATATTCTTTACTGAATATCTACTCTGGGTCTAACATGTTAGGGATATAACAGTAGATTATAGCATTACTTCTGCCTTCAGGAAGCTTATCATTTTTAAAGAAAGAAAATACTTACACAAGAAATAGAGAAGATAGAAGAAAAAACTCTTGAGCAGAACACAATTGTGCATCCCACTATTACACTTAACCAGAGTACAGTAATTAGAAAGACTACATACTTGGAATTTTTAATTAAATTCACTAGGTCGCTCTAAGAATTCAAACTTAAAAACATAAAACAGTTACAGTTCAGTCTGTCAATCTTGAATATCTCCTTCAATTCTCTACCTCCAGGAAAACAAAAGCATTGTTTGCTATGCTTCACAATTAAAGGATGAGTCAAGCTTCCGTGGACTCAGCTCCCTTGGTGGCTCAGAGGTAAAGAACCCGCCTGCTAATGCAGGAGACATAGGAGACCTGGGTTTGACCCCTGGGTCGGGAAGATCCCCTGGAGAAGGAAATGGTAACCCACCCCAGTATTCTTGCCTGAGAAATCCCATAGACAGAGGAGCCTGGTGGGCTACAGTCGATAGGGTTGCAGAGCAGGACATGACTGAAGCGACTTAGCATGTACATATGCAACCTTCCCTGAAGACCTGAACCTCTATCAACTATTTACTCCTTGACCTTACTGTAATACTTTTATAGCATGTCTAGCATTCAAAGGTATTACCTCCATTTTATGCCAAGCATGTTGATATATTTAATGAATAGAGCAAGTTCCTGCCTTAAAGGGAGTTCGCCTGAAAAAGACATGTGTGTAGTTTTAATACAATGCAACTAACTAGGACAGGCATATACCAGCTATCTCTGGGATATAAGAAGGGCAGTATTTCCCTAGTGGTCCAGTGGTTAAGACTCTGCATTCCCAATGCAGGAGGTGTGAGTTCAATCCCTGGTCGGAGAACAAACATCCCATATGCCAAATGGTGAGGCCTTAAAAAAAAAAAAAGGGCACATATGAGGAAGGGGCAAGGAGAAATGGGGTTGCTCCATTATTTGCAATGGTAAGTTTGATCACTTGAGTAGGGTGACTGCCACCAGAGCTTTCACTGTAAAGATATCTGTGTCTCTTCATACGCCTGGAGGGGAAAGAAAAGATGGATAGGAGATGTAGCATTTCTGGAGAAAGTGGAATCTAGCCAGATAAAGCCTAGAAGAGGGGTGAGAACATGAGGCAGAGGGGACAGATGAGCACCAAGCTGAGAACAAGTAGAGCATGACCCTGAAGAGGCAGGCAGTACAATCACAATGTGTGTAAGTTAGGCCAGGGCCTTGTAAGCCAGTGGTAAGGAGACTGGTTTATCTTCTAGGCTAATACTATTCAATATATTGCAAAGATTACAACTTGCTGGAGGTTTAGGTGATAGTATTTTTTAAGCAATAAAGTACTTTTTAAAACAAGGTATGTACATTGTTTCTTAGACTTGCTATTGCATATTTAATAGACTTCAGTAGCATAAATGTAACTTCTTTTAAAACATAACTTTTATATGCACTGGGAAACCAAGTAATTCCTATGACTGGCTTTACTGCCATACTTGCTTTATTGCAGTGAACTGGTACCAAACTTGCAATATTTCCAAGGTGTGCCTGTGGTCTCCAAAAGTGTGGTGTGTCCTGGGATGCTGGAGGAGAAATTTCAATTATCTTTTAAAATATCTATGGTAGTGGTGGTGATTTAGTTGCCAAGTTGTATCCAACTTGTGACCCCATGGACTGTAGCCCACCAGGTTCCCTTATCCATGAGGTTTTCCAGGCAAGAATACTGGAATGGGTTGCCATTTCCTTTTCCATAAAATACATTTCATAATGGACAATATTATATGTATGAATTGAAATCAGGACCATAAGAGGAAGACTAGGGGATACAGAGAGAGAAGGAAGAGCTGCTTTGAGACTCACTAATTACAGACTGGTTCCAAATAGGACAAGGAGTACGTCAAGGCTGTATATTGTCACCCTGCTTATTTAACTTATATGCAGAGTACATCATGAGAAAGGCTGGGCTGGAAGAAGCAAAAGCTGGAATCAAGATTGCTGGGAGAAATATCAATAACCTCAGATATGCAGATGACACCACCCTTATGGCAGAAAGTGAAGAGGAACTAAAATGCCTCTTGATGAAAGTGAAAGAAGAGAGTGAAAAGGTTGGCTTAAAGCTCAACATTCAGAAAACTAAGATCATGGCATCTGGTCCCATCACTTCATGGTGAATAGATGGGGAAACAGTGGAAACAGTGTCAGACTTTATCTTTTTGGGCTCCAAAATCACTGCAGATGGTGACTGCAGCCATGAAGTTAAAAGACACTTACTCCTTGGAAGGAAAATTATGACCAACCTAGACAGCATATTAAAAAGCAGAGACATTACTTTGCCAACAAAGGTTGGTCTAGTCAAGGCTATGGTTTTTCCAGTGGTCATGTATGGATGTGAGAGTTGGACTGTGAAGAAAACTGAGCACCGAAGAATTGATGTGTTTGAACTGTGGTGTTGGAGAAGACTCTTGAGAGTCCCTTGGACTGCAAGGAGATCCATCCAGTCCATCCTAAAGGAGATCAGTCCTGGGTGTTCATTGGAAGGACTGATGCTAAAGCTGAAACTCCAATACTTTGGCCACCTCATGTGAAGAGTTGACTCATTGGAAAAGACTCTGATACTGGGAGGGATTGGGGGCAGGAGGAGAAGGGGATGACAGAGGATGAGATGGCTGGATGGCATCACCAACTCTATGGACATGAGTTTGGGTAAACCCCAGGAGTTGGTGATGGACAGGGAGGCCTGGTGTGCTGTGATTCATGGGGTCACAAAGAGTCAAGACACGACTGAGCGACTGAACTGTATTGAATTACTTAAGAGCACTCAGAAGGAGCTGTTCAGCAGAGAGCTATACATGAAACTGAAGATCTGGTGAGGGGTCTTTGCCTGAACATGGTGATTTGGGACATCTGCTGAAAACACCAGAGAGAAAAGGACACTGGACCAATGGCAGAACTCTAAGAAACTTTTACAGTAACATTATTTTCTTTTCCAAAAGGAAAATAAGAGCACAAGGAGCAGTGCTTATAATCTTACTTAAAATTTTAAAAAGCTTCCGAATATTAATACAAAATTAGTAACTGCTATTCCTTACTATTCCCATTCCTGTATGAAAATGAGGCTCAGTGTACCATGAAGGAAAAAAAATGTTTCTGCTAATGACCAGCAGCGATTCAGAAAGAGAAAATTTAATTTTCTTACCATTTTGAGGGACAGAAGGTAAAGGATATTAAAAAGTCCCCCATGAAATTTGGATGTTTTGAAGAAATGACGTATTACAGGGTTGGGCCAGGGAAACTACAAACTGAGTCTGGAATATCTTGTGTCCAAAAGCAACGAAGTGTTTCAAGATTGAAAGGGATGTCAACAGGACATAAGAACGAGCTTAGAGGGGCTCCCGCTTACCAAATTTGGAATGATTTGTGCATCAAAAAGAATAATGAATTTTAACACACTGAATATAAAAAGAATCTTGATCTACAGTGACATTTCAAAGTATGAGATGAAAAAAATAGAAAGCTCCTCTATACACACACACAAAAATGCCACTATTAAATGCAGAATGAAGGCCAGAATTTAAAAATCTCCATGTCACAACTCCTATTTAGTAACAGATTCAGGCCAGTAATCGTCAACAGATGTTAAAACCATTAGGTTAAAGGTTGATGAAGAACAGGATACTCACACGGCCTCACAGATTCCTTCTTAATTATCAAGGGGAAAATACCTTACATTGCAAAGATAAAGCAGATATTACCTGAGCAAATTCAGCATCACCAACAATGGAATGAACTGACATCATGCACTCCTGATGTTATACAAATGAGAAATAGAAACCACCTAGGCAAAGTTCTTTCATCTAATTATGAAGAAACACTCAAGACAAATCCAGAAATGTGGAACACTCCATAAGACAACTAGCCTGTACTCTGCAAAAATGTCAGAAAAGACTTAAAAAGTGTGTGTGGGGGGTGGGGAAGGGGTAGGGAGTAGGGTAGGGTGACTGCTCTAGAGAAATGAATGAAAGAAGAGACTAAACCCAATGCATAAACCCTGTCTGAGTTCCCAATGAAAACAAAACAGAAACATATAAAGATACAGAATATTTTGGGAGCAACTGGGGGTATGAATTGTGTACCAGATATTATTAAATCAACATTACATTTCCTGGGTGTGATGATGGTGTAGTGGATGTGTAAAAAATGTCCTTGTACTTAGGAGACACATGATGATACATTTAATGGTATGGAAGCATCATGATGACTGAAATTTATTCTCAAAGGAATAAAGAAAAAAAGATTATAGACAGAGGAGATAAAGAAAATGTAACAAGATGTAAACACCTGGTGAATGAGACAAATGAATGTCCACTGTACTATGTTTCCAATTTCTCTACAGTTAAAAGGAAAAATATATCAAGTAATCTATGTGTGGCTAGTATGCTATAGCTGATTTTGTTTACTTGAATATACTCGTAAATGATTTAATACTTTTAAAAACACCCACCATGAAATTTCTTCCCATCAAAGCTAACCAAGGAAGACTAATACCACCTCTGGCCAGTGTCAGCAACATAATCTGTCTCCTCCACCACCCACCTCCACCACATGAATCAAGAACCCTATCTGACTCAACTGTGAAATTAGCAAACAAGCAAAATACTTACAGCACTCAGCCACCTTATCAAAAATAATTTAACATTAGAAAAGCTGTAATCTTCTGGTTTTAAAATAATTTATTTCATAGGTCTGTTTTAATTTCATGTCTCAGAGCATACATTATTTAACCAAGAGGTGCTGGACAGAAATTGTAAAAAGGAAGGAAACATTTAGGATAAGAAACTGCCTCAATTCCATTAGAATTTGATCCTACCTTGTAAAGTCTTGCGAGGATAAATTTCTATCATACTTCCTTTGTGCTTACAAAAGAACATTAACTTCTGAATTTTCAATGTTGTAAATAAAAATTTTTACAATTAAGTATGCATTCAAATTGACACACAAGGCAACCAAATAATTGTCATCAACATTAGCATAATGTGTATTTCCTGTCACTGCACTAACATTAAACTAAACGTCAAACCACAAAAACATTGTGACTAACATTAAAAAGGCAGGCTGTAAGATACGCAAAGCTTATAAGGACAAATTGCACATGGTTAAGATGGGAAGTCATTTGACAAGGGCTGGTGTTGTGCATATGGCTGCTTTTTTTTATAAGAAGGCCACCGGCAGACAGGGCAACAGTGTCGGCCCCCAGCTAACCACATCACAATGCAATTCTGATGGAACACATGACCACAAGGCAACCCCATTAGCAAACATCCATTTTCAAAATTCTCTAGGCATACAACACATTCAGTACAGTGCAGCATATCAGCAGGCCAAGTTAACCAATCAGGTTCCATATCTTCATTAGCACTATATGATCCATAAGACCGCCCCTTCCTTTCATAAGGGCTGGTCTGACAATATTTATTGGCACAGGAACAAGCCTCAGCATCACAGTGACTTGCTCTTCCTGGAGAACTGTGAATGATGCTCAGTTTATCTTCAAATACTTCCTTCTCACTGCTCAAAGTATCTGTGCTCTCACTGTCTGAGTCATTCTCAAGATCTTGAGAACCCTCTGACATTTCTTCTTCAGACTGGACTCCAAGACATTTAAATCGCCACATCGGCAAGTTTTTTATATAATCAGTCGGTATCAGGGGGTGAAGCCAAAGATCAGGGAAAGCTAATCGCTCCAAGAACAAGTCAGGGTCTTCGTCCCAATCAGATTCTACAGGAAAGTTCTGGAAAGAAGCAATCGGGTGGAAGAGGTAGCTGGTGTACCAGTCCCATAGACTTGATAACCATTCTAAGTTATTGGCATTGACTTCGTCATTGTTGATGTTGCGCCGTCTCTTCTTCTCAAAGTAATCGATTAGTAAACCATGTCCAAGGTACGTACTAAGAAACAAGGCTGGGTGTGAGGAATAAAACATCCAGTCTGCCCTTACCCATGAAGCCAATGTGGTGGTATTAGAATATCTCAACAATTTTAAGCTATATTCATAAAAGCTATCTAAGTAAGGGAGCTGTAAAAAGCCCAACACAGGTAGCCAGGAGATAATTAATAGAGAATTATAGGTCCCTAAAGTGCTTATGAGAACCACAAATCGCTTAATGGTAGCTCCTTGTGTGATAAATAAGTCCATCCAAGCCATAAGGTTAACGAGAACCAAGCTCAAAACGAACAAATCATTTACTTCAGGTTGTAAGGAGCGCAAAAATGAATCCATGGCCTGAAGAGATATATACTCGCCTGTGCGGTTTCCGTATCTGTAAATTCCTTCGGGAGTTCTAAGTATGTATGATGGCATGTTATAGACACCGATATCTGTCATATAACTCTTGTTGTCCCACTTTTCCACATTTACAAAAATAAACTCAACTCTTCCAGTAAACTTTATGCTTAGTGCAGAGAAAAAAGCTGGCGGTTGGTCCAGGTTTGCAAATAGGTATATTTTTACCCAATATTGATCACTTTTATTCCATTCTTCTTTCAAGCGTTCAGCATTGTAAATGGTTTTGATCCGAGAAGCTGCGTGAGCAGTTATCCACTTAAAAATGTGCTCTACTTCTATCTTGCGCCCACTGTACTCCTTAAGCATGACTTTCCCTTTGGAAGTACTTGTTTGTGGAACAGACATAATGAGTGTGGATCGAACCCAGCCTCTTCTCCTGCAGTATCTGTAAGAGAGGGAACTGTAAGTAAACAGCAAGGCTGCTAGATGAGCTAGATTGCTTATCTTCCCTGTTGTACAGTTTGTCTTTCCCTGATAATTTGCATAGCCCTTGAAAGATACCCTCTCCCCCAAAACAAATAACCTGTAAACAATCAAAAGTAGTACCAATACCTGGCAGCTGTATAAGAGGAAAAGCAAAGCTTTTTATCTTTTTGTTTTTGTCTCTGTTTCTCCCTTTCTCTCTTTTTTTTTTTTTCCAAACAAAAACCTTAGAGCTTAAAAAGCCTTAGAGTCAAGGGAACTGATACATACTTCCAGCATCTATTATGAACCTACGAATGCAATGTTGGAGAAGACTCTTGAGAGTCCCTTGGACAAGGAAATTAAATCAGTCAATCCTAAAGGAAATTAACCCTGAATTTTCTTTGGAAGGACTGATGCTGAAGCTGAAGCCCCAGTACTTTGGCCACCTGATGTGAGAAGCCAACTCATTGGAAAAGACCCTAATGTTGGGAAAGATTGAGGGGAGAAGGAGATGGGTGCAACAGAGGATGAGATGGCTGGATGGCATCACCGAATCAATGGACATGAGTTTGAGCAAACTTCAGGAGAGAGTGAAGGACAGGGAAGCCTGGAGTGCTGCAGTCCGTGGAGTCGCAAAGAGTCAGATATGACTTAGAGACTAACCAACAACAATGCATTATGTGTTGGGAAGATCCAAAATATAACAGGAAAATGACTCCTGTTCACAAAGAATTTAAAATCCTATTAAGGAGACAAAAGAATAAAACTATATACCCTACCACTAAATAATGTAAATGAAGTTCAAACAAAGGGACTTTCATTGGGAGTTTGAGTTGGTGAAGATTTCATGAAAGGTTTGGGAACTGAACTAGGTCTTGAAGAATGGTTAGATTCAGGTGGGCAAAGAAGAGAGAAGGAAATGGATTATCTTGTATGCTGAGTCCCTGACTTGAATGTAAGTTCCTGAGGGTAGGAGCCACGCTGCACACATTTATTAACCCAAGCAGCCACCACATGCCTGATGCACACAAACACTATCACAGAGAAATCTGCACAAAAGCTCAACAAGTAAAGAGCAAGTCCTATGTTTTTTATACTCGCTCATCTCTTTAATGGGGACCATGAAGAAGAGTATTTAACATAGAGGAAACAAAGATAGTAAGTTTTCAGATTAAGAACAGATTCAGGAAAAAAGGATATTATTGGAAAACTGGTGAAACTGGAATAAAATCTGTAATGTCAGTTCAGTTCAGTTCAGTTCAGTCGCTCAGTCGTGTCCGACTCTTTGCGACCCCATGAATCGCAGCACGCCAGGCCTCCCTGTCCATCACCATCTCCCGGAGTTCATTCAGACTCACATCCCTCGAGTCCGTGATGCCATCCAGCCATCTCATCCTCTGTCATCCCCTTCTCCTCCTGCCCCCAACCCCTCCCAGCATCAGAGTCTTTTCCAATAAGTCAACTCTTTGCATGAGGTGGCCAAAGTACTGGAGCTTCAGCTTTAGCATCATTCCTTCCAAAGAGATCCCAGGGTTGATCTCCTTCAGAATGGACTGGTTGAATCTCCTTGCAGTCCAATGAACTCTCAAGAGTCTTCTCCAATACCACAATTCAAAAGCATCAATTCTTCGGCACTCAGCCTTCTTCACAGTCCAACTCTCACATCCATACATGACCACTGGAAAAACCATAGCCTTGACTAGACGGACCTTAGTCGGCAAAGTAATGTCTCTGCTTTTTAATATACTATCTAGGTTGGTCGTAACTTTTCTTCCAAGGAGTAAGCGTCTTTTAATTTTGCTACAATGGTATTGTACCAGTGTTAATTTCTTTAGACCATTATACCATGGTTATGTAAATACTAACTAAACTTGGTGAAAGATTATATATGGCAACTCTATACTATCTTTACCACTCTTCTGTAAATATAAAATTGCTTAAAAAAAACAGAGATTCAGTTCAAGGATGACTCCCATTTTAGAACAGAGTAAATATAGAAGAATTTAAAATTAAATCATTTGTTTAGCTTTATCCAATGGGGTCATGACTCTAATCCTCTTGGAAATGGACATGTTCTTGCTATAATATTTGTGACAAACCTCTCCTTCTAAAAAAAAAAAAACTAAAAGATGAATGAAAGGAGATACCAGAAAATGAAAACAGCTGCTGTATTGCAGTGGAGAGATAATCAGTGAAACAGTTTCCTTCTTTTTTAAAAAAAAGTCTTTCCTAAAAACCTACCATGTGGAGTTTTATGACATATGAATTTACCTCAGTAAAGTTGGAAAAAACAAAATCTACTAGGTGGATACATTTTGTTCACTACAGATTTGTAAATGAATGGTAAAAAGTATTTACTTTTTTATTGTGCTATTCAGAATACTAATGTGAAAATCATAAATATTATGCTTTACTTAGTAAGCATAGATTGTTGCTGCTGCTACTGCTAAGTTGCTTCAGTCGTGTCCAACTCTGTATGACCCCATAGACGGCAGCCCACCAGGCTCCACCGTCCCTGGGATTCTCCAGGCAAGAACACTGGAGTGGGTTGCCATTTCCTTCTCCAATGCATGAAAGGGAAAAGTGAAAATGAAGTCGCTCAGTCGTGCCTGACTCTTAGCAACCCCATGGACTGCAGCCTACCAGGCTTCTCCGTCCATGGGATTTTCCAGGCAAGAGTACTGGAGTGGGTTGCCACTGCCTACATTTAATTAAATTACATAAGCATATTACACATTTATATGATCAGATTAAGAGAGAAAGAAGTCTTGATATACATGGCACATGGTTTTATGATGACGATATCAATTTTACCTCAGGTTTCATGGTACAACTTAAGATAAGTGAAGACAACATGTCACAAAGACAAGATTAGTAATGACTTTGGGAAACTATCCTCATGACTCAGGATTAGAAACCACAACTCAGCTTGTTGTTTAGTAGATTTACTTCCTTAATAACACAGATACCATTAATATCAATACAACTTTAATTGAAATGGTTTGAAAATTATATATGCCTACAGAATAAAATACCTTCTACTCTGTGTCTTTGTTCAGTGAAAAATAATAATTCACTGACATGAATGCTAGTTTTTCTTCCATCCCCACCCCCACCAAAACCACAAGTGAACTCCATATAGATAGTTGTCTTATTTACATCTTAATTATCTAACTTGCTTTACGTTTTTAATTGTATGGGATACTTGAGATGACACATTTCTACTCTTAGTCATTCTTTTCATCTTTCTATAACCACCTTAGAGAATATTTGGCTTTTCTGATTTGTGTCGTAAGTTAAATTATAGTCTTTCTGACAGAAAATTTTACCCCATAAAACAGGCAAAGTCTTAGTTCATATACTTCTTCATGGAAGAAAACAAACGCACTATGTACTTTCTTTTCAGTTCAGAGATAAGTGACATTGATAGTTTTAAGGTTTATCACTGCAGAAGAATTTAAGAGTACCTAGGACAATAAGATTTTGTTTGTCATCATGTGTCTTTCAGATTAAATCATGTTTTCTAGACTTGAAATCCAACATACAAAGTATATCATATCAATCTTAAAACCCAACTGTTAAACAGAAAATAAGACTAATACTCATATTATTTTTTAATAATGTTATATTGCCATATATCCATATAAAAACTTCTTACTGATTCAAAAAAACTTTTTAAAGTGACAACATCACAAAAATATCCTCCCGTTCTTAAACTTTTTGAGATCTCTTAGACAATTTGAAGACTAAAAAGGATTTAAAAAATGGCTACTGAGTTTTGGTATTTAGTGTGCCATTCTGGTATGGCACATTATATTTTAAAAAGGAACACTGAAAAAAAATAAAAAGAACCTTTGGTATTGTTTATAAGCTGTTGTTTCTTCAGACAAGGTCACTGTCTTCCCTGGCCTTCCTGTCCCACTCACCAGTCTCCTCCTTCCTTTCCCTTCCCTGCTTATTCCATGGGTCCCCACCCATGATTTTTTCACCATAAGCCCTCCTGGCCAGTTTATCACTCAACTCCTGTAATTCCAGGGTCCTCCATCCACTCTCTACTATCCCTGCCCTGCCTCTCCGACCTCTTAAAGATAAATATCCCACCTCACTTTCTACTTTCTCCAAAGATGGGGGAATAAAAGAGTAGAGAATAGACCTGGCAGGGAAAAGCTCCCTGAGACAGATCACTAGGTTGGGGAATGAGAGGAACTGAGGCCAGGTAAGATGGCTGTGTGGGAAAGAAATGAAAACTGCTGGCCATGGATAGAGTCAGATGCTGTACAGAGTGGTGGTTCTGAATGTTCTTAAGGGAGCCAATCAGGTCAGGACAGTACTACTCTACAGTGGCCCCAGCGTGTCAGAGGAGGCTGTGCCTGAGGCCGCCCCAGAGAAAGAACTACAGTCAAAGAAAGCAACACAGACAGTAGGGGATAGAGTTTTGCTGATTTTAAAAATCTGAGATCAGGATGATGAAACTATTCAACATATTAAAATGCTTGCTGAATAACACTATTCCCTGCCCAGCTACACCTTGCACTGACATTCTGAACACTTTCTATTATCTCCCTATTTTGTTCTTCTGTATCTCTATAGTCCTCAAAAAAAAAAAAAAAAGAAAGAAAAAAATGACCCTGACTAAGCACACCATCTATGGCAAGAACAGACTTTCCAAATAAATGGAAATGAACATGACAATATTGAAACAGATATAAATAACTCTGCATCAAGATCTTTATCTCTGTGATAAGACTAGAGAAGATGATGTAAAAATGTCTCTTTAATAACAAAAAATGATAGCTGCAGTTAGCAAAAAAGAAAAAGTTGCTCAAAAAGGGTCTCTTCCATCATAAATGGGCTTCCTTGGTGGCTCAGCAGTAAAGAATCTGCCTGCAATGCAGGAGCCACAAGACCAAGGGTTTGGTCAGGAAGATCCCCTGGAGGAGGGCATGGCTACCCACTCCAGCACTCTTGCCTGGAGAATCCCATGGACAGATAGTCAGTCATGTCTGACTCTTTGCAACCCTATGGACTGTAGCCCTCCATGATAAATAAGAGGTGGGATTATCTGAAGATCAAGATGAAGGATTCAACAGAAACTTAAAGATAGCTTATATGTTTCTCTTTACCATTCCTTAGCTGGTATAAAATCAAATAGGGATTTTCAAAAGAAAAGCTAGAAAAATTTGTACTAAATTTGGACTCAATTATGACACTTCTGTGGAGAAGGAAATTGCAACCCACTTCAGTATTCTTGCCTGGAGAATCCCATGGACGAGGGGCCTGGTAGGCTACAGTCCATGGGGCTGCTAAGAGTCGGACACGACTGAGCGACTTCACTTTCAGGCATTGGAGAAGGAAATGGCAACCCACTCTAGTGTTCCTGCCTGGAGAATCCCAGGGTTGGAGGAGCCTGGTGGGCTGCCGTCTATGCGGTCACACAGAGACATGACTGAAGCGACTTAGCAGCATGACACTTCTGACACATTTTCCTTTACAAGATTATATTAAAAATCAATATACTATTTCCTTCAGGTTTTCATGCTTAACAGATTATTTTCACTTTATACCCTGCTTAGTTTCATTTTGAGTTCTCTATTAATGTTATCTAAGAATTTATATTAGACTGAAATGTTTAAACTTTATATTTTTGTATATTTGTTTTTACTTGATATTTTCTAATGTATTTAAAAGTTATAGTATTTAAATGTACTATTTAGTTTATTGATTTAAAAAAATAAATTCTGAATACTCTTCAATAAATTAGCTATGTTAAGTACTGACTTTTGGTGTTATCTCAAAAAAAATCAATATATTAGAACTATCATTCATTCTGGTATTGCAATCACCAGTGGGGTTGAGGGGAGATCTTTCACCTATACTCTATTTGGGAATGATGGAATAAGATCAAGTGCAATTGTCTTTGGTAAACAAAAGCTAGAAATAAGAATGATTTCCTTTTCATAAGAACATGAACACTTAGGCTATCATGGACATTTAAACCAAAGGCATCACAACACAATCAAGATTCTGTGGTAAAGGTGAGAAGAGGAGCTTTGTGGGTAAATGAGATTACATGTGAGTGAGGAGACACAACAACATCCCTTTTTATCCTCAACTTTTAAGGGGTTCTCCTCCCACAGGTCTCAGCCTATGTTACAAGTGAGCAAAACAAGGACAGTGAGGAAAATCAAAGCAAACATGAGCCTAAAGGAGAAGGGTGGGAGAACCTGAGATTAAGCAGTAGTGGAGGCAGGTTTTCTTCAGCCAATGGGTCTCCCACTGTGACCACATAAAAGGGACATAGGTAAGTCAGGCGTGTCTACCTACATTAGAAACTATCTAACATGGGGGTGTCTATGTACATATGCTATGCCCTGTCCTCAGCACTAAACAGAACATGCTGTACATGCTAATCCTTCATTAAATATTTATTGAATGGATAATTAAATAAAATCAAGTTATAACTTGGAAGCACTAGAAACTCAAATAAAACGCATTGTGAAGAACAATGGGATAGTAAAACAAAATAATGTGACAGACTAAATACTGGCAATGATGACAAAGAGAAAAATTCCTACAAAGATTCCTGTCTGAGAAAATGAAAAAAAGAAACAGTAAAGGACAAAAAAAGGCAAAAAGGACATGATTTACTAAAGAAAAAGATGAACATGAATTTTAACACTAGGCTTAGGGAACATATTCCATCTGGGTTACTCGTTGGGCAGATGGAAACGAGTGTCAAAATGCACACTAGAAGTTCGAATTAAGGAAGATTTAGATCAGCACAAAGGTGTCACCTAAAGCCATAAATGTACTGAAGTCTCTTTGGGAAATAAAATTGAAACAAAAAAGACCAAAGACATCTCTAAAGAGTCACCCTGTTAGAAACAGCACAGAAGAACCAGATAAAAAGAGATCTGAAAGAAAGCAAATAACCCCCAGTTATCAAAAACTATTAATCAAGCACCCGTGTAACTAACACTGTGCTAAGCATGCTAATTAATTTTCAGTTTAAACAGGCTTCTAATACCACTGTCTTTATTACATTAAAAACTTCTGGTCAGAACTCAAATTCTAAGAACTGCCATCAACTTACCTGGGGTCACTGGAGCAGTTAAACGTGCCTGTACGTATTCCAAATCTTGACACTTTTTTCACCATTTTCTCCCAGTGGATTTTACCCACCAAAGGACTTCTGTCATTTGCGATGACCTATTCCCAAGAAGGAAAACAGAAACTTTAATCACCTAAAATGGCGTCAAACCAACCATTTACATCTATTTACTTTTTCTGAAAAACATATTCTATCCCTAGGTCTTGTTAAGTGGATAATCATATTATCACTGCACTTCATGTAAGGAAAAGCAACCGTTCTACTGGAAAAGATCTAAAACATTGTGGAAATTCTCATACTCTGTGGCAGTTATACACGAGGGGGTCAAAACCAAATTAAAAAGTGAGCCATATTCTCCTCCATGTAGCCTATTCTCTAGAATTAACTTGTGAAGAAAATGGACCTTGGAGTCATTTCTCTGCTCTGAAAAATTTAAATAACCCAAATGAGCTTACTAAAAATGACCATGTGTAGGTTCAACAAGTTCAAATTTCACTTTTTTTCTGAAGTATAATTATGGAGCCAAGAGTCAAACACGTTTTCTATTAAACTATGCTTGACTGAATGCAGATAACACTACCCTTATGGCAGAAAGTGAAGAAGAACTAAAGAGCCTCTTGATGAAAGTGAAAGAGGAGAGTGAAAAAGTTGGCTTAAAGCTCAACATTCAGAAAACTAAGATCATGGCATCTGGTCCCATCACTTCATGGCAAATAGATGGGGAAACAGTCGAAACAGTGGCTGACTTTATTTTTCTGGGCTCCAAAATCACTGCAGATGGTGATTGCAGCCATGAAATTAAAAGATGCCTACTCTTTGGAAGGAAAGTTATGACCAACCTAGACAGCATATTAAAAAGCAGAGACATTACTTTGTCAACAAAGGTCTGTCTAGTCAAAGCTATGGTTTTTCCAGTGGTCATGTATGGATGCAAGAGTTGGACTATAAAGAAGGCTGAGCACTGAAGAATTGATGCTTTTGAACTGTGGTGTTGGAGAAGACTCTTGAAGAGTCCCTTGGACTACAAAGAGATCCAAACCAGTCCATCCTCAAGGAGATCAGTCCCGGGTGTTCACTGGAAGGACTGATGTTGAAGCTGAAACTCCAATACTTTGGCCACCTGATGCAAAGAGCTGACTCATTTGAAAAGGATGCTTGGGGCTGGTGCACTGGGATGACCCAGAGGGATGGTACGGGGAGGGAGGTGGGAGGGGGGTTCAGGATGGGGAACACGTGTACACCTGTGGTGGATTCATGTTGATGTATGGCAAAACCATACAATATTATAAAGTAATTAGCCTCCAATTAAAATAAATAATTTTTTTAAGTGAAAAAAAAAATAGAAAAGACCCTGATGCTGGGAAAGATTGAGGGCAGGAGGAGAAGGCGACAACAGAGGATGAAATGGTTGGACGGCATCACCAACTCAATGGACATGGGTTTGGATGGACTCCGGGAGTTGGTGATGGACAGGGAGGCCTGGCATGCTGCTGTTCATGAGGTCGCAAAGAGTTGGACACGACTGAGTGACTGAACTGAACTGACTGAATCAATACTACTACTTCTATCGGAGTTTTCTTAACAATCACAAAGATTCTAACATATAAAAAAAATTACCATTAATAAATTCTACAGTCTTGAACTTCTAATTTCAAATTTGCAAATAGCTTTCAAACAATTAGGACTGGAAGAAGAAAAAGATTTTTTTAAAAAAGAAAACTATAGGTTAACCTTCAAAATATGTAATGACTTCTTTCTCAGCCTTTCTAACTCTTAATACCTTTTCCCTTTATTCTCTATCTTCCTACTTTAAGAGAATTTCAATAGAGATATCAGAAAAACAAAAATTATATATTAAAAACAAAAATTAAAACCAGAAATAACTAAATGAGAACTTAAAGGAAAGCCAAAAATGTCCTATGTCCTCATGAATCCATATGTTTGATGTATTTTAAGCCCTGGGTATATAGGCCAAGTTACTTTTCATGAATGTTACAGTACTGATACTATTTAATTCAACATTATAGGACAATACTCTGGGGGCCACTAAGCTATCTAGAAGGGCGGGCCATTTCCATGTTCACAAAGCCTCCAGGAAGTGAAATCCCAGGGGAGTGAGTGTATGCAATGAGTGCCTGGGTGAGGCAAGAGACAGTGCAAATGCCTCATCTCTGGGCTCTCCGCTGGGAACTCTAACAAATTTCAAGGGCACCAGGAGAAGAGAACCTGCATGATGGTGAAGAGTGACTTAAAGTTCACTTTAGGACTTCTCTGGTGGCTAAGTGGTTAAGAATCTGCCTGCCAATGCAAGGGACAGGGGTTTGATCCCTGGTCTGGGAAGATTCCACATGCTGAGGAACAACTGAACCCACTGCACTACCACTGAAGCCCTAGAGCCCATGCTTCACAACAAGAGAAGTCTGCACACCACGAAACTGGCCTAGCCCCTGCTCCCTGCAACTAGAGAAAGCCCACTCACAGAAACCAGGACCCAGTGCGGCCAAAAGTAAATAAATAATAAAACAGTCCACAGTATGTGCCAACACGTTACTGTCCAATAACCCTTGCCATATATCACTGACACTATCATTCTCATACCTACACACACATACATAGGTATGTAACATTTTGTAATGTAACTTTGATGCTTAATAAATACATACACAAATACACAACTTAAGGCAAGAAACTAATGGCTCTGACAGTACTCTTAAGTGAAAATAAAAGGTCTCATGGAGGGAGATATGTATTATCAAAATGCTCAGATGGTGGAGGTAGCCAGGAGGGCAATTTGAGGACCATGGTCTTAGTAGGTAAAAGTGCTTTCTAAGGAGGTTCACACAGGTATACTACCCAGTAAGTTCCTAGCCTCCACAGTTTTCTATTGTCTAAAAGTACTTTATAAATTTTATCTGAAGAATAAGGGAGATCCAAGAAGACAGGTTTTTCTCTTCTCTTCTCTTCACTTATTTTCCTACCACTGAAGAGTCTAAATGGTAGCTCTTTTATCCATTAAGTAATCAAAGAAATCTTGACTTCTTTTTCAGGATTACTCAGGTTTAAAAAAAACTCTGTAAAATCATATTGTCATAGTCCCTGTGTTGTTTTTAGTAACTCCCCTTTCACTCTTATTTCCTGAGCAAAGCTGCAAATAACCCAAACACTTCAGGTCTGTATTTACAATGACACTATATCACAGGGTTAATCAATTTAGGTCACTATAACTGATATAAGCAGCCCTGGTTATAGCACAGGCAACAAAAGAGTGTGAAGAGAAATGGGAACATCCCTGAAGCAGGTACGAGGCAGTGTTTAACCCCAGAGCCTTATTTATGCAAGCTATTCTAATATCTGCTTTTAAGAGTTTAATAATTCCTGACTAACAGAACCACATAAAAATGAAAAATCCCTTAGGTGTTGCAAAAAAAAAAAAATTTTATTTGACTCTATAGGTATAGTCAAAGTTACGGTTTTTCCAGTAGTCATGTATGGATGTGACAGTTGGACCATAAAGAAAACTGAGTGCCACAGAATTGATGCTTTTGAACTGTGGTGCCAGAGAAGACTCTTGAGAGTCCCTTGGACTGCAAGGAGATCAAACCACTCCATCCTAAACGGAATCAGTCCTGAATATTCAATGGAGGGACTGATGCTGAAGCTGAAGCTCCAATACTCTGGTCACCTGATGCGAAGAGCCGACTCATTAGAAAAGACCATGATCTGGAAAAGATTGAGGGCAGGAAGAGAAGAGGGCAACAGATGATGAGATAGTTGGATGGCATCACCGACTCAATGGACATGAGTTTGGGTAGACTCCGGGAGTTGGTGATGTACAGGGTGGCCTGGCATGTTGCAGTTCATGGGGTCCCAAAGAGTCAGACAAGACTGAGCGACTGAACTCATCATTTTACTTCAGATTATATAGGTTATCTAAAGGCTCCAAGCTGACTTCTGTTAGAATGAAAATCCCTTCCCCAGCAACATGTCACCTGGGATGTTTTCTGACAAACATTAGCATAACTAGTACCTGGTTATGCTATTGCACATCAATGTTCTTGAGTCCAGTTACACATGAAAACTTCCAATTTAGTGTATTTAAAAATATACTTTTTTTCCAGGAGAAAAACTACTAAATTTTTCCTAGTACTAATTTTCCTAGATTCCACTTCATTGTCTAATAGTTCTTTAGGATCTCTCAAGATGGAAGCACCATTACAGACCACCTAATTTATTAGCTGGGAAAGATGATCTATGCCAACATTTTTTATTGGCCCACACATTTTAGTAAATCAAACAGTAAGCTGTTTTATGGCACAGACTGTAGGTTACTCATCTTCTTTGCCCTCCTCACAAGGTTCAGCTGGCACACGTTATATTTCAATAAATATTTGTTAGATGGTTGGATGAATGGATGAAACCAGTGGTTGGCTGGTAAATGTTTAACTATGAGCTCTCTAGAAGAAAATGGAAGTCCTGATTTCTATCATTTATGGACTTCCTCCCACACAGCTGATTTCAAGTTACTAAAGTGATATTTCTAAATGTGGAGTTGGGAAGAGATGTTAACAATTGCCTTTCATGACACTAGGTTCAGCACACACTGGAAGGAACTCAGTTGGACAGTGTGAAACACTAAATTCCCATATTTTCTGATGTTAAACTTGTATAGTTCAGTTAAGCTTCCCAAGAGAAACCGGGTCTTGGGTTATTGCTGGGTCCCTTCCACATGTATTACATTTGTATAAGAAAAAACCTACACATTTTTGCCTATTTTTCAGAGGTGGGTTTTATTACTAATCAGAACACTTGTTATATACCTTTTATTACTGTCAATCCTTATACAACATGGAGGCTAAATTAAATAACTCTCTACAAAAAGGAGTGTGGAACTATGGTATTTTCTGCACCTCTCAATATTGCATTATAACAAAGAGTTTTCTACTTTAAAAAAATCATAGACAATCTAAATATATATATGCAAATTGTATAAGATCATTAAGTGAAGATGATTAACCGATAAAACCAAAACTCAATAGCATTTAATTCTTTGGTAGCCTCACTAGCTTTCATTATGAGTAAACACAAATAAAGGCTTTTCACTAATACAAAATAAAGGAAGACTTACCAAGTATTTCACCTTTACATTGTGTAACAAGAGCAATAAATAAGTTAGAATTTCCTTGAACAAAACTACTATCTAGGAGTAAAAAAATAGTTTTAAAACAGCTAGTAACTCTTCAGCCAATCAGGAACTGTATTAACATAATAACTTCAATAAATATTGACCTAAAGCTTTACTTTAAAGAATATGCTTTTCATTGCTACCTCAACTATGGTGATGTTAAATTCCTTATGATGTGACAGAGCCAGTAGAGAACAGATAGCACAGTCCATCTCTGAACTTCTTTGAACAAAAGTCAAAATACAGAAATAGAAATGTTAAGAACAGGATAAATCCATAAAACCCATAATGTATGCTAACTTCTTAATTTCAGAAGCCTATGTACTATTCCATCTGCCTCACTGAGCAAGAATCTTTTGAAAGAAAAGAAACTTCTATTTGTGATGCTAAAAAGATTGGTTGGCAGTAGCATCAGAGAATCTACACAACTGGAAATAAATAACTAATTAAAGATATAAGGTTACATTAGGAACAGAGCAGGAAAACTTAGAAAGAGCTGACTGAAAAAAGATGACTTGGTTCTTTCATAGATTACATCATCTATTATTGGTAAATATGTCCCATATCTTTCTACCTCATATTACAGAGAATATAAAAGAACTATGGAAAACTTCACATGAAAAGAAATATAGGGACTTCCCTGATGGTCCAGTGGCTAAGACTCTGTGCTCCCAGTGCAGGGGGCAAAGGTTTGATCCTACAAGCAGCAACTAAGAGTTTGCATGCCACAACTAAAGATCCTGCATGCTGTAAAATAAATAAATATTTTTTTAAAAAGAAGCATGCTAATATTCTAATGTAAGGCTAATTCATGAGCGCTGCTGCTGCTGCTGCTGCTATGTCGTTTTAGTCGTGTCCGACTCTGTGCAACCCCATAGACGGCAGCCCACCAGGCTCCCCCGTCCCTGGGATTCTCCAGGCAAGAACACTGGAGTGGGTTGCCATTTCCTTCTCCAATGCATGAAAGGGAAAAGTGAAAGTGAAGTCGCTCAGTCATGTCCGACTCTCAGCGATCCCATGGACTGCAGTCCACCAGGCTCCTCCGTCCATGGGATTTTCCAGGCAAGAGTACTGGAGTGGGGTGCCATTGCCTTCTCCGTCATGAGCGCTAATACATCTTAAAACAATTAACAGAAAGATATGAAGATCGTCAACATGTATGATTCAGAAAATAAACTCATGAGTTACTGAGAAGACAGAAATCGTAGTGTGTACTTAGTCACTCAACTGTGTTCGACTCTTTTCGACTCCACGGACTATAGTCCACCAGGCTCCTCTGTCCACGGGATTTTCCAGGCAAGAATACTGGAGTGGGCTGCTATTTCCTTCCTCATAATGGATATAGAATGAGTTAATCAAATTACAGAAACTAATTTTCTCTTTTGTAGTGTCATTTCACATGCAGTGTCACCTAAAAAGGTAATCAGTCAATCTAGATTATCAATCCATTCCAGAAAAAGAATGAACTAAGTAATGGAATAGCTAAGTCATACACCCATTTATGTTGGGCTTCCCCAGTGGCTCAGCAGTAAAGAATCTGCCTGTAACGCAGGAGATGTGGGTTTGATGCCTAGGTCAGGAAGATCCCCTGGAGAAGCAAATGGCAACCCACTCCAGTATTCTATCCACTATTATATCACAGTGGAGATAGTGAAGGACAGGGATTCATGGGATCACAAAGAGTTGGACATGACTTAGCAACAGTATTCTGTTGTCCGAACAAAAACCACCAGTATTCTTGCCTGGGAAATCCCACAGACAAAGGAGCCTGGAGGACTACATACAGTCCATGGGGTCGCAGAGTTAGACATAATGTGGCAACTAAACAGCAACAATATCCACTTATTAAAGCGACTTTCCCCCCTTAATCAGTATACCGAGACATCCCTTCAATAACATAATATATGAAATATAAAGTGCTAATTATCAATTATTTGCTACCTAATTACATTTTTATTCAATAAACACAGAAGGGGAGTATAATTCATCTGAGTAAGAAAATGATATTAGAAACCTGGGAGGAAAAATAAAAAGAATTTTGATATTCTTAAATATTTCTTACACAAGCTACCTAAAATAAATGCAATATGAAGAACACTGAATTGGTTGGGTTCTATACCCCCTCATAGATTAAAACAGCAACAGAAGCAATGACAGAGCAAACTGAAATGAGTGGATTTCTTTCAAAACAAACAGAAAAGATTGATAATTCAAATAGTTAAAAACTGAAACCCTGAATATGCTGTCCTTCACAAAAGATCAAAGAAATATAACCTGAACTGAAAGAATGACAAGCAATTGAGAGAATATTTTTCTGTTTTGAGAAGGTATTTTCAATTAAAAACAACAACAACACAGCTTTCTTTTAAGAGTCAAAGTGTCTGTGCTGATTCGCTTAGCTGGTGCGTCCAGTGCTGAGGACACTGTAACTGAGGTTTCTATCTCAGTCTTCTCAGTTGTCCTGCCAGAGACTGTTCTTTCAACCCAAGCAGCCATTTGACAGATGCAAGCCACTGGGCCCAGGGGAACACAAGCCAGACAGTGGTGATCAGTGCAAATCTTGAAGGTCACTGGAAAAACAGTGCACTACTGCACCATTAACTGTTAACACTTATGAAGTTTAAAAAAACATTCGCAGGGAAAAATAACTCAGTGATAAGAACTTATAACATTAACACTCACTACCATTCATTACTTGTTCTTCACTTCATGCGAATGTCACCTTATTAAAGAATTCTTTGCCACTCTCTTGTCTCCTTACTCTGCTTATTTGTCTTAGCACTTACCATTAACTGGTATTATATTAAATATTTATTTAGTTAGTGCCTCCCTCTCCCAACTGGAATGTGAGTTGCCTCAGAGAGCAAGGAGTTAGGCTGGTGTATGTTCTCGTGTATCTCTGGCCTTGTGTACAATTAACTGATGAATAAACTGGATGAATTTTGTAATGTATTAAGGGAGTTTAATCCATACTTATCTTTAATATGATATCAAAAAATAATAGATCATTTAGAAGCTAAGACTATATTGTTAATTAGGGAAGCAGAATGTGTTTGTTGTTTATAGGCAACACTGTGTACACCAAAAGAATTTCCAGACTTTTGCCATGGGTTTTCCAGTTTTGGAAGGTGTTCAGCCTCTTTATCACTCATCTCTGTGGGACTGTTCAATGGCAAACATGGCACACAGGACAGCGGGACTGGCTGATCAGTTCAATCTCAGTAATACAATTGAAATTGCCAAAACCAAACCCACAAATCTTCCTCAATCAGACTATCAGAACTAAATGTGTGGGAAAAGAAACAGAATAACTATTTATAAATTAAGGCTTTAAAGATGCTACAGTTTATTTTTTCAATACCAGTAATGTAACACAGAAATAGACTAGAATTTGATGGATAATGTATAGATAGTACCCATATGCTCCTCCCAGTTTTTCTGCTTGCTGAATTTTAAAAATGTCAAATTATTAATAGATTAATTGGAGGATAAATGGCCAAATACTATAGGAAGATTGCAAGTAAAGGAAAGGTCATGTGATATCCAATGCAATCACCTAAAGAATTTCCAAACGTCAACAGTTAGGCTAAGGGACTACTATTCTATCTTCTTCAGGTGTAAATGTATTTATTTGAGGCCATGTGCAACAGAATCTCTCCACAATCATACTGCAAATCAGTGACAGGATTAGATTCGCTACTAACTCTCAGCTTTTCTACCTTATTTTGCAGTCATTGTTCTCAAAAACTTTGCCAACCCTAATGTGAAATGGCAAGAACACTGGACAAGAAATCAGGGGACCTGGGACTTGATCCTGGTTCAATAATTATAATTTTAGCTGTATTAATGTTGCTAATTTATTTAAGATGTTACTTTAAGTGAAGTTACTTTTTAAAAATTTAGATAACTTTAGGCTTTCTCTCAGCAATGTTATGAAATTACATGTTCAATATAATACTGATTTTTCTACTTTACATAAAAATACCCAAATGATAAGGCATGTCCACTCATTTACCATGAGTGATACATAAACCACACTTTCAGAAGCATTAAAGATGATTTTTTTTTAAGGCCCTTCATAGCTCTAAAATTCTAATTGCTAACTAAATCTCACAGTTTTGACAGCCTAAGAGCCAGGGTCTAAAATTATAATCTCATCAATTTCATGAGCAAAGTCGTAAGCCCCCTACCATTTCCCACAACACTGCTTCTTCTATAGGCACCCAGTTGGCTATTACCCTAACAAAAGGACTCCTTTACTTTTACTTTAGGGTTTTTTCTTTAAAAACAAAAATGATTTGGATCACTGAATAAAAACTGGGAGAAAAAGCACAAATCACTAAATAAAAGGAATACATGTGTTTCTTAATGAAGCTCTGACAACAAAAATGGATTTGCCTCTCCTGATTCTAAATAGTCCAATTTTCTTTCCCCACCACTTCCCTTTCCCCACTCTTTAATTAATTAATGTTCGTTTTCCTTGGTCTGCAAAACCTCTTTAAGCGGACACTGAAGCCTCCCCATGAGAACTGATTATGTCTAAGAAAGATGACACAAGTACACAGAAGGGTCACCAGCTGGTGACTACTATTTTGGTAACAATTATTTCACTTCTATCACTGTTTCTAATACCTGAACCAGCCAGATGCCATCTTTTGTGTCTTCTACAAGCTCATAGAAGTGCATTTCACCACTGAAATTGGTACTAGAAACAGATTCAGATGCTTCTTCTTCTTTGAGTGCAGAATAAAGCTCACCTTCCATCAGGTCACCTGAAGAAAAGAAAAAACATTAATAAGATTTCAAAAATCTCATGTTTCAATAATTAATTCTATTTTATATGATGTCATTGTTCTTGCATTGCATTCTACAGAAGAGTAGAACATGAATACATCTGTTTAATATTCACACATTCATTATGTAAGAACCTTCTATGTGTCAGGCAAAAATGAACAAAACAGTCTTGGGGTTATCACATAATTCATTAGGAAATTATTGAATTTATATCAGCCCCCAAAGCCATCACAGTATTATTTAGCTTGTGTCCAGGTATTTTATTTAAATACTGGATTTAAATACACTATTTAAACTTTTAAATAGTATGATTCATATACTTCTGACTTACAAAAATTAGAAAAGGGTTTACAAAATTGACCATCATCACCTGCATGAAATAGCAACAAGGCTTATGTGACTTGAAGGTCAGATACAAAAGATTATCTATAAGAACAAATTTCATATTCATACACACTTACAGTGCAAATTTATAGTTTGTATCATGAAATAATAAAGAAAATACTACCATCAAATTAACTTTTGTCAATTGTTCACAAGGCAAAACAAGCGCCATATCATGATGATAGCAGCAAAACCATTCACAGCAAATACTTAAACTATAAAGTTAAACTGCTTTATAAATTGCTGGATGTGCTATAAAACATGGGATCTGAGCCATATTTTTGTGGGCTGTGCGTATTCTTTAAATATTATGTGCACTGTTTGTATGCTCAAAGTTACAAGCATTTTTAGGCCCAAAGGAAGGCAATGCTAAATAAAATCAAAATCAAAAGAAAAAAGATGTGTTATCAAATCAATCATGAAAAATGATTTGGCTTGGGCAGTTAAGGCACTTTTTATTTCTAAACCTAGAGAGTTTATTTATTAGAGATCTTTTACCTTACTCTATTCCCTCTATACTACACCCCAGCCATGGGAGAAATAAAAGTAATCAAAAACCAGTCAGTAAACAAGAGGCACAATTTTATGCAAATAACACACAATTTTATGTTTTCTTTAAAGAAAAAATATCACTTTTACAGAGAATGTTTACTCTTCTGTCCCAGTAATGATCCTAACTGTAACCAACAAACATGTGGGTGCTAAAGTCCTCTGAAGTTAGTATTCTTGTCTACCACACTGCATGGCTGTATGATACTAAATGAGGAAAAAAACTGTCTTATAAAAGACACACAGCTGACAGATATACCTGAAACAACAACAAAAAAGTTAACTATCAGTTTCAACTGCTTCCTACAGCAACCCAAAATGCCTTTCTCAAATTACAGTACCACCCCTCTTCCAGGAAGTGTGTCTAAACAAAGATATAGTTTGTCCAGGGGTGAAAAAAAATTACGCATATTTCTCACTCAAATCCTACCCCAAAACTAAGTTATTGCAACTGCATGCATTAACATGTTAAACGTCTCTTGGCTCAGTTCTATTTCTCAACCCATTTAAGTTGATACAGCAGTGCTTGTGGTACAGAAGGGAAAAAACAGTTTTCATCCAAGGTACAATTTAAAAAAATCATTACAGAAATAGAAATAAACTCTTTCAAAACAAACAAGGTAGGCATTCCACAAAAAAAAAAAAAAATCACCTTATTTTCACCAAATTTAAAGTATGAAAAGCTAATACTGCATCATGTACACTTTCTCTAAATTTAGACTCATTATTTCAAATTTAAATCTTAAAAAAAATGTTCTCCCATTTAATTTGGCATCAGATGTTCACTAAACTTACTGTGATTACCATTTCATGACGTATGTAAATCATCATGCTACACACCTTAAACTTGTACAGTGCTGCACGTCAATTATATCTCAATAAAATTGGAAGAAAAAAATAAAATAAAATTGAAATCCTAGGCCTAAATGCTTCTTTGATATTAAATACTTCAGGAACGTTTTTCCCTCCGGGTAACTTGCTATTACTACGGTGACAGATGCTTCGATCCATAGACAACGTTATGGGGGTTCTTCTTTTCTTATGGCCTTATGAATTTCAACTGACAAATCACGCTTTCCAGTTTGTGACTGGTTGACATTTCCGAATTTTGGGAAAACCACTCCGTAAACAACGCTAAGAAGCGGCACTTGAAACTGTTATTTTAAAATCATCTTAGGAAGACAAGTCAACACCCCTACAAATAATTCCAGGCCCCGTCTGAAAACTGGGGTTTACTCCTTTTTTCTTTTTTTTGGGTGGGGAGGTAGAAAAACTGGACAAAGAAAATCTAGGCGGCTCTGGAAGTAATCTACTTAACCCTTCGAGGTATCGACTCATCCTGGGAGACCACCTCTCTCGCCCACGAGTAGAGGGGACCCTGGGGGAGCAGATACTTGCCTGACTTTTCCACCAGTTCCCGGACATCCTTCTTCTCGGGCAACCCCGAATACCCCAGCCCCCGACACTCCAGGATGGTCTTCAGCTTCTTGAAGCTCAGAGCCACCGGATCCACCAGCTGGGTGGCAAAGATGCCAGTTTCATACCACACAATGGCCTCAAAAAACCTGGCCAGGACGAAAAGGACCAGAAAATAGAGGAGCAAGAAAAAAAGCTTCAGCCACATCTTCCCCTGCGTCTCCTCTCTTTTCAGAGAGCTCAGAATACGGAGAGGAGGAGGATAGACTCGGGGGGTGCGTGGGCGAGGGCACCAGCTCGCCGTGGGGTCCTGGCTGCCGTCACCGCGGGGCCATCCCCGGCGGGAGGCAGGTGGACCGGGGTGGGTGGGGGGTGGTTATGTGTCGGGGTGAGGAACAGATGACCAGGGGCAGAGACGCAGGGACTCGCGCGGGGCCTTCCCGTCAAGACGCCAGAAACCACCCCGGCGGGGGCACTAAAAAAACTCCATCAATTAAACCCCGATAGGAGGGCAGCGCGGGAAGAGCCCGAGGGGAAAAACAAGAGGAGGGACGTTTCCCCGGGCGGGGAGGCACTGATCGAGGTGGCGGGGTCGGCCTTCCAGCACCGTGATCTTAGCGAAGGGGGAGGCCAAAAGAAAAAAAAAAAAAAATCATTCAGGTCCACAAAGGAAGCGGGGGTCGGGCTGCAGGCCGGGGCCGGACGACGGCAGGCCCAGGAGGCGGTTGGGGCCGGCCGGGCCAAGGCCGGGCTCCAGCGACCGCGGTCAGGAGGGCGCGGCGCTCGGCCGGGCCAGGCCCGGGGCCCAGCGCGGGGAGGAGCGGCCGCTGCAGCGCCGCGCCCGGCGCCCAGGCTCCAGGCCCCGCCGGCAGCCCAGGCTCCGCGAGAAGCGCGAAGGACACGGCGACGGCCGCGGCTCCAGGTTCGCTCAGGCAGGCAGGCTGCGCCTTTCAGGCGGGCGGGCACCGCGACGCGGCCCGGCCCGTGAGGGGGCGTCGCAGTCTCTGCAGAACGAAATGGGGGCGCGCGAGACGACGGTCCGGGAGGGGGAAAAAAAAAGCAGAAATAGGCCCCAGACGGCTTCCCGGGACGGCTATCGGGCGGCCTCCCGGTCACGAAGCTCCCGCCCGGCTCGGATGAGCCGCGCGGGTCCCGGCCGCCGTCCCCGACGTCCCCGCCACCTCACGAGGCCGCGACCGTCGCCTCCAGAGTAGAGGATCAGCCGCGGCCGCGGCCGGAGCCGAGACATAACAACTGACGTCGGCTGCGGGGCGGGGGAAGGGCGGGGCTAAGAGGGAGGGCGGGGAGAGGGCGGGGCCAAGAGGGGAGCGCCCGCGGGCGGCGTTGAGGAGGGGTGGGTGCGGGGAAGGAACTGGGCGCCCCAGCCTAGGGGCAAGCAAGCAGAGCCGATCTGCAGACACGGTGCGTGCTCTAGACCTCTCCCGAAGCTGCCTCTCCAGTGTCTTTTTCTCTCTCCTTTCTTTTGCCTTGCACATGTTTTAGTGATTGATCTTGTCTGAGGGTTGGACTTAGGACTGTGTCGCTTTGTGTATTTTTCGGTGAAAATGGGGCAGTTAATTCAAACTAGTCAGTCCTAAAGGAAATCAACCCTGAATATTCGTTGAAAGTCCTGATGCTGAAGCTCCAAATACTTTGGCTATTTGATGCGAAGAATCTACTCATTAGAAAAGACCCTGGTGCTGGGAAATTTGAGGGCAGGAGAAGGGGACGACGCAGAACGAGATGGTTGGATGTCATCACTGATTCAATGGACTTGACTTTAAGCAAGCTCCCTGAGATAGTGAAGGACAGGGAAGCCTGGTGTGCTGCAGTCCAGGGGGTCGCAAAGAGTCAGACACGCAAAGAGTGACCTCTTAAAATAGGTAAAAACCAAAAGGTACGTTTTTGCCGAGTCCTGGTTAACTGGGGAAATCTTGGCACAGTTGGTTTGAGGTGGTAGAAGGTGAAACCTGGAAAACAATGATTTGCCATCTTTAGGTGAGGATGTAGTAGCTTGTACGTTTATGTGTTGGAAGAAGTTTGGCCAAAAAGAGAACCAGAATTAGGCCCACCAGTCCCTGTCCATTTCAAGGCCCTCCTCACTCCTTGCCTTTTCAGTCTCAGGAGTGATAAAAAGCCAGGTATTGAAGCACTGAGTTCCCAGGACAAAGGGTTGTTGCCTGTGGATATGTACCAGTGCAAAGTTTCCTCACTGTTTTCTTTCCTTACCCTCCCTGAGTAAGGCACTGCTAGCAAGAGGAACTTGTATGAAATGAGTAATGTGGTTGAGCACACAGTAGGCGGTTCTGTGTTTAACCCCAATAGAACCTACTCTTCATGTCAATCTCTGTGTTAGTCTTGAGGGAGAAGGGGGTTGCATACATATAATCAGTAAGGCTGGCTACTACCAGCCCCCTTATGAGGAAAAAAAAGACCCAGAAATTACAAGAGAAATGTTAGCTATTGTGCAAAGCTATTGAATGTCTTGAACTAGGGGTGAAAGTTGTAGGAAGAATGGGGGTTTGATCCTCAGTCTTGGAGCCAATTAGGAATGGAAGGCAAAGAGTAGTCCATGAGAATGTAGCCTCAGAGTGGTAACCTTTTAAAATAAAGGAAGCAAGGGCATCTCAATGTCCAGCTGCTGGAAGAGGATTTAGTAAGGACCGACACAGGGCAGGGAGAAAGAATCAGAGGAGTATAGAAATGTACAATTACCTCTTGGCCTCTGCTTCTGTGTCTTAACTAGCCTCAGTGTGGCTTTGTTTCTGGGGCTGGCAGATAAATGTGGGAGACTATATTAGACGTTCTAAAATGCTTGGTTCTGAAATTTCAGAATCCTTGGGCATGTTACAGTGATGTTGTTACTGGATAATATTGCTGTCCAAACCCTGACATATAAAATGAGATTCTTCACCTCAAATTGTACTCACTGGTGGGGAAAGACTGACCGAAAACTCAAATACAGTTATAAACGAGGGGTGTGTGTGTGCTAAGTAGCTTCAGTCCTGACTCTTTGCAACCCTATGGACTGTAACCCGCCAGGTTCCTCTGTCCATGGGCTTCTCCAGGCAAATATACTGGAGTAGGTTGCCATTTCCTCCCCCATGGAATCTTCTCCACCAGGGATCGAACCTGCATCTCTTCTGTCTCCTGTATTGGCAGGTGGGTTCTTAGAGGGGCAGGTGGGGAAAATTGAGCTGAGGACTGGAAAGGAGTTATTAAAGAACACTTTTGACATTTTGTGTTTAACTGCATCCCATCCCAGCAGTTGTGGCCTTGTTCCCTCAAGGTTTAGTTCCGTTCAGTTCAGTAGCTCAGTTGTGTCTGACTCTTTGCAACCCCATGGACTGTAGCACGCCAGTCATCCTTGTCCCTCACCCACTCCCAGAGCTTACTCAAACTCACATCCATCCAGTCACTGATGCCATCCAACCATCTTATCCTCTGTCTTCCCCTTCTTCTCCCACCTTCAATCTTTCCCAGCATCAGGGTCTTTTCCAAAGAGTCAGTTCTTCAAACTAGGTGCCCAAAGTATTGGAGTTTCAGCATCAGTCCTTCCAATGAGCATTCAGGACTGATTTCCTTTAGGATGGACTGGTTGGATCTCCTTGCAGTCCAAGGGACTCTCAAGAGTCTTCTCCAACACCATAGTTCAAAAGCATCAATTCTTCGGCACTCAAATTTCTTTATAGTCCAGCTTTGACATCCATACATGACTACTGGAAAAACCATAGCTTTGACTAGATGGACCTTTGTTGGCAAAGTAATGTCTCTGCTTTTTAATATGCTGTCTAGGTTGGTTATAACTTTCCTTCCAAGGAGCAAGTGTCTTCTAATTTCATGGCTGCAGTCACCATCTGCAGTGATTTTGGAGCCCCCTAAAATAAAGTCTGTCACTGTTTCCACTGTTTCCCCATCTATTTGCCATGAAGTGATGGGACCGGATGCCATGGTCTTAGTTTTCTGAATGTTGAGTTTTAAACCAACTTTTTCACTCTCCTCTTTCACTTTCATCAAAAGGCTTTTTACTCCCTTGCTTTCAAAAAATGTATTTCTTTATGTGGTCGCACAGGGTCTTAGTTGCAGCATGTGGGGTCTTCACAGCGGCAAGTGGAATCTTTAGTTGCAACACGCAAACACTTAGTTGTGGCATGTGGGATCCCAGGAGGATGATTTCAGTGTCCACTCTGCCCAGCTGGGCAGATTAAGTAGAATTTCTGTTCAAAGACCAAGATGACAAAAGGATGTTTGGATTATTTATTGTTTTTCCTAATCTGGTTTTTCTAACAGCTAGCCTGCTAGTCTGGGTTCTTGATTTTACATCTCAGATTCTGTTCACTCATGGGATAGCTGAAATGCCTTGTCATTTGGTATTGTGGCAAAAGCATGGGAACCAGAATTAGAGGGCTTGGTCCCAGATAGACTATATCTACTACTGTGTCACCTTGTTAAGAAGTCACAAGATGGCTCTAAACCTCCTTTTTCTCACCTATAAAATGGGATAGGCTGCTTACCCCATGGAGCCATTTACTGTAAAGATTAAATAAGGTAGTGAATGTAAAATTGCTTTGAAACAGACATACCGCTTGTATTTAATTTAAAATAAAGAATTACTTTTAGAGAAAAGGAAAGTCAGTGTCTCTGGTTGAGCTCGATGAGATGAGATTATTTAATTTAGGGTCCAAAGAGCCTCTTTAAATTTTATTTTTATCAAAGTGTTAGTTGTTCTTTGTGTCCAACTCTACAAACTCAGGGACTGTAGCCCATCAGGTTCCTCTGTCCATAGAATTCTCCAGGTTAGAATACTGGAGTGGGTTGCCATTTCCTTCTCCAGGGGATCTTCCCCACCCAGGGACTGAACCCAGGTCTCCTGAATTGCAGGCAGATTCTTTACCATCTGAGCTACCAAGGAATCTCTTAAAAAAAAAAAAAAGTCAAAATATTATCCATATCAAAGAACACTTCAAGACTTCAAAATTGGGACAATTTTGAGAGTGAAAGGGGCAATGGTAACAAAATTATGCCAAACAATCAAGGACAAACTGGGACTACCCTAGGCAAATCCAGATTCTCTGCTTGTCCCTTCTCACTCTGATTCCCGTTCCTCAGAAGTAATAGCTTTCAATTCTAATAAGCATTTTTCTCATGTTTACCTTTCTATTTCCAAATAATAAGCTTCTGTTGCTTTTCTTGATTTTTCCATTTTTATACATTATCTATTGATTTCTTACCATGGAAGATGAAGAATGATCTCTTTTATACCCTCCATTCACACACCATTTCCTGCCCCTCATTCCCAATGTGATTATATTATATATTCATTTTTATATTAATGCATTCATATAAATCTGTTCATAACTGAACCACATCATTTATATTTCCCTTCTGGTGCAATTGTTCATTTTCCCTGTAGTTAATAATTAACTCAAATTTTGGTTTGTTCTATTTTCTAGGGCCCTGTCCACTTATTCATTCCCAAACTCTCTGTATGAACTATCAAACCACTCAAATGTCTAATTTATCAATACCATGTTTCATTTAAAGTAAACCTTCTGTCCTTGGTCTTCCTGCTCTTGGTAGACTGGTTACCCTCCAGACCAATTGTATAGCTGTCATCCCAGGACTACCCTTCACTTCTTTTCTATGTTAGACTCTGTTTATTTTTTGATCCCATGATTACACTTTGTTTTTTTACTTCCTTGTTTGCATGGAACACAACAGCTACAGTGATTTAGTAAGAAAGTGAACTTTGGAGCCCTTCAGTTCAGTTCAGTTCAGTCACTCAGTCGTGTCCGACTCTTTGCGACCCCATGAATCACAGCACGCCAGGAATCCCTGTCCATCACCAACTCCCAGAGTTCACTCAGACTCATGTCCATCGAGTCAGTGATGCCATCCAGCCATCTCATCCTCGGTCGTCCCCTTCTCCTCCTGCCCCCAATCCCTCCCAGCATCAGAGTCTTTTCCAATGAGTCAGTTCTTCGCATGAGGTGGCCAAAGTACTGGAGCTTCAGCTTTAGCATCATTCCTTCCAAAGGACACCCAGGGCTGATCTCCTTTAGGATGGACTGGTTGGACTTCCTTGCAGTCCAAGGGACTCTCAAGAGTCTTCTCCAACACCACAGTTCAAAAGCATCAATTCTTCAGCACTCAGCTTTCTTCACAGTCCAACTCTCGTATCTATACATGACCACTGGAAAAACAATAACCTTGACTAGACGGACCCTTTGTTGGCAAAGTAATGTCTCTGCTTTTCAATATGCTATCCAGGTTGGTCATAACTTTTCTTCTAAGGAGTAAGCGTCTTTTAATTTCATGGCTGCAGTCACCATCTGCAGTGATTTTGGAGCCCCCCAAAATAAAGTCTGACACTGTTTCCACTGTTTCCCCATCTACTTCCCATGAAGCGATGGGACTAGATGCCATGATCTTCATTTTCTGAATGTTGAGCTTTAAGCCAACATTTTCACTCTCCTCTTTCACTTTCATCAAGAGGCTTTTTAGTTCCTCTTCACTTTCTGCCATAAGAGTGGTGTCACCGTGGAGCCCTTACACACCTAAAAATTCCTTTATTCTATTCTTACTCTTTTTTCCCGAAACAAAGACTTGGAAGACAAAAATCTCCTTAATACCCTTCACCAATTCACCGATTGCTAACATTTTTGCTGTAGTTGCTTTATCATGTCTTTTCTCTATCTTGAGTAAAAGCATATTGCTTTTTTAGGGCTTTCCAGGTGGCTCAGTGGTAAAGAATCCACCTGCTAGTGCTGGAGATGCAGGAGAAGTGGGTTCAGTCCCTGAGTTGGGCAGATTCCCTACAGGAGGAAATGGCAACCCACTCCAATATTCTTGCCTGGGAAATACCGTGGACAGAGGAGCCTGGTGGGCTACAGTCCAGAGGGTCACAAAGAGTCAGACACAACTGAGCACGCGTACACATACTATTTTTTTCCTTAAACCTTTCCTTAATAGCTTCAGTTTTTTCCCTGTAATTTCTTTGACTACCTAATTACTGTTTTTCTCCATAAGAAAATCAGGCTTTCCTGGGTGCCTTCTCCAGAAACATGTCCTGCTGTGATTGTGAGAACTGCCCATCCAGTCTTTGGCTGTAGAATGACCTTGTTGATCACAGCATTGGTATTGTGCTGTGCTTTCCAGTGCACTAGGCCATTATCTGGGTTTATCTGGTGGCTCAGCAATAAAGAATCCACCTGCCAATGAAGGAGACACGGGTTTGATCCTAAGTCGGGAAGATTCTCTGGAGAAGGAAATGGCAACCCACTTCAGTATTCTTGCCTGGGAAATCCCATGGACAGAGGAGCCTGGCAGGCTACAAAGTGGAGCCTGGGGTCGCAAAGAGTCAGACAGGACTTAGTGACAGAACACACACAGTCCATTATCTGCAGGAATAGGCAGTGTGGCATTGGAAGACCTATTTGGCACATAAGCTGGAATCTTCAAAAGGAGGAACCTCTTTTTCAGGAGAGACATAGCTGCAAAATGTGGCTTTCAACAGAGCTGAGAGGTAGGCACCCTGTAAGGCAGCTCTCTTGGCACGTTGCTGTGCATTTAATACACAGCCCTTCTCCCCTGGCCAGTCAGCCGGCCAGGAGTCACCGGTCCTCTCATCTTCCAACACCAGGAAAAGCAAGCAGGAGGACCCTGTACAAACACTTTGAAGACAAAGGTAAATAAGGGAAGTAAGCAAACAATAAGTGACCTTTCCTCCTGGAGTAAACTATTCCCTCCCCTGATCGCCTGAAGCTACAATGACACATAGTCTGACCATGAGACAGCTGGCATTGCTACAGAGTTTTCCCACCCAGGACAAAATAAAAATGCAAGCCCCTTGTTCAAAAAAGCAGGAAAAAAGTGCCATTGCAGTGCTACTATATAAAGCTTTTCCTTCCCTTCTGTTCTCTGGACCTGTTAAGATGTTTTTAAATTTGGCAGAGGACGTGAGTGTATGCTAACTTGCTTCAGTTGTGTCTGACTCTTTGTTGGACCCCATAGACTGAAGCCCGCCAGGCCCCTCTGTCCATGAGATTTCCCAGGCAAGAATACTGGAGTGGGTGGCCATGCCCTCCTCTAGGAGATCTTCCTGACTCAGGGATTGAACCCTGCATCTCCTGCACTGCAGGCACATTCATTACCACTGAACCACCTGGGAAGCAGAATATGGAAGTGCCCCAGTGGGGAAGGGCAGTCGTAGAGAGCATGAGGTTGGGCAGGGGCCCTGGATACCAGATGATGGCGGGCCAGATGCCAGGAAATGGGGAGCTGACAGCAGGCAAACCTCGTGTGAGCAAAAGGCTCCAAGGCCTTGGCACATGCTCCAGTGTTAATCAGATCTCACTTATAAAACACAAATCCAAAGAAAAAATTATTTAGAATTTCAAGACGGCAACAATTAAACTCCAAGCACCCACAGAGTCCCTCTGAACCTGGGGTCTCGAGCCTCTGCTTTGTCACATACCCATGAAGCCAGTGTGTGGGATGGACTTATTGAAATCAGTGAAGGTCCAGAAAATCCTTTATTTTTTTATCACATTTGTGGTATGTCATAAACTGCTGTAGATGGTTTTATTTTTTCACATAACCCTTCCTGGATGCCGTCTGCAAGGCTTAGCTCCTCCCCTTTTCAGCCATTCTCTGGCATATTACAGATCCTCTCAAAGCCTTATCTGTAAAACAGAAATAAAACAATGATCTTATAAGATTGTTGTGAGGACTTAATGAAGCTGATAAGGCACTAAGCTTAGTTAGTGGCTCGTGTTCTTAACAAGTGGGCATTAACGTACATATGTGTATTTGCCCACATACGTGATACACATACAGCATTGCATGACACACAGGGGTGGTACCAGAGTACATGAAAAGTGTGAAAAGGCGTTAGTCACTCACTCGTGTTCAACTCTTCGCGACCTCAAGGACTGTAGCTCACCAGGCTCCACTGTCCACGGAATTCTCCAGGTAGGAACACTGGAGAAGGTATCCATTCCCTTCTCCAGGGGATCTTCCTGATCCAAGCATTGAACCTGGTCTCCTGTACTGCAAACTGATTCTTGACCATCTGAGCCACCAGGGATACATAGAAGGTACTTAATAAATCTGTTTTTCTGGACAAAGAACATAGATACTAGGAAATTTTTAAAATGTCAGTGTGGCGAATGAATGCTTTTAAATGCAGTGCAAGGCAAATATGACTTGATTATTTAAAGAAGAAAGTATAAAAGTGCTTATAAAAAATTCAAACCTGCTTTGATAGGATAATTTAAAAACTAATCATAGCTGAATTAAGGACATAAAGAAAATGAATGAAGTCCTGAATGTTCTAGTGGTTTTCCCTACTTTCTTCAATGTAAGTCTTAATTTGGTAAAAAGGAGTTCATGATCTGAGCCACAGTCCGCTCCTGGTCTTGTTTTTGTTGACTGTATAGAGCTTCTCCATCTTTGGCTGCAAAGAATATAATCAATCTGATTTCGGTGTTGACCATCTGTTAATGTTCATGTGTAGAGTCTTCTCTTGTGTTGTTGGAAGAGGGTGTTTGCTATGACCAGTGCGTTTTCTTGGCAAAACTCTATTAGTCTTTAGTCTTTCTGCTTCATTCCGCATTCCAAGGCCAAATTTGCCTGTTACTCCAGGTGTTTCTTGACTTCCTACTTTTGCATTCCAGTCCCTTATAATGAAAAGGCCATCTTTTTCGGGTGTTAGTTCTAAAAGGTCCTGTAGGTCTTCATAGAACCGTTCAACTTCAGCTTCTTCAGCGTTACTGGTCAGGGTGTAGACTTGGATTACCGTGATATTGAATGTACTGATAATCCTACTGTAAGCACAAGATAATTACAATGGTGTGATCACTCACCTAGAGCTAGACATCCTGGAATGTGAAGTCAAGTGGGCCTTAGCATCACTATGAACAAAGCTAGTGGAGGTGATGGAATTCCAGTTGAGCTATTTCAAATCCTGAAAGATGATGCTGTGAAAGTGCTACACTCAATATGCCAGCAAATTTGGAAAACTCAGCAGTGGCCATAGGACTGGAAAAGGTCAGTTTTCATTCCAATCCCAAAGAAAGGCAATGCCAAAGAATGCTCAAACTACCGCACAATTGTACTCATCTCACATGCTAGTAAAGTAATGCTCAAAATTCTCCAAGCCAGGCTTCAGCAATACGTGAACCGTGAACTTCCAGATGTTCAAGCTGGTTTTTGAAAAGTCAGAGGAACCAGAGATCAAATTGCCAACATCCGCTGGATCATAGAAAAAGCAAGAGAGTTCCAGAAAAACATCTATTTCTGCTTTATTGACTATGCCAAAGCCTTTGACTGTATGGATCACAATAAACTGCAGAAAATTCTGAAAGAGATGAGAATACCAGACCACCTGACATGCCTCTTGAGAAACCTGTATGCAGGTCAGGAAGCAACAGTTAGAACTGGACATGGAACAACAGACTGCTTCCAAATAGGAAAAGGAGTATGTCAAACCTGTATATTGTCACCCTGCTTATTTAACTTCTATGCAGAGTACATCATGAGAAACGCTGGGCTGGAAGAAGCATAAGCTGGAATCCAGATTGCCAGGAGAAATATCAATAACCTCAGATATGCAGATGACACCACCCTTATGGCAGAAAGTAAAGAGGAACTAAAAAGCCTCTTGATGAAAGTGAAAGTGGAGAGTGAAAAATTTGGCTTAAAGCTCAACATTCAGAAAACGAAGATCATGGCATCCGGTCCCATCACTTCATGGGAAATAGATGGGGAAACAGTGGAAACAGTGTCAGACTTTATTCTGGGGCTCCAAAATCACTGCAGATGGTGATTGCAGCCATGAAATTAAAAGACGCTTACTCCTTGGAAGGAAAGTTATGACCAACCTAGAAAGCATATTGAAAAGCAGAGACATTACTTTGCCAACAAAGGTCCGTCTAGTCAAGGCTATGGTTTTTCCAGTGGTCATGTATAGATGCGAGAGCTGGACTGTGAAGAAAGCTGAGCACTGAAGAATTGATACTTTTGAACTGTGGTGTTGGAGAAGACTCTTGAGAGTCCCTTGGACTGCAAGGAGATCCAACCAGTCCATTCTGAAGGAGATCAGCCCTGGATGTTCTTTGGAAGGAATGATGCTAAAGCTGAAACTCCAGTACTTTGGCCACCTCATGCGAAGAGTTGACTCATTGGAAAAGACTCTGATGCTGGGAGGGATTGGGGGCAGGAGGAGAAGGGGACGACCGAGGATGAGATGGCTGGATGGCATCACTGACTCGATGGACGTGAGTCTGAGTGGTCACAAAGAGTCGGACAACTGAGCGACTGAACTGAACTGAAGCACATGTTTGATTTCCTTGATTAGCATTTTCATTTTTAAAAGTATTTGCCAATTTTATATCTTAAATGACATCTCATTGCTGTTTTGATTTAAATTATGTATTTGAATAATAAATTACTTCTTTCCTCATCTTGTGAGTTTATTGTTCATGTATATTTTTACTTTGAATTGCCTGTGTCCTTAGACCATTTTAACTAAGATGTTTTTGTTTTAAACAATTACAAATATTTAAAAATGCATTTTTAAAATACAGAAAATAATACAGCAGACACAGCACGTCTCTGTGTTTTTCAGAAAGACATCCTGCTGGGCTTGAGGTCGGATCTGTATTAATACAATCTGCCATGTTGCTAAAAAAAAAAGGTAAAATGTTTACCTTTTTTACATACTGATATGCAAATGTTTTTTGGCTTTGCTGCATGGCATGTGGGATCTTAGTTCCCCAACCAGGGATGGAACTTGTGCCACTGGTGCCTGTGTGCTAAGTTGCTTCAGTCGTGTCCACTCTGTGACCCCATGGACGATAGCCCACCAGGCTCCTCCATCCTTGGGATTCTCCAGGCAAGAATGCTGGAGTGGTTTGCCATGCCCCACTCCAGGGGATCTTTCCAACTCAGGGATCAAACTGGTGTCTCTTATGTCTCCTGCATTGGTAGGAAGATTTTTTATCACTAGCACCATCTGGGAAACCCTCGACCCGGTTAATCACTGGACCACCAGGAAGTCTCGAAAATGTTTCTTGTAACATTAAGGTGCTAACCTTTTCCTATGATATAGAGTTTTTGCTTTAATATTTGACCAATTCTTTTGACCAATTCATCAAAGTAACTGAAAAGAACAGGACAAAAGGAAAATAAACAAAAATTTTAGTTGGATATGAGAAACAATTTCTTGAGGATAAAAAAAATAAATGCAGGAGAAGGAAATTATCGTTATGGAATCTTTGACCCTCCATCTCTCTTCTATGATTTACATTAAATTTAACTGGCTAGGAAACAGAAGCTAGACCAAATGGTTGTTCATATTTTCCTAGATTCTAGGAAGAACTAATTTCAAAATTAGTAGGAAAAGTTCTGGGTCACATGGCTAATTTAACTTAATATGTGTGTTCTTCACCACTGTAAGCAGAATAACTGTACCTTGCAGGATTTCTGAATAAGAGCTGCTAACTCTACTGATCCCTGAGTCTGAAATTCAGTATTTGGATGCAATCTCAAAAATGACAGCATGATCTCTGTTTGTTGCCAAAGCAAACCATTCAATACCATGGTAATCCAAGTTTGTGCCCGACCAGTAATGCTGAAGAAGCTGAAGTTGAACGGTTCTATGAAGACCTACAGGACCTTTTAGAACTAACACCCAAAAAAGATGTGCTTTTCATTATAGAGGACTGAAATGCAAAAGTAGGAAGTCAAGAAACACTGGGAGTAACAGGCAAAATTGGCCTTAGAGTACAGAATGAAGCAGGGCAAAGGCTAATAGAGTTTTGCCAGGAGAAGGCATTGGTCATAGCAAACACCCTCTTCCAACAACACAAGAGAAGACTCTACACATGGACATCATCAGATGGTCAACACCGAAATCAGATTGATTATATTCTTTGCAGCCAAAGATGGAGAGGCTCTATACGGTCAGCAAAAACAAGATCGGGAGCTGACTGTGGCTCAGGTCATAAACTCCTTATTGCCAAATTAAGACTTAAATTGAAGTAAGTAGGGAAAACCACAAGACCATTATGATATGACTTAAATCTCTTACACTTGTACAGTGGAAGTGAGAAATAGATTTAAAGGACTAGATCTGATAGAATGCCTGATGAACTATGGACTGAGGTTTGTGACATTGTTCAGGAGACAGGGATTGAGACCATCCCCAAGAAAAAGAAATGCAAAAAAGCAAAATGGCTGTCCAAGGAAGCCTTACAAATAGCTGTGAAAAGAAGAGAAGTGAAAAGGAAAGATATACCCATTTGAATGCACAGTTCCAAAGAATAGCAAGGAGAGACAAGAAAGCCTTCCTCAATGATCAATGCAAAGAAATAGAGGAAAATAATAGAATGGGAAAGACTAGAGATCTCTTCAAGAAAATTAGAGAGACCAAGGGAACATTTCATGCAAAGATGGGCCTGATAAAGGACAGAAATGGTATGGACTTAACAGAGGCAGAAGATATTAAGAAGAGGTGGCAAGAATACACAGAAGAACTGTACAAAAAAGATCTTCACAACCCAGATAATCACAATGGTGTGATCACTCACCTAGAGACATCTTAGAATGTGAAGTCAAGTGGGCCTTAGGAGGCATCAGTATGAACAAAACTAGTAGATGTGATGGAATTCCGGTTGAACTCTTTCGAATCTTAAAAGGTGATGCTGTGAAAGTGCTGCACTCAATATGCCAGCAAATTTGGAAAACTCATCAGTGGCCACGGAGTGGAAAAGGTCAGTTTTCATTCCAATCCCAAAGAAAGGCACTGCCAAAAGAATGCTGAAACTACCACACAGTTGCACTCATCTCACACACTGGTAAACTAATGCTCAAAATTCTCCAAGCCAGGCTTCAGCAATACGTGAACCGTGAACTTCCAGATGTTCAAGCTGGTTTTTGAAAAGGCAGAGGAACCATAGATCAAATTGCCAACATCCACTGGATCATAGAAAAAGTGAGAGAGTTCCAGAAAAACATCTATTTCTGGTTTATTGACTATGCCAAAGCCTTTGACTGAGTGGATCACAATAAACTGTGGAAAATTCTGAAAGAGATGGGAATACCAGACCACCTGACTTGCCTCTTGAGAAATCTGTATGCAGGTGAGGAAGCAACAGTTAGAACTGGACATGGAACAACATGCATGCGTGCATACTAAGTCGCTTCAGTCATGCCTGACCCTGTGCGATCCCACGGACAGCAGCCCACCAGGCTCCTCTGTCCACGGAATTCTCTAGGCAAGAGTACTGGAGTGGGTTGCCATTTCCTTCTCCACACAGAACAACAGACTGGTTCCAAATAGGAAAAGGAGTATGTCAAACCTGTATATTGTTACCCTGCTTATTTAACTTATATGCAGAGTACATCATGAAAAACGCTGGGCTGGATGAAGCATAAGCTGGAATCCAGATTGCCAGGAGAAATATCAATAACCTCAGATATGCAGATGACACCACCCTTATGGCATGAAGTGAAGAAGAATTAAAGAGCCTCTTGATGAAAGTGAAAGTGGAGAGTGAAAAAGTTGGCTTAAAGCTCAACATTCAGAAAACGAAGATCATAGCATCCAATTCCATCACTTCATGGGAAATAGATGGGGAAACAGTGGAAATGGTGTCAGACTTTATTTTTTTGGGCTCCATAATCACTGCAGATGGTGACTGCAGCCATGAAATTAAAAGACTCCTACTCCTTGGAAGGAAAATTATGACCAACCTAGACAGCGTATTAAAAAGCAGAGACATTACCTTGTCAACAAAGGTCCGTCTAGTCAAGGCTATGGTTTTTCCAGTAGTCATGTATGGATGTGAGAGTTGGACTGTGAAGAAAGCTGAGTGCTGAAGAATTGATGCTTTTGAACTGTGGTGTTGGAGAAGACTCTTGAGAGTCCCTTGGACTGCAAGGAGATCCATCCAGTCCATCCTAAAGGAGATCAGTCCTGGGTGTTCATTGGAAGGACTGATGTTGAAGCTGAAACTCCAATACTTTGGCCATCTGATGCGAAGAACTGACTCATTTGAAAAGACCCTGATGCTGGGAAAGATTGAGGGCAGGAGGAGAAGGGGACGACAGAGGATAAGACGGTTGGATGGCATCACCAAGTCAATGGACATGGATTTGGGTGGACTCCAGAAGTTGTTGATGGACAGGGAAGCCTGGCGTGCTGCAGTTCATGGGGTCACAAAGAGTCGGACATGACTGAGCGACTGAACGGAATGAAACTGAGTTTTGAATCTAAGTTCTTTTTTTTCATATCTATATACGATTGTTCCAGCACAGTTTATTAAAAAAAACTATACTTTCTTCACCAAGTTGTGCCTTTGTCAAAAACCAGTTGTCCAGATATATGTATGAGCTTATTTCTGAACTTCCTATTTTATTCCACTGATTTATTTTTCTATCTTTATGTTAATACCATACTGTCTTCATTAGTGTGGCTTTATAATAATCCTTGAAGTCAGGCAGTGTTATACCTTGAAATTTGTATGCTTTTTTTCAGAATGGTTGGGCTATTCTAGATTCTTTGCATTTCCTTAAAAATAGTAGAATCAGCTTGTCTATCTCTATAAAAAATCTTGTTGGGAGTTTGATTTTAATTGCATTGAGTCTATAGATTAATTTGAGGACACTTGGACATCCATGACATTGAGTCTTCAGGTCCATGAACATCTTGTCTTTCCATTTAATTAGGTCTTCTTTAATTTCTTTCAGCAATACTTTGTAGTTTTAGTGTACAGTCTTTTACTTCTTTTGTTAAGTATATCACTATTTTTTCTGTTATTGTTCATGGTAATATTTTTATATTCAAATTTCTAATTATTTGTTGCTACTACAGAAAAATATACTTGATTTTTGTGCATTGATCTTGTAGCCTATAACCTTACTGGTCTCAATTATTAGTTCTAATAGCTTTAAGAAAAGATTCCATCATATTTTCTTCATAGATCATTATGTCATCTGCAAATAAAAATGGTTTGTATTTTCTTTTTCAACCTGGATGTCTTTTATCTATTTATTTATTTTTCCTTGCCTGAATGCGCTGAACCACCGCAAGTTTTGAATTGAAGTGATAAGAGCAGACATTCTTACCTGTTTCCCGATCTTATGAGGAAAGTATTCAGATTTTCACCATTAAGAATAATGGTAGCTGTAGTATTCTTTAGATGACCTTTATGAGGTTGAGGAAGCTCCTTTCTAATTTTAGCTTACTAAGAGTATTTCTTAGAAATGGATGTTGAGGGACTTTCCTGGTGGTCTAGTGGTTAAGAGTCTACTTTGCAATGCAAGTGAGAAGGGTTCAATACCTGGTCAGGGAACTGAGATCCCACCTGCTGCGGAGCAAATAAGCCAGCAAGCTATAACTGAGCCTGCATGCCACGACTAGGAGTCCGTGCACCTCAAAGAAAGATCACACGTGCCACGACTAAGACCTGAATCAGCCAAATAAATAAAAATAAGAAGTAGTTTTAAAAAAGAAATGGATGGTGAGTTTTGTCTTCATAAGCATATGGTTTTTATTTTTAATTTGTATGTTGAGGTATATTGATTGACTTTTAAATGTTAAACAGACCTTCTAAGTCACGGTTCCAAGTTAAACTTCATTTGATCATATGATATTTTATACTTTTAATATATTATTGAATTCAATTTGCTAACACTTTGTATAGAGTTTTTGTTCTATAGTCTTCTTTTCTTGTAATGCCTTTTTGTCTTGCTTCATTTAAAAGGTAATCCTGGCTTCCTAGGATGAGCTGAGAGCTATTCTCTTCTTTGATATTTTTGGAAAAGTTTGTGTAGAATTGGTAATATTTCTTCTTTAAATGTGTGCTGAAATTCACCCATGAAGTCATCTCAGCCCAGAGTTTCTTTGAGGCGAGTTTTGAATTATACAGCTTTTCCTAAAGGGCTATTAAGATTATTTATTGCTTCTTGAGTGAGCTTTGGCAATTTTTGTTTTTAAAGGAAATTGTCTATTTCATCTACTTTTCATATTTATTAGCATAAATTTGTCGCTTAATAATGCCTAACTGTCCCTTTAATATGCATAGAATCTGAAGAGATAGCACCTCTCTCATTCTTAATATTTGTCATTTATGCATTCTATTTTTCCCAATAAGTCTGGTAAGAATTTTATCAACTTATCAATTGTCTCAAAGAGGCAGCTTTTGATTTCATTGATTTCTCTATTGTTTTTCTGTTTTCTATTTTATTGATTTACACTTTGATCTTTTTTATTTTCTTCTGCTTCTTCTGGGCTGAATTTGCTTTTATTTTTCTAATGACTTAAGATTATCGATTTGCAGTCTTTCGTTTATTCTAATCTAGATGTCTAATTCTATAAATTTCTCCCTCAAAATTGCCTTTGGAGTATCCTACAAATTCTAATTTATTTTTATTAGTTCAAAGTAATTTTTAACTATCCTTTTAATTTCTTCTTTCACTCATGTCTTCTTCAGAAGTGTGTTTTTTAGTTTCCAAATATTTGGAGATTTTGTAAAGAGTATTCTGTTATTAATATCTGATTTAATTCTATTATGGTCAAAGAACATACTAAGCATAGCTTGTGAATCATGGTAGGACAACTACAGTTTAGTATCAACCAAAGGGAAATTATTGTCTTTCAGGAAACCCTCAGAGTCAACCAAAGGTGCTGTAATCATTTAGTTCCCAGTTTATTTCAAGTTTACAAATATTTGTTGAATATTGATTATATATGCTTAATCCACAAAATTGTTGACATTGTTGTTCAATTGCTCAGTCATGTCTGACTCTGTGACCCCATGGACTGCAGTATGCCAGGCTTCCCTGTCCTTCACCATCTCCCAGAGTTTGCTCAAACTCACGTCCGCAGAGTTGGTGATGCCATCCAACCATCTCATCCTCTCGCCCCCTTCTCCTCCTGCCTTTAATCTTTCCCAGCATCAGGATCTTTTCCAATGGGTCAGCACTTCATATCCAGTGGCCAAAGGAAAGTCGAGTGCCTAATCTCAAGGAACTTGCAATCTAGATATGAACTACTGATACCAGGAAATACATGGTAAAATCAAAAGGTGGATAAACAAGAGAAAAGAGGGGTTCAAGGAAGGGAAGAATTGAGAAAAGCTTCACATTAGAGGTGGGACTTAAGAAGAGACTGGAAAAGTGTTCAAGTTTGACAGGTGGAGATGGTGGGACGGTCCTTCAGGTAGAAGAAATAGGATAAGCTCAGCAACAGGAAAACACAGTACATGCTTGGGAAACTTTCCCTTGACTGAAGTTTAGGGGAGTGGTGGGAGATAAGCGGAATGTTCTATAGGATTCTGAGGTCTTTATACTTACTGAAGAGGCATTTGGGTGCCATCAAGATTTTTTGAGCCCCAAAGTTACTTTATTCACCCCCGACATTTGCTCCGTAAAGTCTTAGTGGGACTCCATCCACCACAGAGCTCTGGAAAATGTCAAGTGGTTGGATTACATCACTGACCCTTCAGTGGATCCCTGTTGCACTTAGAGTAAAATCAAAACTTCCTGGGTTTTCCTGGTGGCTCAGTGGTAAAGAATCTGCCTGCCAATGCAGGAGACACCATTTTGGTCCCTGGTCTGGAAAGATCCCACATGACATGGAGCAACTAAGCCTGTGTGCCAAAACTATTGAGCCTGTGCTCTGGAGCCCAGGAGCCACAACAACTAAGCCTGTGTCCCACAGCTACTGGAGCTAGTGTGCCCTCAAGCCCATGCACTGCAACAAGAGAAGCCACTGAAATGAGAGGCCTGCCCACTATGATGAAGGGAAGCCACTGGAATGAGAGGTCTGCCCACTGTGATGAAGAGTAGCCCCCACTCACCACAACTAGAGAGAAGCCTCTGCAGCAACAAAGAACCAGCACAGCCAAAAACAAACAAAGAAAGAAAATTATTTTTTAAAAAATAAAAGTTTTTCAGACCTTGCAGAGGCTGCCTTTGGACTCCCTCATCTCCTACCATCGTTTTTCAACTTTATTCAGTACATTCTACCTCCATCAGCTTCCTCTCACTTCTTGAACCATAACTAGGGTTTCTCCCACTCAGGACCTTTGTATTTTCTTTCTTCTGTCCTGAACACTTTCCCAGATCTTTGCATGGTATAGCAGGCAGCCTCTAAGGTATTCCAATCATCCCTATCTCCTGGTGTTCACAACTTTGTATTATCCCCTCCCCTAGAATATGGTTCAAATTTAGTGACTTGCTTTTAGCAAGCAGAATGGAATACAGGTGATGGATTATAAAAGGAAGGAGGTTCTTATGTGGGGTACAGTCTCTCTGGTTCTCTGGCTCATTCTGAGGAAGTCCGCTGCCTACTATGTGGTAAGTGCCAAGTCGCTTCAGTTGTATCTGACTCTTATGACCCCATAGACTATAGCCCACCAGGCTCCTGCATCCATGGGATTCTCCATGGGCAAGAATACTGGAGTGGGTTGCCATGCTCTCCTCCAGGGGATCTTCCCAACCTAGGGATTGAACCTGGACCTTTTATGTCTCCTGAATTAGCAGGCAGGTTCTTTACCATGAGCACCACCTAGGAAACCCCATGGAAAACCCTCATGGTGAGGAACTGATGTCTCAGGCCAACAGGCAGCAAAGAGATCTTCCAACAGCCATGTGAGTGACATTGTAAGCTGATCCTCCCCCAGTAAACTTTGAATTGACTGCAGATCCAGATAACACCTGGATTTTAACCTTTGGGAGACCCTGAGTCAGATACCCAGCCAAGCCATGCCTGGATCACTGACCCACAGAAAACCATGAGGTAAGAAATGTTTATTACTTTAAGTTGCTGAGTTTTGAGGTAATTTGTTATGCAGCCACAGGTAACTAATACACATAGCTGGCTCAGTCTTATTGATCACAGCTTAGCTCACGTATCACCTCCTCAGAGAAGCCTTTTATAACTAGCCAGGCTAAAATAACTTTCTTCCTACTCTTCTCTTCCCAAAGTCACTTTCTAATATGGTGACCTATTTTCTTTCTCCCCTAGAGCTTATTTATGATTGTTACTTATTATTATTATTATTGGCTGTGTCACATGGCTTGAGGGATCTTAGTCATAAAGCTTGTCATCATCTTTAACTCATTTACTTATGTGTTTTCTGACATTTCACAGCTAGAATGCAAACCCCTTAAGGGCAGGATTACTGCCTGACGTGTTCATTGCTCCATCTCCAACACCTAGAATGATGCTTGGATCAGACCCTTGTTGAACAAATGTAAGAGAGTAAAGATTCTGCATTATTTATTCCAGAAACTTCCTGGTGTTTAGCAGAGCCAAGTCCTATGAACCAAGCATAATCGAGCATAATCTGTGCATTTGTAAGAATTTTGACGGCCAACAAAGCCTAGGGATGTTTTCAGTTTTTAGAATAAGATCTGCTTTTATTTTATGATTAGAAAAATAACTTACTGGAGCCACAAAACTAATAAACCATGGAGCTGGGATTCAAACCAAGATCTAGCCTAGTTCAAAGCCAATGCTCCTGCCAAAAATTAAAGCTATTTTAAAATTAAAACCATTTAAAGCAAACCACAGCCTGTCTAGCTCAATGAAATTATGAGCCATGCCGTATAGGGCCACCCAAGATGACAGGTCATGGCAGAGAGTTCTGACAAAACATGGTCCACTGGATAAGGGAATGGCAAACCACTTCAGTATTCTAGCCTTTAGAATCCCATGAACAGTATGAAAAGGCAAAAAGATAGGACACTGAAAGATGAACTCCCCAGATTGGTAGGTTCCCAATATGCTACTGGACAAGAGTGGAGAAATAACTCCAGAAAGAATGAAGAGACAGAGCTAAAGCAAGAACAATGCCCAGTTGTGGATGTGACTGGTGATGGAAGTAAAGTCTGATGCTATAAAGAGCAATATCGCATAGGAACCTGGAATGCTAGGTCCATGAATCAAGGCAAATTGAAAGTGGTCAAACAGGAGGTGGCAAGAGTGAATATTGACATTTTAGGAATCAGTGAACTAAAATGGACTGAAATGGGTGAATTTAACTCAGATGACCATTATATCTACTAACGTGGGCAAGAATCCCATAGAAGAAATGGAGTAGCCATCATAGTCAACAAAAGAGTCTGAAATTCAGTACATGGATGCAATCTCAAAAATGACAGAATGATCTCTGTTTGTTTCCAAGGCAAACCATTCAATATCACAGTAATCCAAGTCTATGCCCTGACCAGTAACGCTGAAGAAGCTGAAATCAAATGAAGACCTACAAAACCTTCTAGAACTAACACCCAAAAAAGATGTCCTCTTCATTATAGGGAACTGGAATGCAAAAGTAGAAAGTCAAGAAATACCTAGAGTAACAGGCAAAATTGGCCTTGGAGTACAAAATGAAGCAAGGCAAGGGCTAACAGAGTTTTGCCAAGAGAATGCACTGGTCATAGCAAACACTCTCATCCAACAACACAAGAGAAGGCTCTACACATGGACATCACCAGATGGTCAACACCAAAATCAGATTCATTATATTTTTTGCAGCCAAAGATGGAGAAGCTCTATACAGTCAGCAAAAACAAGACCAGGAGCTGACTGTGGCTCAGGTCATGAACTCTTTATTGCCAAATTCAGACTTAAATTGAAGAAAGTAGGGAAAACCACTAGACCATTCAGATATGACCTAAATCAAATCCCTTACGGTTATACAGTGGAAGTGACAAATAGTTTCAAGGGATTAAATCTGATAGACAGAGTTCCTGAAGAACTATGGACATTGTTTAGGAGGCAGTGATTAAGACCATCCTCAAGAAAAAGAAATGCAAAAAGGCAAAATGATTGTCTGAGGAGGCCTTACGGATAGCTGTGAAAAGAAGAGAAGTGAAAGGAAAAGGAGAAAAGGAAAGGTATAGCCATTTGAATGCAGAGTTCCAAAGAATAGCAAGGAGAGATAAGAAAGCCTTCCTCAGTGATCAGTGCAAAGAAATAGAGGAAAATAATGGAATGGGAAAGACTAGAGATCACTTCAAGAAAATTAGAGAGACCAAGGGAACATTTCATGCAAAGATGAGTTCAATAAAGGACAGAAATGGTATGGACCTAACAGAAGCAGAAGATACTAAGAAGAGACGACAAGAATACACAGGAGAACTGTACAAAAAAATCTTCATAACCCAGATAACCATGATGGTGTGATCATCACTCACCTAGAGCCAGACAACCTGGAATTCAAAGTCCAGTGGGCCTTAGGAGGTATGCAGGTCAAGAAACAACAATTAGAACTGGACATGGAACAACAGACAGATTCCAAATCGGGAAAGGAGTATGTCAAGGCTGTATATTGTCCCCCTGTTTATTTAACTTATATGTAGAGTAAATCATGCAAAATGCTGGGCTGGATGAAGCACAAGCTGGAATCAAGATTGCTGGGAGAAACATCAATAACCTCAGATATGCAAATGACATGACTGTTATGGCAGAAAGTGAAGAAGAACTAAAGAACCTCTTGATGAATGTGAAAGAGGAGAGTGAAAAATTGGCTTAAAACTCAACATTCAGAAAACTAAGATCATGGCATCCAGTCCCATCACTTCATGGCAAATAGATGGGGAAACAGTGGAAAGAGTGACAGACTTTTCTGTGGGGGGAGGGGGGGCTCCATAATCACTGCAGATGGTGACTGCAGCCATGAAATTAAAAGATTCTTGCTCCTTGGAAGAAAAGTTACGAGCAACCTAGAGAGCATATTGAAAAGCAAGACATTACTTTGCCAACAAAGGTCCATCTAGTCAAAGCTATGGTTTTTCCAGTGGTCATATATGGATTTGATTTCGGTGTTGACCATCTGGTGATGTCCATGTGTAGAGTTTTCTCTTGTGTTGTTGGAAGAGGGTGTTTGCTATGACCAGTGCGTTTTTTTGGCAAAACTCTATTAGTCTTTGCCCTGCTTCATTCCGCATTCCAAGGCCAAATTTGCCTGTTACTCCAGGTGTTTCTTGACTTCCTACTTTTGCATTCCAGTCCCCTATAATGAAAAGGACATCTTTTTGGGGTGTTAGTTTTAAAAGGTCTTGTAGGTCTTCATAAAACTGTTCAACTTCAGCTTCTTCAGCATTACTGGTTGGGGCATAGACTTGGATTACTGTGATATTGAATGGTTTTCCTTGGAGACAAATAGAGATCATTCTGTCATTTTTTAGATTGCATCCAAGTACTGCATTTCAGACTCTTTTGTTGACCATGATGGCTATTCCATTTCTTCTGAGGGATTCCTGCCAGCAGTAGTAGATATAATGGTCATCTGAGTTAAATTCACCCATTCCAGTCCATTTTAGTTCACTGATTCCTAGAATGTCGATGTTCACCCTTGCCATCTCTTGTTTGACCATTTCCAATTTGCCTTGATTCATGGACCTGACATTCCAGGTTCCTATGCAATATTGCTTTTTACAGCATCGGATCTTGCTTCTATCACCAGTCACATGCACAACTGGATATTGTTTTTGTTTTGGCTCCATCCCTTCATTCTTTCTGGAGTTACTTCTCCACTGACCTCCAGTGGCATATTGGGCACCTAATGACCTGGGGAGTTCCTCTTTTGGTATCCTATCATTTTGCCTTTTCATACTGTTCATGGGGTTCTCAAGGCAAGAATACTGAAGTGGCTTGCCATTCCCTTCTCCTGTGGACCACGTTCTTGATTATACTCTTTGCAGCCAAAGATGGAGAAGCTCTATACAGTCAACAAAAACAAGACCAGGAGCTGACTGTGGCTCAGACCATGAACTCCTTATTACCAAATTCAGACTTAAATTGAAGAAAGTAGGGAAAACCGCTAGACCATTCAGGTATGACCTAAATCAAATCCCTTATGATTATACAGTGAAAGTGAAAAAATAGATTTAAGGGCCTAGATCTGATAGATAGAGTGCCTGATGAACTATGGAATGAAGTTCGTGACATTGTACAGGAGACAGGGATCAAGACCATCCCCATGGAAAAGAAATGCAAAAAAGCAAAATGGCTGTCTGGGGAGGCCTTACAAATAGCTGTGAAAAGGAGAAAGGCAAAAAGCAAAGGAGAAAAGAAAAGATATAAGCATCTGAATACAGAGTTCCAAAGAATAGCAAGAAGAGATAAGAAAGCCTTCCTCAGCAACCAATGCAAAGAAATAGAGGAAAACAGAATGGGAAAGACTAGAGATCTCTTCAAGAAAATTAGAGATACCAAGGGAACATTTCATGCAAAGATGGGCTCGATAAAGGACAGAAATGGTATGGACCTAACAGAAGCAGAAGATATTAAGAAGAGGTGGCAAGAATACACAGAAGAACTATACAAAAAACATCTTCACGACCCAGATAATCATAATGATGTGATCACTAATCTAGAGCCACACATCTTAGAATGTGAAGTCAAGTGGGCCTTAGAAAGCATCACTACGAACAAAGCTAGTGGAGGTGATGAAATTCCAGTTGAGATGTTTCGAGTCCTGAGGGATGATGCTGTGAAAGTGCTGCACTCAATATGCCAGCAAACTTGGAAAACTCAGCAGTGGCCACAGGACTGGAAAAAGTCAGTTTTCATTCCAATCCCAAAGAAAGGCAATGCCAAAGAATGCTCAAACTACCGCACAATTGTACTCATCTCACATGCTAGTAAAGTAATGCTCAAAATTCTCCAAGCCAGACTTCAGCAATACGTGAACTGTGAACTCCCTGATGTTCAAGCTGGTTTTAGAAAAGGCAGAGGAACCAGAGATCAAATTGCCAACATCTACTGGATCATGGAAAAAGCAAGAGAGTTCCAGAAACACATCTATTTCTGCTTTATTGACTATGCCAAAGCCTTTGACTGTGTGGGTCACAATAAACTGTGGAAAATTCTGAAAGAGATGGGAATACCAGACCACCTAACCTGCCTCTTGAGAAATCTGTATGCAGGTCAGGAAGCAACAGTTAGAACTGGACATGGAACAACAGACTGCTTCCAAATAGGAAAAGGAGTATGTCAAACCTGTATATTGTCACCCTGCTTATTTAACTTCTATGCAGAGTACATCATGAGAAACGCTGGGCTGGAAGAAACACAAGCTGGAATCCAGATTGCTGGGAGAAATATCAATAACCTCAGATATGCAGATGACACCACCCTTATGGCAGAAAGTGAAGAGGAACTAAAAAGCCTCTTGATGAAAGTGAAAGAGGAGAGTGAAAATGTTGGCTTAAAGCTCAACATTCAGAAAACGAAGATCATGGCATCCAGTCCCATCACTTCATGGGAAATAGATGGGGAAACAGTGGAAACAGTGTCAGACTTTATTTTGGGGCTCCAAAATCACTGCAGATGGTGACTGCAGTCATGAAATTAAAAGATGCTTACTCCTTGGAAGAAAAGTTATGACCAACCTAGATAGCATATTCAAAAGCAGAGACATTACTTTGCCGACTAAGGTCCGTCTAGTCAAGGCTATGGTTTTTCCTGTGGTCATGCATGGATGTGAGAGTTGGACTGTGAAGAAGGCTGAGCGCCGAAGAATTGATGCTTTTGAACTGTGGTGTTGGAGAAAACACTTGAGAGTCCCTTGGACCGCAAGGAGATCCATCCAGTTCATTCTGAAGGAGATCTGCCCTGGGATTTCATTGGAAGGAATGATGCTGAAGCTGAAACTCCAATACTTTGGCCACCTCATGCGAAGAGTTGACTCTGATGCTGGGAGGGATTGGGGGCAGGAGTAGAAAGGGACGATCGAGGATGAGATGGCATCACGGACTCAATGGACATGAGTCTGAGTGAACTCCGGGAGTTGGTGATGAACAGGGAGGCCTGGCGTGCTGCGATTCATGGGGTCACAAAGAGTCGGACACGACTGAGCGACTGAACTGAACTGACATATATGGATATGAAAGCTGGACTATAAAGAAAGCTGAGTGCTGAAGAATTGATGCTTTTGAACTGTGCTGTTGGAGAAAACTCTTGAGAGTCCCTTGGACTGCAAGGAGATCCAACCAGTCCATCCTAAAGGAAATCAGTCCTGAATATTCATTGGAAGGACTGATGCTGAAGCTGAAACTCTAATACTTTGGCCACCTGATTTGAAGAACTGACTCACTGGAAAAGACCCTGATGCTGGGTCCTCCATCAGCCTTTCTCCTGAAGGCAGGAGAAGGGGATGACAGAGGATGAGATGGTGGGATGGCATCACCTACTCAGTGGACATGAGTTTGAGTTGGTAATACAAGGAGGCCTGGTGAGCTGCAGTCCATGGGGTCACAAAGAGTTGAACATGACTGTGTGACTGAACTGATAGTTGCTGAAAACAAAATAGATGACAAGAGGTAATAATCAAGGGGAAGCAAGTAGAATATTTTAGAGGAAAACATGTGACAGTTCAGGAAGAGTTGACGTGAAAGACAACATGGGGCCCTGGGCTTATTTAGAAAACTGCTGAATATGAAAAGGACAAAACAAGGAGCAGTGTAACCATGAAAAGTGTATGGTGAAAAGTCATTTGTCACAGTAAAATGATTACCTCAGTGCTTGCTGTCCACTCTCCTACCCCAGGTGGGTGTCTGGTCCTTTCTTAGGGGACTTTGAGTCCTGCAGGAGATTTGTGTGAGCCTGACAAATTTTGCTGCTGTGACAACTCAAGGTGTGATGCCTTGCAGGGACTAGAAGTTGTAGTACACTATATATATATGGCCTCCCAGGGGGTGCTAGTGGTTAACAAACTGCCTGCCAATGCACGAGACATAAGAGACTTGGGTTTGATCCCTGAGTCAGGAAGATGCCCTGGAGGAGGGCATGGAAACCCTTTCCAGTATTCTTGTCTGGAGAATACAATGGACAGAGGAGCCTGGCGGGCTGCAGTCCATAGGGTCTCAGAGAGTCGAACACGACTGAAGTGATTTAGCACACATGCAAGTGGCTAACACGTAAAGGATCCCTGGTGGCTCAGATGGTAAAGAATCCTGCAATGCAGGAGCCTGAGTTCAATCCCTGGGTCAGGAAGATCCCCTGGAGAAAAGTTGTAGTTCATTATAAGATGATTAAAGCCACACTGGGCTTCCCTAGTGGCTCAGTTGGTAAAGAATCTGCCTACAATGTGTGAGACCTGGGTTTGATCCCTTGGTTGGGAAGATCCATTGGAGAAGGGAACAGCTACCCACTCCAGTATCTGGCCTGGAGAATCCCATGGACTGTATAGTCCAAGGGATTGCAAAGAGTCGAACATGACTGAGCAACTTTCCCTTAACTTTACTTCAAAGCCATACCACTGCCTCCCTCCTCTCCTTCCCCCTCCTGCCCTCAATCTCCCCAGCAACAGCAAGAATGAAACATATCAAGGATGCCATGTTCCTGGCAAGAGCGCTCAGAAGGGTTTTGCATTCATATTGCAGTTCTGCCATGTTCCACCGAACACTAGTGGTGGGACTTTGAGCAAAATAGTCCTTGTGCATTTCAAAAACTCTTGCCCTCACCTCTTATTTTGGTCATTGATGAGATGACCAGTTCCATGCCAGTCTATACGGTGTAGCTCGATAGGATCTAAGCCATACCTCTCTTGATTTCTGTCCTGAGGTTTTTCTGACATGCCTTGCAGTATGGCTACAGGACTCAGCTCTCAGCTTTTATACTTGGAAGTACAAAACTTCATGTGCTATGGGGCAAACACTGACCAATGGAATGGGGGTTGGAGGTAGCTGATGTACAAATTTGCCTTCTGTCTTCTCTGAAGGAAAATTCTCAGACAATCCCGTGGGATCAAACAACCAGTCTTTCATAATGCTCGTCCATAAGACACATTCTTGTGTTGGTTTCATTTCCTTTCCTTTTCACTCCCTTCCTCCCTCACTCCTGTCCCTGGGGTCATTTTCTCAATTAAGCTACTCACCCAAAAGCTTTTGTTTTAGGCTTTGCTTTAGGGAAAGCATAGATTATTTAATCTCTCTGTTCCTCAGGTCATCATCTGTAAAACAGGTAATTTGTTGTTGTTCAGTCGATCAGTCTTGTCTGACTCTTTGCAACACTATGGACTACAGCACACCAGGCTTCCCTGTCCTTCACTGTCTCCAGGAGTTTACACAAACTCATGTCCATTGAGTGGATGATGCCTTCCAACCATCTCATTCTCTGTTGCCCCCTTCTCCTGCCTTCAATGTTTCCCAACAAATAGGGAATATTTGTGTCAACTTCACAAGGTTTGTATCTGCCTCTTGAGAAACCTGTATGCAGGTCAGGAAGCAACAGTTAGAACTGGACATGGAACAACAGACTGCTTCCAAATAGGAAAAGGAGTATGTCAAACCTGTATATTGTCACCCTGCTTATTTAACTTCTATGCAGAGTACATCATGAGAAACGCTGGGCTGGAAGAAACACAAGCTGGAATCAAGATTGCTGGGAGAAATATCAATAACCTCAGATATGCAGATGACACCACCCTTATGGCAGAAAGTAAAGAGGAGCTAAAAAGCCTCTTGATGAAAGTGAAAGTGGAGAGTGAAAAAGTTGGCTTAAAGCTCAACATTCAGAAAATGAAGATCATGGCATCCAGTCCCATCACTTCATGGGAAATAGACTGGGAAACAGTGGAAACAGTGTCAGACTTTATTTTGGGGGGCTCCAAAATCACTGCAGATGGTGATTGCAGCCATGAAATTAAAAGATGCTTACTCCTTGGAAGAAAAGTTATGACCAACCTAGATAGCATATTAAAAAGCAGAGACATTACTTTGCCGACTAAGGTCCGTCTAGTCAAGGTTATGGTTTTTCCAGTGGTAATGTATGGATGTGAGAGTTGGACTGTGAAGAAAGCTGAGTGCCGAAGAATTGATGCTTTTGAACTGTGGTGTTGGAGAAGACTCTTGAGAGTCCCTTGGACTGCAAGGAGGTCCAACCAGTCCATTCTGAAGGAGATCAGCCCCGGGATTTCTTTGGAAGGAATGATGCTGAAGCTGAAACCCCAGTACTTTGGCCACCTCATGCGAAGAGTTGACTCACTGGAAAAGACTCTGATGCTGGGAGGGGTTGGGGGCAGGAGGAGAAGGGGATGACAGAGGATGAGATGGCTGGATGGTATTACTGACTCGATGGACGTGAATCTGAGTGAACTCCGGGAGTTGGTGATGGACAGGGAGGCCTGGCGTGCTGCAATTCATGGGGTCGCAGAGAATCAGACACGACTGAGCGACTGAACTGAACTGAAATTAATCCATGAGAAGCAGGTAAGGGACTGCTTTCTACGCAAGTGTAACGTGTTCCAGGTATCACTGTTGTTGAATAAAAGGGAGTGTCTCTGTATATAAGGAGAACCCAACTTGTCCCTAGCTCTGAGAATTGGTCACATCTTTACTTTCTTCCATAAGCTTTCAACTAGATGCTTATATGTTAGTCTACCAAAAGGAAACAAAAGAGAGAAGGATCTAGAGGTGCTCTGTGTAGAAAACTGGCACTGATGAAGTCAAAGACAAAAATATTGGGGAATTTTCCCTCAAAAGTTAATAACCTGGGAATTATCAGTATCTGACAGAATTTATTTAAAGTCACATATGCGTGTGACTCTGAGATGTCTTCTGTGGGAGGGAAATTCTCAAGTGGGAGATATGGTTAGTATTTGTATGTGTATGTGTGCCTGCGCACGCTTAACCACTCAGCTATATCTGATTCCTTGCAACCCCATGGACTGTAGCCTACCAGGCTCCTCTGTCCATAGCATTTCCCAGGCAAGAATACTGAAGTGGGTTGCCATTTCCTACTCCAAGGGATCTTCCTGACCCAGGATCGAACCTCCATCTCCTGCATTGGCAGGTGGGTTCATTACCACTTGAGCCACCGGTATTTACAGTTGTTTTAAGGTATAGGTTTGCAAGTCAGCCCTGTATGAATGAATGTGTCCACTTCCTACTATGCCTGCTCTTTGATTAGCTGCCACAGGTGGTCAGCAGTGTTCTGAACTATGGAATCATGGAGAACTGTCCCGACTTCCCCACGAGGGAACAAAATTATGAATATCAGAATCAGCCTTAGCTTTTCTTCTTTTTAATTTTAAGACCACTGTTTCATTTATTTATTTGGCTTTTGAGGTCTTATTGCAGCACATGGGATCTTTTGTTTTGGAGGACAGACTCTCTAGTTGCGGCTCATGGGCTTAGTTGCTCAATGGCATGTGGGATCTTAGTTCCCCAACTAAGGATTGAACCCAAGTCCCCTGCATTCATTGCAAGGTGGATTCTTAACCACTGGACCATTAAGAAAGTACTTGCACTGACTTTTCACTCCCTTTCTTAGACCACACCAGATGAAATCTCCGCATTCCACAGACTGTCTTCCCTAGGATGTCGTCCATAGCCGACCTCCTCTTTCCATTCGCCTTTACGTCCCCTTACACTTCAGAATTTCTTCAAACCATTTCCTTGGAACACCTTTTCTCTGTTCTCTATCCATCTAGTTCAGAACCATTCTTAAATCTGTGGCTCTTTCTCTCTCCAGGAAGCTACCTTATATCTCTGTCTTGCTACTTCTCCTGTCTCTGGCATGTTGACAGGAGAAAATCTCTTTGGAAGCTGCTCTCTGCCCTGAAATACACTATTTGTCCTCTCCTGAGGCTGGCGCAAGTTCAGTGTTGTCCACTAAGCCACACGCAGCTGCCTCAATCCATGCTGACAATCCCCTTCTCTCAGCCCCCACCCTAGGTCATACCTCTGGACCACTGATACATGCTTAAACATTTAGTAATACATTTTTATGTATATGAACCATTTTTTGTCTCAGTTTGCTTGGTAGAGAGAACTTCAAAGTTGTGATGGGGGAGGAGGAGCCCAGGCAGAAGCCAGTGATTTCCCTACATTGAGGAGATAGAGCTCAAAGCACTGAAGACCAAAGAGTTTAAATTTGTAGGACAGAGTATCAAGGAGGAGAGAACTTCACAGAGACACTACTCTGAAAATTTTTAGAGTGTGCCCTTTGAGTATTGATCAGCATATACATGCAACGAAAGTATGCAAATTCAGGTAAAGAATAACCCATAAAGATTAGCAGTAACAGTGACTAGCATTCACACAGGCTAAGAAGAGTGCCTTTTTCCACCAACCATACTGAAAAGTTTCATGACATACAGGTGAGTGGTCAGAGTACAAAGAAGCATGTTGCCTCAAAGGGGAATAGCTAATTCCAAACAGTGCTGCTATGGTCTCATCTGACAAATCAGGAAAGCAAGATCCAAAGGTATTAGATTGCCTCCATGTAACTTAATCACATCCAAGAACAAATCTCAGGAGTATTTGTAGGCAGACTTCCCCTGGTTGTTTAGGGATTAAGAATCCACCTGCCAATGCAGGAGACACAGGTTTGATCCCTGGTCCAGGGAGATTCCATATATCACAGAGCAACTAACCCATGGGCCACAACTACTGAGCCTAAAGCCTATGCTCTGCAACAAGAAAAGCCACTGCAATGAGAAGCCTATGCACAGCAACAAAGTGCAGCCAAAAATAAATAAAAATTACAAAAGAATGTTCTTTGGTATCAAAAATATCCATCTGGGGAAAGGGGTTGGGGAGGAGAGTTAAATAAGCAGAGCAAAGGGGATTTGCAGGACAATGAAAATACTCTGTATGATATTATAGTGATTGATATAATGCTATTTTACTTTTGTTTAAATCCATAGAATGTACAATGTCAAGAGTGAACTCTAAGGTAAACTATGAACTTTGGGTTACTATGATGTATCAATGGAGGTTCATTCTTGGTAAATTTGCCACTTTGGTGAGTGATGTTGAAAATGGGAGAAGCTATGCATGTATGGAGTCAGGGGAGTATGTGAAAAGTCTCTGTATCTCTCAGTTTTATTGTAAATCTAAAACTTCCCTTAAAAAATTGTCTTTAAAATAAAACCATCTCCCAACAAGGTGAAATTTACAATGCCTGGCACTCAACCAAAGATTACCAGACATGCAAGGAACCAGGAAAACATATTCCATAAGGAGGAGAAAAAACCAATCAATCAAAAATGAAACAGAACCGACAGAGCTGTTAGAATAAAGCAGTCAACTAAATTAAAACAGCTATTCTAACTGTATTCCATATGTTCAAAAAGTTAAGTAGAGACATGAAGATGGAAAATCTTCCAAATTGACTTCATAGAGATAAAAGCTACAATGTCTAGGATAAAAAAAACACCCTGGATATGATTAATTGCAGATTAGACATTACTTTAAAAAGGATTAGTGAAAAATCCAGTGCTGGAAACCATCCAATGAAATACACAGGAAAAAGTGAATTTTAAAAAGCAAAAGGAAAGTGTACCAATAAACTTTGAGACAACTTCTAGCCTAATACACATGCAGTTAGAGGCCCTAGATGAGGTAGAAGAGAAACTAAATAGGGGAGTTCAAAAATATTACAAGAAATAATGGGCAAAAGTTTTTCGAATTTTATAACCATAAACCCATAGATCCAAGATCCTTAATGAACCTCCAAAACAAAAGCTATGAATAAAACTATATCAAAACACATCACAATCAAATTGTTCAAAGACAATAATAAAGAGAAAAATCTTAGAAGCAGCCAGAGGAAAAGCTACCCTACCTTACAGAGGGGCACATATAAGGAAAACCTTCATTGTCTTGTTGAAAATAATGTGAGATGACAGTGGAAAAATATCATTCAGTTCAGTTCAGTTCAGTCGCTCAGTCGTGTCCGACTCTTTGCGACACCATGAATTGCAGCATGTTAGCCTCCCTGTTCGTCACCAACTCTCGAGTTCACTCAAATTCACGTCCATCAAGTCAGTGAGGCCATCCAGCCATCTCATCCTTGGTCGTCCCCTTCTCCTGCCCCCAACCCCTCCCAGCATCAGAGTCTTTTCCAGTGAGTCAACTCTTCGCATGAGGTGGCCAAAGTACTGGAGTTTCAACTTTAGCATCATTCCTTCCAAAGAACACCAGGACTGATCTCCTTCAGAATGGACTGGTTGGATCTCCTTGCAGTCCAAGGGACTCTCAAGAGTCTTCTCCAACACCGCAGTTCAAAAGCATCAATTCTTCAGCGCTCAGCTTTCTTCACAGTCCAACTCTCACATCCATACATGACCACTGGAAAAACCATAGCCTTGACTAGACAGACTTTTGTTGGCAAAGTAACGTCTCTGCTTTTTAATATGCTATCTAGGTTTAATATGCTATCTAGGTTGAATATGCTCACTTTCCTTCCAAGGAGTAAGTGTCTTTTAATTTCATGACTGCAGTCACCATCTGCAGTGATTTTGGAGCCCCCCAAAATAAAGTCTAACACTGTTTCCACTGTTGTGTCAACACTGAAATCAGATTGACTATATTCTTTGCAGCCAAAGATGGAGAAGCTCTATACAGTCAGCAAAAACAAGACCAGGAGCTGACTGTGGCTCAGATCATGAACTCCTTATTACCAAATTCAGACTTAAATTGAATAAAGTAGGGAAAACCACTAGATCATTCAGGTATGACCTAAATCAAATCCCTTATGATTATACAGTGGAAGTGAAAAAATAGATTTAAGGGCCTAGATCTGATAGATAGAGTGCCTGATGAACTATGGACTGAGGTTCGTGACATTGTACGGGAGACAGAGATCAAGACCATCCCCATGGAAAAGAAATGCAAAAAAGCAAAATGGCTGTCTGGAGAGGCCTTACAAATAGCTGTGAAAAGAAGAGAAGCAAAAAGCAAAGGAGAAAAAGAAAGATATGAGCATCTGAATACAGAGTTCCAAAGAATAGCAAGAAGAGATAAGAAAGCCTTCCTCAGCAACCAATGCAAAGAAATAGAGGAAAACAACAGAATGGGAAAGACTAGAGATCTCTTCAAGAAAATTAGAGATACCAAGGGAATATTTCATGCAAAGATGGGCTCGATAAAGGGCAGAAATGGTATGGACCTAACAGAAGCAGAAGATATTAAGAAGAGGTGGCAAGAATACATGGAAGAACTATACAAAAAAGATCTTCATGACCCAGATAATCATGATGGTGTGATCACTCACTTAGAGCCAGACATCCTGGAATGTGAAGTCAAGTGGGCCTTAGAAAGCATCACTACGAACAAAAATATAATTAAAGAAATGTAAAAAACAACAACAATCCTGTCAGCCCAGAATTTTTTAAATTAATTTTTATTGGTGTAGAGATGCTTTATAATGTTGTGTTAGTTTCTGCTGTACAGTAAAGTGAATCAGCTATACGTACACATATATGCACTCTTTTTTTGGATTTCCTTCACATTTAGGTCACCACAGACCACTGAGGAGAGTTCCGTATGCTATACAGTGGGTTCTCATTAGTTACATCGTAGTGTATATACGTTCATCCCAATCTTCCAATTCATCCCACCTCACTTTTCCCCCATTGGAGTCCATATGTTTGTTCTCTATGTCCACATTTCTATTTCTGCTTTGCAAATACATTCCCATTTATATCATTTTTCTAGATTCCACAAATAAGCAATACTATATGATATTTGTTTTTCTCTTTCTGATTTACTTCAAATCCTATGACAGTCTCTAGGTTCATCCACATCTCTGCAAATGGCACAGTTGCGTTCCTTTTTATGGATGAGTAATGGTCCACTGAACCTAGAATTTTTACTCAGTAAAAATATATTTCAAAAATTAAGATCATCATGTATGGATGTGAGAGTTGGATTGTGAAGAAAGCTGAGCGCCGAAGAATTGATGCTTTTGAACTGTGGTGTTGGAGAAGACTCTTGAGAGTCCCTTAGACTGCAAGGAGATCCAACCAGTCCATTCTGAAGGAGATCAACCCTGGGAATTCTTTGAAAGGAATGATGCTAAAGCTGAAGCTCCAGTACTTTGGCCACCTCATGCGAAGAGCTGACTCATTGGAAAAGACTCTGATGCTGGGAGGGATTGGGGGCAGGAGGAGAAGGGGAAGACAGAGGATGAGATGGCTAGATGGCATCACTGACTCGATGGACGTGAGTCTGAGTGGACTTCGGGAGATGGTGATGGACAGGGAGGCCTGGTGTGCTGCGATTCATGGGGTCACAAAGAGTCGGACACGACTGAGCGACTGAATTGAACTGAAGGACATAGAGACAGAGAGTAGGTTAATGGCTGTCAGTGTCTGAGGAGGAGGGGAAAATGAGGAGTGACTACTAATGGGTATGGACTTGTGGGAGCTGATGAAATTTTCTGGAGTTAGATAATGGGAACAGTTGCACAATTTTGCGAATATACTAAAAGCCACTGAAATTATACACTTTAAATAGTGAATTTTATGGTATTGAAATTACATCTTAATTTTTTTAAAAACTAAAAAAAAAGAAAAATCATACACTTTTTTTTTAGACATACAAGAGACGAAAGAATTCATCATGAGCCAAAATTCATTTCGAAAAATGTTAAAGAAAGTCTTATGAGCAGAAGGAAAATGATACCAGATGGAGATACAGATCTACACAAAGGAATAAAGAGCACTGTAAATGGTAACTATGTGATAAGTATGTGGCTTTTTCTTATCTAAATCTCTTTAAAAGATGACTGCTTTTTAAACTGAAAATGATGATGAAATAATAATAAAAATCATTATGGAGTTCATAACATTTGTAAGTAAAATAAATATAAAACAACAATAGCACAAAGCGAGGGAGGTGGCATCACAACCTATAAAAACGCACACAGTGTGAGCCAACACCTTCACACATTGCTGATAAGAATGTAAGATGGAACACCCACTTCAGAAAAACCTTTTGGCTTTTTTTTTTTTTAAGTTAAACATATACCAACCCTACCACCAGCCGTTCCACTCTTAGCTATTTTCCCAAGAGGAAAGAAAGTGTATCTGTATGTTTAGTCACTCAGTTGTGCCTGACTCTTTATGACCCCATGGACTGTAGCTGGCCAGGTTCTTCTGTCCATGGAGATTCTCCAGGCAGAAATACTCGAGTGGGTTGCCATGCCCTCCTCCAGGGGATTTTCCCCACCCAGGGAGGGAACCCAGGTCTCCCGCATTGTAGGCAGATTCTTTACCATCTGAGCTATGAGGGAAGCCAAAAGAAAGCATATATCCGTGCAAAGACCTGTACATTAATGTGTATAGCAGCTTTATTTGTGATAGCCATGTGTTCACTCATCTAAGACTCACAATCTTACAGTATCCTATCAGGTAGATTCTCTCATTAACCCCATTTTCCAAAGTGTTGTTAGGAACGGGGGAGGGAAATGTTGGGCTGACCACTTAAAATTGTCCACCACATGGACTTATAATAGCACTTGACTCAAATTATACACACACACACACACATATATAATTGTATTTCATATACTTTATATATTATCTCATTTTATATTTAAATTTATATTATAATTATGCTATTTAATATATCTCATTTTATATATTATAATAATAGCACCTGCCTCAAAGTGGATTGTTGCTGCTGCTAAGTCACTTCAGTAGTGTCCAGCTTTTTGCGAACCCATGGACTACAGCCCGTCAGGCTCCTCTGTCCATGGGATTCTGCAGGCAAGAATACTGGAGTGGGTTCCCATGCCCTCCCTCCAGGAGATCTTCCTATTCCAGGATCAAACCTATAGCTCTTATGTCTCCAGCATTGGCAGGCAGGTTCTTTACCACTAGCACCACCTGGGAAGCCCCAAAGTGGGCTGGGAAGTTCACATTTAATGATACATATAATGTACATATGTGGTGACTAGCATGTTGTATGTACTCAATAATGTGATTGATGACAATGATGATTTTACAGTAGGGCAATGATAGTCCCCAAATCACGTTCAGTTCAGTTCAGTCGCTCAGTTGTGTCCGACTCTTTGTGACCCCATGAATCGCAGCACGCCAGGCCTCCCTGTTCATCACCAACTCCTGGAGTTCACTCAAACTCACGTCCATCGAGTCAGTGATGCCATCCAGCCATCTCATCCTCTGTCGTCCCCTTCTCCTCCTGCTTTCAATCTTTCCCAACATCAGGGTCTTTTCCAATGAGTCAGTTCTTCATATCAGGTGGCCAAAGTATTGGAATCTCAGTTTTAGCATCAGTGCTTCCAATGAATATTCAGGACTGATTTCCTTTAGGATGGACTGGTTGGATCTCCTTGCAGTCCAAGGGACTCTCAAGAGTCTTCTCCAACACCATAGTTCAAAAGCATCAATTCTTCGGTACTCAGCCTTCTTCACAATCCAACTCTCACATCCATACATGACTACTGGAAAAACCATAGCCTTGACTAGACGGACCTTAGTCGGCAAAGTAATGTCTCTGCTTTTGAATATGCTACCTATGTAGACAGAGGGAATAACTGAGAGAATTTTGGATGCACAGGATGTTTCATCATGTATCTTTGTTGTTCAGCCTCTCAGTCTTGTTTGACTCTTTGCAACCCCATGGACTGCAACACGCCAGGCTTCCCTGTCCTTCATCATCTCCTGGAATTTGCTCAAACTCATGTCCATTGAGTTGGTGATGCTATCCAACCATCTCATCCTCTGTCATCCCCTTCTCCTCCTGCCTTCAATCTTTCCCAGCATCAGGGTCTTTCCTAATGAGCCGACTCTTTACATCAGATGGCCCAAGTATTGGCGCTTCATTTTCAGCATCAGTCCTTCTAATGAATATTCAGGGTTGATTTCCTTTAGGATTGACAGACTTGATCTCCTTGCTATCCAAGTGATTCTCAAGAGTCTTCTCCAACACCACAGTTCAAAATCATCAGTTCTTTGGTGCTCAGCCTTCTTTATGGTCTTTATTTAACTTAGAGAAGTTAACTACAAGGAACTCTTTTTTTCTAAGAAAATTGCCCTAAATTTTAATAAAATATTACTGAATTCTGGAAACAATGAGTGAGGTTTGCATACTTCATTCCTTTAGCAAATAGACAAATTGGTTGAAACTAGGTCCAAATTATCTGCTTCAGAGCCTCCAGTCATTAAGCCTGTAATACCTGATAGTAGTATAGTTGTCTGAGCAGAGATATCAGGGTATAAAATTAGAAATCCTGTTTTTTAAAGACAAATCTCCTTTCCCAGAAGGGCAAATTCACCCAGTGGAATACTGACTTTAGCTGGCCTGGGAGAAGCAGGTGACAGCTTATTAGACTGGGCAAGGACATTAGCTCTTCACATAATCCTTTTTTAAATTTTTATTTTTGGCTGTACTGTGCAGCATGTGGTATCTTCCCCTGTGTTCAGTCACTAAGTTGTGTTGGACTCTTTGCGGTCCCATGGACTGTAGTCCACTAGGCTCCTCTGTCCTGGGATTTTCCAGGAAAGAATACTGGAGTGGGTTGCCATTTCCTCTTATAGAGGATCGTCTCCACCCAGGGATCAAACCCCCATCTCCCAACTCTCCTGCATTGGCAGGTGGATTCTCTACCACTGAACCACTAGGAAGCCCTTCCTGAGTTTCCCCACCAGGTATCAAACCCTCAGCCACCTGCAGTGAAAGTGGGGTCTTAACCAGTGGACTGCCAGGGAAGTCCCAGTTATTCACGTAATTCTTACAGCAATCAAAACACTGTTTATTGTTGACATCTGATTGCACGAGTAATTCATGATGTTCAGAGAAAAATAAGAAAACACGACCAAGCAAGAAGAGACTATCATAATCGCAGTCTCATAATTCCCTCTATTAATGCCTTAGTGGAAATCCTTCAGAACCTTTTCGATGTACTTTCAAAGAAACAAGAAATGGGCTAATAGCACAATGTACACTTTTTAATAAATTGCTTTCTTCACTTGCCAATATATTCTGAAATTTTTTCATTTTAAACTGATGCATTTCTGCAACATCGTTGAACTTTGGTATGGATATAAGATAATCTATTTGATCGGCTCCATAATTCTTAACATTTCCAATAATTTGATATTCCAAACAAGGCTTTGCTGAGCATCTTTGATTTTACCCCCTGATTCTACAAATTATCATCACTGATATTTTCCTCGGGATAACTTCTATAGAAGAGGAATTTCTTTGTCAAAGAACATGAATATTTAAAAGATGCTTTCATATGTTTTCCAATAGGCCCTTCAGAGTAGTTGTACTTATTTATTTTTTAAATTAATTTTTATTGGAGCATAGTTGATTTACAATGCTATCTTAGTTTCAGGTGTACAGCAAAGTGGGTCAGTCATACATATACATATATCCACTCTTTTTTAGATTCTTTTCTCATATGGATCATTACAGAGTACTGAGCAGAGTTCCCTGTGCTATACAAGTAGTTCTTATTAGGTATCTGTTTTATATATATGTGTGTATATGTAAATCCCAATCTCCCAGCTTATACCCCCTTCCCTCAGTTGTACCAATTTACTACTTCCACTGTCGGTGCATGTGCTATTACTTTCAACAAGCTCCATAAGAGAAGAGTGTGATAGACTCATGTATTACTGTCCCTTTTTATCTGTAAGCAGCCAAATATAAGGCAAATGAAATCGCTTTCCATATCTAGATTGGGATTAGATTTGGAAGCTCAGAGTAATTAGGCAAAAGGATTTCTCCAAAGTTGTGGCACTTGAAACATTAGCCGATGGATAAAAATAGAAGTAAAAGAAAAAGCAAAAGCCCACTCAAGGCAAGGTAAAGTGATTAACAGTGTGTTTTTGCTACTGACCTTCTAAAATCTTTCCTGTGTCATGCTAAGTTGCTACAGTCGTGTCCAGCCCTTTGGGATCCTATGGACTGTAGCCCGCCAGGCTCCTCTGTCTGTTAGATTTTCCAAGCAAGAATACTGGAGTGGGTTGCCATTTCCTTCTCCAGGGCATCTTCTTGACCCTGTGATTGAACTCGTCTCCTGTGTCTTCTTCATGGTCAGGTGGATTCTTTACCACTGAGCCACCTGGGAAGCTTGAAGGTAAGGGAATCTGTTTCAATTCAGTGGGGAGTAGAAACGAATGTTCTTGTCTATTCAAGATTCCTTCACCTCCCCAGCTTTTTCTTGTTAATAACTTGGTCTTTGTTACAGCACTGGGCAATACTACTATTCTATCTCTCTGGCCATGGTGACTGGTCCAGATATGGGCTTATGACCCCAGTCAGAGCAATCAGAATCCTTAGGCAAACATTTTCTAACTGGACTGGTCTTCTTTTCTTCTCTTTTGGTCACTGACTTTTTTAGCTGTAGCCCCAACACTGTTGGAGGGCATGTTCCCTGCTGGGTACAGAGAGTCTATCTGCAAGAGGAGGTCTTTAGCACAAGTTTTCCTAACGTGAATTAGTGATGAGTTGATTGATTAATTAGAGAACATGAGGTGCCAACTAACTGGCACTGTTATAACCTCATCCAGATCTGGCAAGCAAAGTAGAAAAAAAGTTGGAAGCAACACCAACGGTGATGTCTGAGTGACTTCATGCTTTTTTTATCCCAGCATCAGGTTGTAAAGCTGTTAACAATGTGTGTAGGTCATCCTAGTGATAAAGATGGTAGAGGTAGTAATGAGTCAGTACTGTTGAGTAAGAGCCACGAGTAGCATAGAAATAAAGGAAAACTATGAACCTGGAACCTAGAAGGACTTAGATTCACATAAGGTTAATATTGTTGACCTAGTTCCAAATAGGGAAAGGACTACATCAAGGCTATATATTGTCACATTGCTTATTTAACTTATATGCAGAGTACATCATGAGAAATGCTGGGCTGGATTAAACACAAGCTGGAATCAAGATTGCTGGGAGAAATATCAATAACTTCAGATATGCAGATGACACTACCCTTACAGCAGAAAGCCAAGAACTAAAGAGCCTCTTGATGAAAGTGAAAGAGGAGAGTGAAAAAGTTGGCTTAAGACTCAACATTCAGAAAACTAAGATCATTGCATCCAGTCCCATCACTTCATGGCAAATAGATGGGGAAACAGTGGAAACAGTGACAGACTTCATTTTGGGGGGCTCCATAATCACTGCAGATGGTGACTGCAGCCATGAAATTAAAAGAAACTTGCTCCTTGGAAGGAAAGTTATGACCAACCTAGACAGCATATTGAAAAGCAGAGACATTACTTTGCCGACTAAGGTCCATCTAGTCAAAGCTATGGTTTTTCCAGTAGTCATTAATGGATGTGAGCTGGACTATAAAGAGCTGAGTGCTGAAGAATTGATGCTTTTGAACTGTGGTGTTGGAGAAGACTCTTGAAAGTCCCTTGGACTACAAGGAGATCCAACCAGTCCATCCTAAAGGAAATCAGTCCTGAATATTCATTGGAAGGACTGATGCTGAAACTGAAACTCCAATACTTTGGCCACCTGATATGAAGAACTGACTCACTGGAAAAGACCCTGATGTTGGGAAAGATTGAAAGCAGGAGGAGAAAGGGATGACAGAGGATGAGATGGTTGGATGGCATCACCGACTCAATGGACATGAGTTTGCTGCAGTCCGTGGGGTCACAAAGAGTTGAACATGACTGAGCGACTGAACTGAACTGAATATTGTTGATGATAAGTGTTGGAATAAAAGAATATAGGTCATTAAAGACTATGCTTCTCAGTAAAGAAAGAATCCTATAGCAATCTAAAGAGGGGAAGGAAAATCTACTTAAATTTAAATCTATCTGATTACCCATGTGAAATGCCATTTTAAAGTAAAAACCAAGACACAATTTTTTACATACTAAACAGCTAATTACAGTACAGTTATAAAGTTCCTATTTTATGTCCCAGGAACATAATCTTAAATTGCAACTAGTGAGATTTGGGAAACCTTCAGGGAGAGGTGTTTGCAATGAGTATTAAAGATTGCTTGACATAGTAATGGAGATGGTATAGAAAAATATCCCAAGCTAAGGACAGTAGCATAAATAAAATACTGGAGAGATCTGTGAATGCAGTGTGCTACCTTTTGTATAAGAAAAATAAACAGTGCATATTATTTACTTGTATGAAAGCTTAAAGGTTCTGTACACTCATAAGGGCTTCCTAGGTGGCCCAGTGATAAAGAATCTGCCTGCCTGTGCAGGAAAGGCCAGTTCAATCCCTGGGTCAGGAAGATCCCTTGGAGGAGAAATTGGCAACCCACTCCAGTATTCTTCCTGGAAAAATCCCATGGACAGTGGATCCTGGCGGGTGATAGTCCATGGGGTTGCAAAGAGTCAGACATGATTTGAGTGCCTGAGCACACACCTACGCATGCATACTCCTAAGAACCTAATATCAGGGGTTGGCTATTGGGAGTCAGGAATGTGATCTGGATGGATGGGGGACAGGGCTGGAGGGAAGGCTTGTCAGTGGAACTAGAGTTTAGTTCTATTTGAATGACAGAATTTAGTGAACAGTAGGTTTAAGGTGGTGTTAGATCAAGCAAAATCTTGAATGTTTTGTTACAGGATTTGTAATTCAGTTTCTGGGTGATGGAAACCCACTATTGCTGCTGCTGCTAAGTCTCTTCAGTCGTGTCCAACTCTGTGCGACCCCATGGACTGCAGCCTACCAGGCTCCTCCGTCCATGGGATTTTCCAGGCAAGCGTACTGGAGTGGGTTGCCATTGCCTTCTCTGTGGAAACTCACTACAGAATTTTAAACATAAAACTAACCTAGGCTTCCCTGGTGGCTCAGTGGTAAGAAATCCGCCTGCTAATGCAGTAGACATGGGTTCAATCCCTGGTCCTGGAACCCTGTCATAGGGCAACTAAGCCAGTGAGCCACAATTACTGAGCCTATGCTCTAGAGCCCAGAAGCCACAACTACAGAGCCCACACCCCGCAACTACTGAAGCCCACGCATTCTAGAGCCCGTCCTCTGCAAGAAGAGAAGCCACCACAACGAGAAGCTCAGGCACCACAATAAGAAGCTTAGGCACCACAACTAGAGAGTAGCTCGCACAACAACAAAGACCCACACAGCCAAAAATAATTTTTTTTTAAAAAGACTGACCTAATACAGTCTTCATGGAAGGGGTAAGTATTTGCTCTGTAATACCTGAAATGCAAGCAATGTTGCACTCTTTTATGTTCCAAAATCAAATCAAATTTGCTTCATTTGTCAGAGTTTGCAAAAAAAAAAAAACAGTTTTGTTGCAGACAAAAGTGTGTTGGGAGTTCTCCCCACCCTTCCAATTCCATTAGGATCATGTTAGAGGTCTGAGAGCTTACAGATAACCTAAAAAGAAGTCAGCTTCCTAGTAGCTCAGTTGGTAAAGAATCTGCCTGCAGTGCAGGAGACCCGGGTTCAATCCCTGGATTGGGAAGATCCCCTGGAGAAGGAAATGGCAAACCACTCCAGTATCCTTGTCTGGAAAATCCCATGGACAGAGGAGCCTGGTGGGCTGCAATCCATGGGGTCACAAGAGTTGGACATGATTAGCGACTTAACCACCACCACCATAGAGAAATCACTCAACTTGTGGCCCAGACTTTGCTGTTTCTTCCTATCCTGGAGCAGGACCAGTTACATAATTTGCAGGGCTCAGTGCCAAATGAAAACGCAGAGTCCTTTGTTCAAAAATGGTTGAGAATTTCAAGATGGTGACAGCAGAGCATTGGATCCCGGAGTGGGGCCCTTCTGTGTGTGAGTGCACAGATCTGTCTCAGACCCATGAAGCTGGCTCTGTCTGAGGGCAGGCAGCCTCACATGGACTACACTACTTTGCAAAACTAAGCTCCAGGAGTCTCTACTAGAGTAAGATGTGAGGCCAACAGGATTACAGTGGTGCCCATTCTATCTCCTAGAATGCTTCCCAAACTTTAGTGTGCCTGAAAATCACAAGGTATTGCTAGGATGCAGATTCTAACTCTGGAGTAGGTCTGGGGTAGCATTTGAGATTCTGCATTTTTGCAGACTTCCACGTGCTGCTGTTTCTTCAGGTCTTGTTTTCCACATTTTGATCCACAGTGCGTTACACCATAACCCTGCGCTGTGTGCTTGGTTGCTCACTCATGTCTGACTCAGCCCTATGGATGGCTCCTCTGACCCAGAGGTTGAACCCATGTCTCCTGTGTCTACTGCACTGCAGGTGGACTCTTTACCCACTGAGCCATAGGGGAGACTCCATAACCTTAGATGCATGCAACCAACCCTCAGACTCTCCTCCTGACTCCAAGAATTCATACCTGGTGTCCAATCTTTTATCTCACAAAGCCTCAGCTGCTAAAGGCAGGGAAGGAGGTAAATATCCCCATTCAGTCTATAACCTAGAAAATATACTTGAATTTCTTCATCAGGATACCTGGACTGGTCTATTTTATAAAGATAAAGGAGATGTCAGCATGAGGCATGGGAGAAAAAAACATGAAGAAATGAGAGGCAGTTATAATTGCACAAGAGTTTGATAGGGCCCTGAGGATTAGAATGGAAGCAGACAGGAGAGGCTTTTCAAAGGTCAACCTAGCTGGCTGAGGAAGCCAACTAAGAGGAGAGGGAGAGGGAGGAAATGGAGGTAAGTCCAGAGTTTTGAGCCTGGATATGCCTACGATGATAAGGATACCATTAACCCAGGAGGGCAGAAAGGGTAGCAGGAGCTCTGAGAAGATATAAATTCAGTTCAGTTAATGCTAAGTTTTAGGGGCTGTACGTCCTTATATCTGTGCTTTCCAAGTGGCTCAGCAGTAAAGAATCCACCTACCAATACAGGAGACGTGGGTTCGATCCCTGGGTCAGGAAGATCTCCTGGAGGAGGAAATGGCAAACCACTCTAGTATTCTTGCCTGGGAAATCCCATGGACAGAGGAGCCTGGAAGGCTACAGTCCACAGGGTCACAAAAGATTTGGACACGACTTAGCGACTAAACAACAATATCCTTACACTAGGAGAAATCCTAGGCATCTAAGTAAGTAGAAATCAGAGCAAAATGGTGAAAGAAATACATTAATGGGTATCAAATAAGTATGGATGTAAAATGAGAAGTTTTTCGAAATAAGAATGTGAGGACACGTGTTCACTGAGTGGAAGAAATCCAAAATAATGGATGGAGGACCTGTTTTGGTAGTGCAGGGCAGTGCTACTAAGAAGTTCTAGGTGAAATAGAAAGCGTTGCTCTTGAATAGGTATGCAGCATTTTCTTCTCTCACAAACTGTGATATTATCTTTATAAAAATAGACTAGTCCAGGTACCCTGATGAGGAAATCTTTCAAAAAATCTTTGAAGCTTCCTGAAAAGCCTATTCACTCCCTGCCATATCTGCTGTCATTAAACATATTAATAGAATCTAGAATGCTGGAGTTACTTGTCTGCTGCCTTTTATGAGCACTGCCTGTACACAAAATGGTCTTCTGTGTTCTCATTTAATGTGGTACGTAAATTTCTTATTTTTTTTTTAATGGCTAACAACTTTACAGGGAAAAAAATCATATGTATAAAACAGCTTGCTACAGCTTTTTGGAAGTTTCTTCTATCCTTACACATGATTAATATGTTTCTTGTGGGACTGGCTGTGAATCATTGGTGTGTGAGTTGTTTAATGACCACAAACTCCATCCTCCCTGTTTATAACAATCTTTGCAGTGTGACCTAGATGTTCTTCCGTCAAGATAAGGAATCTATTTCCTTCTATCTTGAATCTCTTCCAGCCTGGTGACTAACGTTGAGTAACAAGAGAATGTAGTTTCTTCCTTCTTTCTTTAATGAAATGAGGCAAGGTTATTATTACTATTTAAAATCTTGGCTTGCAGGTTCTTCATTGCACCCTGAGGGCTTAGTTGCCCCAGGGCACATGGGATCTTAGTTCCCAGACCAGGGATCAAACACACACAGCTCCTGCATTGGAAGGAAGATTCTTTGTTTTGGAAGGCAGATTCTTAGCCACTGGCCCACCAGGGAAGTGATAAGAGATTTGTGGTTTCTGCTCTTGCCATGTTGCCACCATCCTATAAAGAAGCTTGACCTAGCCTCCTTGCGGCCTACCCTTTACTCAACGCCAAAATCCAGCCATGTGAGTGAAACTGAGACTGTCAGGCTCCAGTTGAGCTGCCAGATGACTGCAGTCACGAGTGTGACCCCAGGCCAGGCCAGCTAAAATCCCATGCAGCTTAACCCAGCCCAAGTGTGTGAGCAAATTAAAATGGTTGCTTTAAACCACTAAATTTTAGGGAATTCCCTGATGGTCTGGTAGTTAGGACTCTCTGTGGTCAGTGTTGAGGTCGTGGGTTCAATCTTTGGCTGAGGAACTAAAATGCTGCAAGTCACAGAGTGTGCCCCCAAACCCAGTAAACTTTAGGTAATTTATATGGAATATAGATAACTGATATAATTTGGTACATTATATTTGCATTCTAATTTTGGAATCATCATTATTTGGGGTATAATTTTGTATGTATTTGAACAAGTTGTAAGATATTTTATATGCTTATACATAATTCTATGGTATTCCTTTACCACTGTTTACTTAACCTTTTCCTAATAATTAGACATCTGGTGTGTATACAGATTTCCATTTTTATGGTTAATACTGTTCCAAGAATCTTTTTACAACTGGTCTCTCATTTTTTTTGCTTGTTATTTTCTTAGGATTTTTTTTTGACCTAAAGTGGAATTAGTGGGTAAAATGATGTAAAGTATAAATTCTCACTACATATTGGCTGACTGCTTTCTAAAAGATGGTTATCAATTTACTGTGCAGCCAGCAATATATTCATCTCCCCATACCCAGTTAGCAAACTTTCTAAAAATTTAGCAATTTTGATTGCTTAAAAAACTTTTTCGGCCTCACCTCTAGTTTTGTGGCATCTTAGTTCCCCAACCAGGGACTGAACCCTGGGCCACAGTAGCTCACTCAACCACTGAGTCCTAACTACTGAAGCACCAGGGAATTCCCAGCAATTTTAAAATTAAGATGTAACATATATGCAGCTAAGTATGCAAATCTTATGTATCTTGATTAATCTTTACAGATACAGAGAGCTAGACAGAGTTCATGTAATCACCCCCAGATGAAGATTTGGAACATTTCTAGCTCCCAAAGTATTTCTCTTTTGGTCCTTTCCAGTCAAACCATCCCCAGAAGTAATCACTCCTTTGATTTTCATCACCATAGATTTAGCTAATCTTGAACTTCATATAAATAGAATCATGCAGATTGTACTCTCCTATGCCTTCCTTCTTTTGCTCATTATCATATCTGTAAAATTCATTCTTGTTCTTGTTGTGTATGGCAGTGGTTCATTCTTGTCCATTGGTAATATTATCCTTTGAGTAAGCTGCAATTTCCTTATCTATTCTTCATTTGACGGACAGTTCAGTAACTTCAGTTTGGTGCTATTAAACAAAGTGTTTTAAACTTTTTCACTTATTTTAATATTTCAATAGTCATATGCTGATACCTTAGAAGTGTTTCAGTACTGATTTCTTCATTTACTGTTGGAGTACAACTGGCGAGGGTCTAGAGGGTGAGTCTGAGTGAGTGAGCAGGGCCAGATTATGAAGGACCTTGTGAGAGGTGCTGAGGAGCATGAACTATGTGGCATGGACAGAGGGGAGTCACTGAGGGATCTGAAGCACGAGAAGAAACTTATCAACCTTGACTGTTAGAAAAGTGTCCCTGCCAGTAGGGAGGAGAATGGATGGTATGAGGGAAAGTCTGAAGGCAGATTTCTAGGCAGAAGACATGGCAATAGCATAGGCAAGAAATGAGCTGGGCCTGAACTAACACAGCAGCAAGAGAACTTATTAGGTGTTGATCTTTGAGGCATGAGGAAGTGAGACAAGCTAACTGCTGGAAAACTAAACTGGCGGTAGATGCATTGACTAAGGCAAGGAAGGCAGATGGGGAGGAGGATACAGCGCCACAGGAAAGATAATGCATTAATTTTGGATTTGTTGAATTTGAGATACCTGTGGAACATCCAGGTGGAGAAGACTACTTGTCAACTGGTTATGCAGGTCTAGACGGGCTCCCTTGGTAGCTCAGTTGGTAAAGAATCCCCCTGCAGTGCAGGAGACCCTGGCTGGATTCCTGTGTTGGAAAGACCCCCTGGAGAAGGGAATGGGCTACCCGCTCCAGTGTTCTGGCCTGGATCACAAAGATTCGGACACGGCTGAGCGACTTTCACTGTCACTTTTCACGTGGGTCTAGAGGTCTGGAAGTGGTCCTGCTAGAGGCAGAGATTTGGGAGATCACCAGCGCATAGGAGGAAGAAGAACCTGGAGGATAGATGAGGTTAATTAGAATAGTAGTTGAGGTAGATGGACAGGCAGCGAGAAGGAAAGCCAAAGAAGCCCAAAATGAGAGGTCTGAGATAAATGGGAAAGGTGTGGCTCTCAGAAGTCCAGGGGTTGAAAATTTCAAAAAAGAGGGTATCTCAGAGAGGAAGGTGAGATAAAGACTGCATGGTAACTTCTGGATTTGGAAGTCAGATCGCTGGTGAGCTTGCCATAGCAGTTCCAAAGAAGTGATAGGCGCGGGTGCCAGATTGCAGGAAGCTGAGAAAACTGAGGGCAGTAGATAGAATTTCCTTTTGGAAAATTCAGTTACAGATAAAAGAAAGATGACATTATCGAGGCCAATGTCACTTTTGTTTTTTGTTTTTGTTTTTTTTAGTTGATAGAGATCTGAGTACCAAGCACAGACGGAGTGAAGCCATCCCCTCCTGGACTGCTCTCTAGGGACCACACCGTGGATCCAGCGCCTCTGTTGTCTTCCAAGCCCTCGTTTCTGCCTTCTCTAGTTTTAATAGAGAATTTTATATGATTCTTTGTTGTCTCCTCTCTTGGTCTATTAATTATACTTGTTTAAAAATATATTTAAGCATTTTCCTTAGGGTTTGCAATCTACATTTACAGCTAATTCACTCTAAAGCTTCATGGGTAGTGCAAGTATTTCATAACAGTATTATCAATGCCTCCCTCCTATTTCTTATAACATTGCTATTACTTATTTCACTAATTCATAAACTATCATCACTGAAAGCATGGGTTGTATTAGTTAGTGAATCGTGTAGTGAAAATTTATCATTTGGAGTGATTTTTCTCACAAAGTTATTTGTTATGCTCTACCCAAGTGATGTGAGTCTGAGTGAACTCCGGGAGTTGGTGATGGACAGGGAGGCCTGGCGTGCTGCGATTCATGGGGTTGCAAAGAGTCGGACACGACTGAGTGACTGAACTGAACTAAACTGAACCCAAGTGACTTGGTGGTAAAGAATCTGCCTGCCAGTGTAGGAGACAGAGGAGACCTGAGTTCAATCTTGGGTCAGAAAGACGCTCTGGGGAAGGAAACGGCAACCCACTCCAGTATTCTTCCCTGTAAAATCCCATGGAGAGAGGACTATAGTCCACAGAGTCGCAAAGGGTCAGACACGACTGTAGCAACTTAGCACAGCACCATTTCGTATTTTATTAGTGTTGGTGCTTTTAAACATATGTGGCTTCTAACATGATGACTTTTAAAGACAAGATGTGAGATAGAAGAGAAAAATTCAGATCGAGTTTATGATGAAAATTTCAATCTTTTGAAACATCTCATTGTACCTGAGGACAATGAACTCAAGTTGTTCTATTCCTTTGTGCACTGTATTAAACAGCTTACAAAGTAAGCAATGTGTCCCTGCAAATTGCAAAGACGTGTAACTCCACATCCCAGTCATTTTGACAAGTAAGGTGGCTGATTATTCTATGTGGCTATTAGAATCTTGAAACAGAGTAAAACTGTTGTCACAAACAAATGGTATCTAACTAAACTTAAAAGCTTTTAAACAGCAAAGCAAACTATGGACACAATGAAAAACCAACCTATAAACTGGCGAAAAATATTTGCAAATGATGCTACCAACAAGGGATTAATTTAAACATATATATATATATATATATATATATATATACACACACACACACACACAAAGCAGCACATACAGCTTAATGTCAAAACAAAACAAACAAAATAACCCAGGGCAGGAGACCTAAATAGGCATTTCTCCAAGGATGACATACAAATAGCCAACAGTCACATAAAAAGATAATTAACATTGCTAATTATTAGAGAAATGCAAATCAAAATAATTCTCACACCAGTCAGAACTGTTGTGTCCAACTCTTTTCGACCCCGTGGACTGCAGCGCACCTGGCTTCCTAGTCCTTGACTATCTCCTGGTGTTTGCTCAAACTCATCACCATTAGGTGGGTGATGCCATCCAACCATCTCGTCCTCTGTAACCCCCTTCTTCTCTCGCCCTCAATCTTTCCCAGAGTCAGGATCTTTTCCAATGACTTGGCTCTTCACATCAGAATGGTCCCACCAAAATGTTTATAGGACTTCCGTGGTGGCACAGTGGATAAGAATCTGCCTTTCAATGCAGGAGACCCAGGTTTGATCCCTGATCTGGGAGGACTGCACACACAGGAGCAACTAAGTCACAACTACTGAGCCCTTGCTCTGCAACCTGTGCTCCACAGTAAGAGAAGCCACCACAATGTGAAGCCCGCACACCACAAGGAAGAGCAAGCCCTGCTTGCTGCAACTAGAGAAAGCCCAGAGCAGTCAAAAATAAATAATATGTGTGTGTGTGTGTATATATATATATATATATATTTTTTTTTTAAGAGAGATTTGCTTTTTAAAAAAAAAGTCTACAAAGAATTTTCCTGGTGGTCCAGGAGGATTCCACATGCTGCAGGGCAACAAAGCCAGAAGCCACAGCTATTGAGCCCGTGCTCTAGAGCCCACGCGCTGCAACTGCTGAAGTCCACAGGCCCTACGGCCCATACTCCACAACAAGAGAAGCCACTGCAACAAAGTTTGTGAACCACAACTGGAGAGTAGCCCCTGCTCATCCCAACAAAGACCCAGTGCAGCCAAAAAGTAGTCTACAAATAATAAACGCTAGCGAGGGTGTGGAGAAAAAGGAACACTCCTACACTGTTGGTAGGATGTAAATTGGTGCAGCAGCTACAGACAGTATCGAGGGCCCTTAAAAAACCGAAAATAGAGTTACCATATGATCTTGCAATTCCACTTCCATACACATATCCAGAAAAAACCTTAATTTGAAAAGATACATGCACCCTAGTGTTCATTGCACCACTATTTACAATAGCCAAGCATGGAAACAACATAAATGTCCATTGACAGATGAATTAATAAAGAAGATATGATACATATATACAATGGAATATTACTCAGCCAAAAAAAAGAATCAAATAATGCCATTTGCAGCAGCATGGATGGACCTAGAATTTATCATATTAAGTGAAGTAAGTCAGACACAGAAAGACAATACCATATGATATTATTCATATGTGGAATCTAAACAAATGATACAAATGAACTTATTTATGAAACAGAAATAGACTCACAGACATAGAGAGCAAGCTTATGGATACCAAAGTGGGTACTGAATTTGGGATTAACATATACACACTATTATGTATAAAATAGATAAACAACAAGAACCAACTGTACAGCACAGGGAACTATACTCAATATCTTGCAATAACCTATAATGGAAAAGATTTATATATATATATACACACGCATATATACATATATGTATATCTGAATTACTTTGCTGTACACTTGAAAACTAACACAACATTGTAACTTAACTATACTTCAATAAAGATAAGAAAGAAAAAAGTCACAATTGGTAAAAATGCTCAGGAAATACATTATTTAGTAGCCTTTATTTATTGTCCCAAAAAGGAAAAATCACCTAGCAGTGTAATCAGTCACCATATCAGTGACATGTAACATTATGCCAACAAAGTTTTGCGTGATAAACCGAACAACAATTGCTTGTCTAGCCAGGTTGATGAGTCAGTAGATTTTACCAATAAATGTCTTAGCACAACATTTGTAAGATTTATAAATAAAGATGAAAATTGAGAGCTTTTTTTTTTTTTGCTGCTGCTGCAGCTGCAAAGAGCTCCCTAAACAAGTCAAGGTCAACATACTTGTGATGTTTTGTCTTTGTACCTGAAGAGCTGTGTGAACATTTGTAATGACCGAGCCCATCAACAGTTGTCTCCAGGAAAGGCTTTGCCTCTAATGAGCAAAGAAAATTCTGACTTTGTTCACAACATACTGTTTTTCTTCATAGAGAGGTGCTGATGTCAAAGCCTGTTAAACAAGAAATTTTAAAAGTCTAGACAATGTGACAAAAACCACCAACTTTATTAAAAAGAGAACAATTCACTTGAGAATATTTTTTAAACTGTGTGAACATCTGGATAAGGAGCACATAAATCTGCTACCAACAGGAATTTAGTGGCTTAGCAGAGAAAGAATTCTCAGCAGGAGTTTAGGTTAAAAGATGAATCATAAAATCCCAGAGAAAACATTTTGACTTCAAGAGATAGGGTCTTGGATTGAAAAGAAATGAAAATTTGACAAATTATGTTCCAAAGGGAAATATTGACATATTTCCACTGTTGATTGGGTTTGAAGGTGAGGAAGGGTCTCTGCAAGCCTCACATCTTATTGAAAACCACTTGGCAAAACCACAGAGTCTCACTGAATCACAGTCCCTGTGTTGGGGCTTCCCTGATGGCTCAGCCAGTAAAGAATCTACCTGCAATGAAGGAGACACAGGAGAAGCCGGTTCAGTCCCTGGGTTGGGAAGATCCCCTGGAGAAGGAAATGGCAACTCACTCCAGTATTCTTGCCTAAGAAGTCCCATGATCAAAGGAACCTGATGGGCTACAGTCCACGGGGTCGAAGAGACTCAGACATGAATGAATATGAGTATGCACCACAGACAGTCCTTGTATGCACAAGGTATGACTCGAGCAACTCACACTCCTTGAATCTTTTGCTCAGCTTGAGAACTGTACCTTTAAGGGAAGAGAAGGAAGACTTCCCTGGTCTCCCTTCTCTTCTCTTAAACCACTTAATCCCTTAACCACTGTTAAGAATCTGCCCTCCATGGCAGGGATTCCCACCCCTGGTAGAGGAACTAAGCTCCCATATGCAACTAAGCCTGCACTTGGCAACTACTGAGCCTGCTCATGGAAATATCCCGAATGCTGCAACTAAGACCTGATGCAGTCAAATAAAAAAATATAAATAAATAATAAAGTCCACTTTAATAGATTAAAAAAAAAAAAAAGAAGGACTTTTTGAACTACAGTCTGTATATTTAAATGAGGTTCACAAGTCCTGGATTCCTTTGAAAAAATAGGACCCCACTATTCATGTGAAGGGAGCTTTCCCGATAGCTCAGTTGATAAAGAATCTGCCTGCAATTCAGGAGACCCAGGTTTGATTCCTGGGTCAGGAAGATCCCCTGGAGAAGGGAAAGGCTACCCACTCCATGGCCTGGAGAATTCCATGGACTGTATAGTCCATAGGGTCGCAAAGAGTCAGACACGACAGAGTGACTTTTACTTTCACTTTTCATTCATGGGAAAACAGTGATTATTTTGCTGAAGTGTTTAACTTCTCTTAAATGTGTAGATAAGCTTTGCATATTTAACCAGTGTTAGAAATTGTCTCATTTCAGTTGAAAATGAAATCTCACTGTTGGACCAGCAAAAAAAAAAAAAAAGACACATTTCAATTAAAAGGTAAATTTCATTCTTTAGTTTCATAAAGAATAGTTTTAATGCTTTTATATAGTCTGATAAAAGAGATCATGCAATTAGTATATATGTTGTAATTTTGCAGTTGCTAGGCCTGTATGGGAGCTTGATCATGTCACTCAGTAAGGAAATCCTTTCATATAGTACTGAATCAAGCTGTCTTAGGTCATAAATTTTTTTTTTGGCTGTGCTACATGGCTTGTGGGATCTTAGTTCCCCGACCAGGGATTGAAACCAAGCCCTTGGTAGTAAAATCACAGAGTCCTAACCACTGGACCACCAGGTAATTCCCTCTTGCTGCTGCTGCTGCTGCTGCTAAGTTGCTTCAGTCGTGTCCAACTCTGTGCGACCCCATAGACGGCAGCCCACCCGGCTCTCCCGCCTCTGGGATTCTCCAGGCAAGAATACTGGAGTGGTTTGCCATTTCCTTCTCCCTCTTAGGTCATATTATTATTATTATTATTATTATTATTAATATTGCTTGGTTTATAATTTTTGTAACTTTTTAGCATTGTCAATAAATTTCATGTTGTAAATAATATAGATTAAAATAATATATGATCTTTACATAAATTAAATCTACACCCCCCTTAAAAAAATTAAATTTCATTTTGTATTAAGCTAGTTATTTGAAAAAAATATATTATATTTGCCTCATGAGTTTTAAATATTTATGACAAGGCAATAAGGAGACAAATTTCAGGAAAAGTAAGCTAATTTTAGCTATTTGATTCTTTTTCAAAGACATGGTTAAAAGAAACTTTAAGTGAGGAAAACAAACCCTCTTGCACATATCATATATGACATACTAACCTCATTAGAATATCATTTAGTAGGAATTTCTGATAAGAATTTCAGAATAGTTGGTTAAGATAAATAATCAAGTAGGTATTATGAGTTAACATCTTTGGTCAGTAGGAAGAACCACATAAAATAGTAGGCTAATCAGTTAGTTAACATAAACAGATCCTCAAAAAAGTATTTATTTTCTACTCAAAAAAAATCATTGGAAGTTGTTACTGGATTGTTGTGTCTATAATTTACTGATCATGCTGAAACTGTGTAACTCATACTGGGACTTGAACCTAGTTGGCGAGGACTTGAACCTGGTCAAAATCCAATTTGGGACTCAAAGTTTGTCAAAATCCATGATCCTCCAACTGAGATCACACACTTGGTTTCAGCACTTAATGAAGCTCAGATTCCTGATGTTTTATTGTGGAAAGAATTGAGTGAGAGACAAAGTGATAGGTAAGAAGTGGATTTATTTAGAGATACAAACAGAATGTGGATGATTTCAGAAGGAGAGAGTGGCCTTGAAATATGGTATGGTTAACTTTTATGGGCTGGGTAATTTCATAGGCTAATAACTGGGCTTCCCTGGGGGCTCAGATGGTAAAGAATCCACTTGCAGTTCCAGAGACCTGGGTTCGATCCCTAGGTTGGGAAGATCCCCTGGAAGAGGTCATAGCAACCCACTCCAGTATTCTTGCCTGGAGAATCCCCATGGACAACCCCCTGGCAGGCTACAGTCCATGGGGTTGCAGAGTCAGACATGACTGAGCAACTAAGCACACACACAATGACTGGGAGGGTTATTCAAACTATTTTGGGGAAGGGATGGAGGTTTCCAGGGGTTGGGCCACCACTCACTTTTTGGTCTTTGATGATCAGCTTTGGAACTGTCATGGCACCTGTGGATGTGTCATTTAGCTGATGTGTTACAATGAGCAAATCCTGAGGCTCAGGGTTAAATGGAAGTTGACTCGTCGCCATCTTGGACCCATTTGGTTCCAATCAGTTTATATTATGTCCTTGGGCTATGCCATTCTTTTAAAGTTTGTGCCCTGCCTACTTCCTTCCTGTTTCAATGCTACTGTACTATGTGTGTGTGCTCAGTGGCTCAGTCATGTCCAGCTCTTTGTGACTCTATGGACTAAAGCCCTCCAGGTTCCTCTGTCCATGGAATTTTCCAGACAAGAATACTGGAGTGGGTTGCCATTTCCTACTCCAAGGAATCTTCCCAACCTTGGGATCAAACCCACTTCTTCTGCATTTCCAGCACTGGCAGGTGAATTCTTCACCACTGAGCCACGTAGGAGCTGCAAGGGCAAAAAAAAATTATATAGACATTCTCTGAAGATTATTTCAAGAGTTCCTCCGGAGGGAAAAGATTGAGAAAGATTATGTGAACCTCTGCGTGGTATCTGAAAATTGCTCTGTGCCTTTCCTTCTCAGTACAAAATATTCCATAGGGCCTATCACTGAAAATTCTTTAAAAAAGAAAGATGAATCATGTTCATGGCATCCTATAGTAAATATATTGTGATATGTCACAACATACAGAAAGTAAAATAAAAGGTATATCACAGGGTCAGTTGACAAAGTCGTCAAAAAGAAAACCAGGGCCCAAAGTGGCATCACTTTTACTAAAGCCCAGGATACCAAACCCAGATTTAATACTTGACTCAATTTTAGCTCCAGCTTTCCCCAGGAATGTCATCTTAATGGGCCAGTCTGGGGTTTTCTGCTCAACACCAGTGAGGTAATCTGGTGGGCCCTCTCCCTACCCACACCCCACCCCCAGAGGAAGAATGCATAATAAAAGCTGTTTTGTTCCCTTCTCCACAAAAGAAAATGGCTTGGCCTAAAATAATCCTTTGTTTTCTTTTGCTAATCTTTTCTTGTCCCATTCTTCTGGTTATAAAAACCTCCCATTCTGTACAACTCCAGAGAGGGTCTTTCTCTTCATTAGATGGGGTGCTGCTGCTGAATCATTGAATAAAGCCAACTAGATCTTCAGATTTACTCAGTGGAGTTTGTTTTAGGCTCACCTGATGGTTCGGTTGTAAAGAATCCGCCTGCCAATGCAGGAGACATGAGTTCGATCCCTGGGTTGGGAAGATCCCCTGGAGAAGGGAACAGCTATCCACTCCAGTATTCTTGCCTGGGAAATCTCACGGACAGGGGATCCTGGAGGGCTACAGTTCATTGGGTGGCAAAAAAGTTTTACATGACTGAGCGACTGAACAACAACAACAACAAATACTAAAAAGATTAATTTGTTAAGGATAGATAATTTTAATTTATATATTGTGTAATACTGGAGTGGGTTGCCATTTCCTCCTCCAGGCAATCTTCCAAACCCATGTCTCTTGCATTGGCAGGTTGATTCTTCACCACACTGCCAACTGGGAAGCCCATGTGTGTAAATTATATATTAAATTAAAACCATATATAATTTTAATGATTTATTTCTGTATCTTAACAGATCATTTTAATAACTTCTTTCTGTATTCTAGCAGATCAAGGGCATACACACTCACTTTGGAAACAACTGTGTTAATCACAGAATTCCTAGTCACACCCATATATCTAATGTCAGTTGATTTTCGACAAAGGTGCCGAGACCATTCAATAGTGAAAGAATAGTCTTGTCAATAAATGATACTGGAAAACTGGATGGCCACAAGCAAAAGAAGGAAATTGAACCCATAACTCACACAATATACAAAAATTAATTCAAAATGCTTTAAAGATCTAAATATAAGGGATAAACCTATAGACTCTTAGAGGAAAACATAGGGATAAATTTTGATGACTTCAATTTGGCAGTGGATTCTTAGATAGGACTCCAAAATCACAAGCAACAAAAGAAAAAAATACATGTCAGACTTCATCAAAATTAAAAAAAAAACCTTTTGTACTTCAAAGGGCATTATAAAGAAAGCAAAAAATCCACAGAATGGGAGAAAAATATTTGTAAATTGTATCAAAATTGAGCAGGACCCTGCAGGGCCCTTCTGGGTACAAGTCCCTCTGTTTCCCCTGTTTCTTGTTTGTAGAAAGAGGCTTTAGTTTCCAGACCCTTCATTAAGCTCCAAAGAGCAGATTCAACAGTTATTAATAAGAAAGTGAAGGAATGCAGATAGAAAGAAAAATCAGACAGGCACAGAAAGTAATGACACCTTAAACAATTGTTTATTGTTCAGTCACTAAGTTATGTCTAACTCTTTGCGACCCCGTGGACTATAGCAAGCTGGGTTCCTCTATCCTCCACTATCTACCAGAGTTTGCTCAAATTCATGTCCATCAAGTCAGTGATGCTATCTAACCACCACCATCCTCTATTACCCACTTCTTCTCCTGCCTTCAATCTTTCCCAGCATCAGGGTCTTTTCCAGTGAGTCTGTTCTTCTCATCAGGTGCCCGAAGTATTAGAGTTTCAGCTTCAGCATCAGTCCTTCCAATGAACACCCAGGACTGATCTCCTTTAGGATGGACTGGTTGGATCTCCTTGCAGTCCAAGGGACTCTCAAAAGTCTTCTCCAACACCACACTTCGAAAGCATCAGTTCTTTGGTGTTCAGCCTTCTTTATGGTCCAGTTCTCACATCCATACATGACTACTGGAAAAACCATAGCTTTGACTCTATAGACCTTTGTCAGCAAAGTGATGGCTCTGCTTCTTAATACATTGTCTAAGTTTGTCATAGCTTTTCTTCCAAGGAGTAAGCATCTTTTAATTTCATGACTGCAGTCACCATCCACAGTGATTTTGGAGCCCAAGAAAATAAAGTCTGTCACTGTTTCCCCATCTATTTGCCATGAAGTGATGGGACCAGATGACATGATCTTAGTTTTCTGAATGTTGAGTTTTAGCCAGCTTCTTCACTCTCTTCTTTCACCTTCATCAAGAGGCTCTTCAGTTCCTCTTTGCTTTTTGCCATTGGGGTGGTGTCATCTGCATATCTGAGGTTGTTGATATTTCTCCCGGCAATCTTGATTCTAGCTGAGTTTCATCCAGCCTGGCATTTCGCACAATGTACTCAGCATATAAGTTAAATAAGCAGAGCGACAATATATAGCCTTGATGTACTCCTTTCCCAATTTTGAACCAGTCTGTTGTTCCATGTCTGGTTCTAACTGTTGCTTCTTGTCCTGGTTTCTCAGGAGGCAGGTAAAGTGGTCTGGTGTTCCCATCATTTAAAAAATTTTCCACAGTTTGTTGTGATCCACACAATCAAAGGCTTTGGTATAGTCAATGAAGCAGAAACAGATGTTTTTTTCTGGAATTCCCTTGCATTTTCTATGATTCAGTGGATGTTGGCAATTTGATTTCTGGATGTACAAGCTGGATTTAGAAAAGAGAGAGGAACCAGAGATCAAATTACTGCATAAGTGTGCCACAATTACTCAAGATTTGGGAATTAACCATCTGAAAGGTTTAGAGGAACTCACACAGGGCCAGGAACTAGGCTTGTTCCTATTAGCCAAATTGGCTAGCCTCATAATTTATGGCACACTGGGTAGAGTACTTAAAAGGATCTCACCTCATTAGTAAAAAATAATTAACCTTTGACTACACATGGCCCTGGTCTCACCCAACAATTGTAAATTGAAAGGATCAAAGTGTTTCCAATTATCTTAACTGCATTCCAAAACAAAATTCAGAGATATACACAAGGATAAAAATAGCCACCTCCCAACAAGGCAAAACTCATAATGTCTGCCATCCAATCAAGAATTACTACACATACAAAGAAGCAGGAAAATGTGACCAATGATGATGAGGATTGAATCAATAAATCAAACCCAAACCAGAATTTACAGTTATTAGATTAGCAGTCAATGACATTAAAGAATTTTTATAACTGTGTTTCATATGTTCAAAAAGTTAAGTTGAAACATAAAATAAATTTTTAAAAAATACCTACTTGAACTTGTAAAGATGAATACTATAGTGTCTGAACTGGATGTCGTTAATGGCAGATTATAAATTAACATAAAAAGATTAGTAAACATCAAAGCATAGCAATAGAACCTATCTAAACTGAAGCATAGATTTAATAAATAATTTAATAAAAAAGGAACAGAAAATCAGTGATCTTTAGGGCATCTTCTAGTAACCTAATATAAAAGTAACTTGAGTCCTCAACAGATAGGATTGGGGATCTACAAAATACTTAAAGAAGCATTGGTCAAACTTTTTTTTTTCACATTGATGAAGACTATAAATTAAAAGGTTCAAGTAGCTTGACAAACCCCAAGCACAAGAAATACAAAAATAACTGCACCAAGGTACATCATTGAAATGAAGTTGCTTAGTCGTGTCCGACTCTTTGCGACCCCATGGACTGTAGCCTACCAGGCTCCTCTGTCCATGGGATTTTCCAGGCAATAGTACTGGAGTGGATTGCCATTTCCTTCTCCAGGGGATCTTCCTGACCCAGGGATCGAACCTGGGTCTCCCACATTGTAGACAGATGCTTTACCATCTGAGCCACTAGGGAAGTCCTAGGTACATCATTATCATTTTACAAAAAAAAAAAAGTGATTAAAAACAACCAGAGAAAAGATACAAGTTGTGTAGAAAGAAACACCAGGTTTCTCTTTGGAAACAATACAAGTTAGATGGCAGAGAGAAGCATGTTTAAAATACAAAAAGAGGAGCTTCCCTCCTGGCCAGTGGTAAAGAAAGATGTTAAAGCGTCTGCCTGCAATGCAGGAGACCTGGTTTCGATCCCTGGGTCAGGAAGAGCCCCTGGAGAAGGAAATGGCAACCCACTCCAATATTCTTGCCTGGAGAATCCCATGGATGGAGGAGCCTGGTGGGCTACAGTGCACGTGGTCGCAGAGTCAGACATGACTGAGCGACTTCACTTCACTTCACTTCAATGCTGAAGACACAGGTTCCATCCCTGGTCCAGGAAGATCCTACATGCTGCAGAGCGACTGAGTCTTTGGGCCACACTGCTGAGCTTCAGCTACTGAGCCTGAGTGCCCTAGAGCCCAAGAAGCCTAAGCACCGCAACAAAGAGAAGCCCCTGCTCACTGCAACTAGAGAAAAGTCACGCAACCAAAAGTAAATAAATAAAAAGAGAGCTCTCCTGTAGCACGACCTTCTAATCTCAATTTATAGCTGAGGAAACAAAGTCACAGAGAAGTAAATGTCTCACGCAATGCGAAGGCCCAACTCATTGGAAAAGACCCTGATGCTGTGAACAGTTGAGGGCAGGCAGACACGGTGACAGAGGATGAGATGGTTGGATGGCATCACTGACTCAATGGGCATGAGTCTGAGCAAACTCTGGGAGATAGTGAAGGACAGGGAAGCCTGGTGTGCTGCAGTCCATGGGAACGCAAAGAGTTGGACATGACTGAGCAACGGAGCAACAACGACAAAGGCCCGACGAGTGGGAGAACTGGGCTGGAACCCCAAACTTTTGACTCATGTTCTGTGCCCTCTGTACTTCTTCATCTTCTTCCACTTTCAACTATGGACTCTCGATTTCTTTTAAAAGGCTCTCTGCTTAATCTCTCCCATGATTTGACACTGATACTTTCATTAGTTTTTTTTCCCTTTTATTATTTGCTATGTTGCTGCATGGGAGGAGCAAACCCATGTGGACTGAAGAAAAATTTAATAGCCTTTCCTCCCATCCTGAACATGACTTATTAAAATGACCTCTTTTGATAAGACCACCCTATCCTAATTTATAGTTCTCAGGTCTTGTTTTGCTTTTGTTTTCTCCCTGTGGGTTGAGTTGCTTCAGTATCATTGTTTGTGGTTCTTATGATCTTTTTTCATTTTTTCCTTTTCTTTGGGCCCTTAAGGATAAAAGACCTTTCCCTCATCCCTATTTTGGTTTGTAAATTCATGTCTTGTTTAAGTTCATTTTGCTTATTTTCCATATTCCTACTGTTATATTAGCGGATTTTTTCAAAACATTCATATTCATTCCATTTTTTTTATAGAACCCTCCTGCTTACAAATTACAAACTATCACGTGAAGTAAATAATGAGTAGAAATTGCAATGGTGATTCTGGTCTAATTCCAGTTAGTGAACCATCTCACTGAGTGTTAATTGTCTCCCTAAAAGGATGCAAGCTTTTTGCCAGGCACAGGAAACAAAACCGATATGACATCAGATAAAAAAAGAAACTTGAAAATAATTGTTTTAACTTAAAAAAATACTGGACAAATAAGATATCATCATCAGGATTATCCATTAACTAGCATTACTGATTAATTAACTAATGTTGAACTTTAAAGTAAACCATAAAGGATAGTTACATGTATATTACAGTTAAATTAAATGCTGTTTTGTTGGTGACACAGAGTGGATCACTGTCCTAGAATTCCTTTCCCAGAATCACATTCCAGAAGATAGTTTCAAAAGTTAGAAAATAATTGAAATGATAACAAAACACATGATATATTCTGATTAATGTAATGTTCATGTAAAATAAAGTGTGCTCACTTTCTTGCAATATATAAATTTTATACATAAAATTATGTATATAATATATACATATCTATTTTGTTGTTGCTATTTAGTCATTAAGTGGTGTCCAACTCTTTTAGGATCCCATGGACCTTAGCCTGTCAGGCCCCTCTCTCCATGGGATTTCCCAGGCAAGAATATTGGTCTGGGTTGCCATTTCCTTCTCCAGGGGATCTTCCTGACCCAGGAATCCAACCCAAGGCTCCTGCAGTACAGGCAAATTCTTTACTGGCTGAGCCACTGGGGAAGTACCGGCTGGTACTTCAGGAGACTTGGGTTGGATCTCTGGGTCAGGATGATCCCCTGGAAAAGGAAATGGCAACCCACTCCAGAAGGCTATAGTCCATGGGGGTGGCAAAGAGTCCAATTCTTTGCCACCCCCACGGACTGCAGCATGCCAGGCTTCCCTGTCCTTCACTATCTCCCGGAGTTTCCTCAAAGTCATGTCCACTGAGTCAGTGATACTGTCTGTCTCATCCTCTGCCTCTGTCTTCTCCTCTTGCCCTCAATCTTTCCCAGGGTCTTTTCCAATGAGTCAGCTCTTTGCATCAGGTAGCCAAAGTACCAGAGCTTCAGCTTCACTGTCAGTCCTTCCAACGAATATTCAGGGTTGATTTCCTTTAGGATTGACTGGTTTAATATCCTTGCTGTCCAAGCGACTCTCAAGAATATTCTCCAGCACCACAATTAGAAAACATCAATTCTTTGGCACTCAGCCTTCTTTATGTTCCAACTTTCATATCCTTACGTGACTGCTGGAAAAACTACATATATGTATATGTATATAATATATGTATATATATAAATATGTATATATATATATATAACTTAGTTTTAAGACCCTAAGCCAGAATCATCCAGTTAAGCCACTCCTGGATTATTTAACCACAAAAATTAAGTGGAACAATTAATGTTTGTTGTTTTAAACTCTTTGAAGTTTTGGGATAATTTGTTATATAGCAGTAGATAACTAATACAGCAACTCTATCATGACACTTCCTCCTAAGCCCTTCTGGGTCCAGATGTCTGAGTAACAGAAGACCAGCCCAGGAAATTGTTCCAGAGTCGTCATTCTTGGGAGTTGTTGGATCAAGGCTTTATCACTTCTTCTCTAACAATGTGTTGAGTCTTGAATTTTACTGTTAGTGTGAAAGTGTTAGTTGTTTAGTCATGTCTGACTCTTTGTGGCCCCATGGACCATAGCCCACCAGGCTCCTCTGCAGATGGAATTCTACAGGCAAGATTACTAGAGTGGGTTGCCATGCCCTTCTCCAGAGGCTCTTCCTGACCCAAGGATCAAACCTGGCTCTCCCACATTGAAGGCAGAGTCTTTACTGTCAGAGCCACCAGGGAAGCCTCGTAAGGAAGGCAGATGCCAGGTGTAACACTAATGCCCTGACTTGGAGTTGTGGCTCGGCCGGTAAAGAATCTGCCTGAAATGTGGGTGACATGGGTTCGATCCCTGGGTTGGGAAGATGCCCTGGAAAAGAGAATGGCAACCCACTCCAGTATTCTTGCCTGGAGAGAATTCCATGGACAGAGGAGCCTGATGGGCTACAGTCCATGGGGTCCCAAAAGTTGGACATGACTGAGCAACTAAGCACAGCACAGCACTATACTACTTAAACATTGTGCTAAGTTGGGAGAAGTGAAGGAAAGAGAAAATTTAAAAGAAACCTGTAATTTAGTTATGGAGTATGATGAAATCAGCTATTTTTCTGATTTCCAAAATGGATACTGTCGCTTTAAAGGTAGTATGATGCAAACCACTGAAATCACACACACACACACACAAGCTCGAGTGCTATAACTTGCCAAGGAAAAAAGTTGTTACACTGGTAACTTAGGTCAGTAAATAAAAATTGCCAAACAGACTCCCTGGCTGAGACGGCCATGGGAAAGTGTAAAATTAAGATGAAGTTTTCTAATATCATCTGAATATCACCTTCTATTTGGTGGGAAATATATAAGAAGTTATGGCTTCTGACTATAAAAGTGTCCTATGTATATTATACAGAGAAATGACTGGAGAGCAAAGTAAGAGAGAGGTTGAAAAATTCTGGAAGAAGTTTCCCAAGAAAGATGAATAAAACCTGTCACCATTACAGTTTACTTCAGAAGTTTGTAGATGTTTTACTTCTGAGCCCAGAAGTAGTCACATAGAACCCTTGCCAGAAAAAAGTAGTAAACTTGACAAGCTGCTCACAAAAGGACTTTAGTTTAAGTAAAACTCCAGGGAAATTTGAAAAGTGCAGAGTTTCACAAATAAGAAACCACAAGGCAAGGAATCCTCATGTATCATGGAATACAGATACACAAATGTGTGCACAGGCACATATAATATATATAATATTTTTAGTAAGATATGCTATAGATATATCAACTATAGCTGACTTGAATTTGAAGTTGTTTTAGTTTATTTCTGCATTGTGATTTGGATGTCTAATTTTAATATTTCAGGCAGAAACCTACCATTTAATTCGGGAAAGACACCTTCTTCTGCTCCTGCCGCCTTCGACTTCAAGAATATGCGGCACTGTTCATCACCACCTGGTAGCACTGTACAGCTTCTGCAGAACAAACTCCCACTTTACAACCTGCTCATCTCCACGGGTCTTTGAAAATTGAGAGCAAATATCATGACACGATGGCTTTATGATGGACACGAAGAAAATGTTAGATGATAACTTTAAAAAGAATATTTGTTTATGAACCAAAATAAGCAGTGACAAATTTTATCTGCAAGAGTAATCCACAGGTGACCTTCTGTGGAGCTCAGGGAACTCTACTTCATGCTCTGTGGTGACCTAAATGGGGAGGAAATCTTAAGAAGAGGGGATGTATGTAGTGACAGATTTTCCTTTCTTGGGCTCCAAAATCACTGCAGATGGTGACTGCAGCCATGAAATTAAAAGATGCTTGCTCCTTGGAAGGAAAGGTATGATAAACCTAGACGGTGTGTTAAAAAGCAAAAACATCATTTTGTCGACAAAGGTCTGTACAGTCAAAGCTATGGTTTTTCCAGTAGTCATGTATGGATGTGAAAGTTGGACCATAAAGAAAACTGAGCGCCAAATTGATGCTTTTGAATTGTGGTGCTGGAGAAGACTCGTGAGAGTTCCTTGGACACAAAGGAGATCAAACCAGTCAATCCTAAAGGAAATCAACCCCGAATATTCATTGGAAGGACTGATGCTGAAGTTGAAACTCCAGTCCTTTGGCCACCTGATGCGAAGAGCCGACCTATTGGAAAAGACCCTGACGCTGGGAAAGATTGAAGGCAAAAGGAGAAGAGGGCAGCAGGGGATGAGATGGTTAGATAACATCACTGACTCGATGGACATGAGTTTGAGTAAACTCTGAGAGATAGTGGAGAACAGAGGAGCCTGCATTCTGCAGTCCATAGGGTCACAAAGAGTTGGACATGACTTAGCAACTGAACAACAACAAATAGCTGATTCACTTTTCTGTACACCTGAAACTAACTCAACATTGTAAAGCAACTTTACTCCAGTGAAAAGTAATTAAAAAAAAAAAAAAGAGTAATCCATAGGAGACAGAGAGCCAAGAGGGTCCCCATGTTGTGGGGAGGCTTCAAGGAAAAATCGTCATATAAGCTATTCTCTGAAGGGTAGGCTCAGACTTCAGGGGATTGAAAAGGGCATTAGATTAGCAGAGAGGTGTGGGAGGAAGCAAAGACAATGTGAGCAGAGAAAGTGAGGAGACCCATTTAGATCAGAACTGAAGGTTCCTTCTGGGAAGGAATTTCAAGAATAAAAGGGTCAATAGTGAGCAAGACAGGAAGGTTATCAGATTTAGTAAGTGGGTATTACTCAGAAATCCCTAGAAGTGTTATTTCAGGAGACTGGCAGTCACAGACAGAACTAGTTATTATTTATAATATATCATTTGATTTTTTATAAATTATATTCTTCATTGCTTCTCAGGAAAAATAAAACTCCTATCCTGAAGATCTCTATAGGTTTTTATTCCTGTGTTTGGGAAGGAGTAAATATGGACAGGGTCTTTCCAGGCGGCACTAGTGGTGAAGAACCTGCCTGCTAATGCAGGAGACTCAAGAGACTCGGGTTTGATCCCTGGGTTGGGAAGCTCTCTTGGAGTAGGAAATGGCAACCCACTCTAGTATTCCTACCTGGGAAATTCCATGGCAAAGGAGCCTGGCAGGCCCCAGTCTATGGAGCTACAAAGCGTCAGACACAACTGAGTGACTAAGCACACACAACACAAATAAGAACAGGGTACCAGGACCTTTTTCTTTTTTTTTAGTTTTTAATTATTATTGTTTAACAGAAGGGAAATTTTAAACTGAAGTGACTGTAGAATTTAATTTAAGAAATCATATTCTTTTTCATCTAATTAGAATTTTAAAATGGTTTCTTGTATCAAAGCTAAGCTAATACGTCTCAAGGACAGAGAGCAGGTATGTCACATACCTACTTTGTGTTTGTTTTGTATCACAGGTGAATGAATGCACTTATAGCTAGAGATTGGAGAAATGCCCTAGAGACGATTGAGGAAGAGTTGTATTTGTTTTTATTATTTATTTATTTATTTATTTTTGGCTGTGCTGAAACTTCTCTTGGCTTCTCTTGTTTCGGAGCACGGGCTCTATGGCATGAGGGCCTCAGTAGTTGAGGCACATGGGCTCAGTAGTTTCAGCTCCCCGGCTCAGGAGCACAGGCTCAATAGTTGTGGTGCACGGCATTAATTGCTCCGAGGCATGTAGGATCTTCCCGGATCAGGGATCGAAGCTGTGTCCCGTGCATTGGCAGGCAGATTTGTACCACTGAGCCACCTGGGAAGCCCAAGAAGAGTTCTATTTGAATGCAATGCTGTGTTTTATTTGGGTGTACCTTCTTGGACAACCATAATCAGGAGTTGTTTTGGAAAAGAGAGTTTAAATTATCCACATTTCTTGGCATCATGAATCCAACTATAAATAGACAAGATAAAAATCACGTGGATGAGCTTATTGAAATTTAAGATGTAAAATTAAGTTTTACCTCCTGATCTCTTGGAATAGCGACACACTCAAACCAAATATGAGAAAAAAATTAAAATGATGGATGTTTAAAATTTGTGTAATTAGTAAATTCTCCAAAAGGTTTCAGGGCACTCACAATAAAGACTCAGAAAAATCTTGTTCTTTATTACATTTTTATTTATAGAATTTTGTTCTAGCTTAAGTTTTAGTGACAAAAGATTCTATACTTCTCCTTCACAACACAGAAGAAAGTTTTCCTTTTCTTTGAATCTGTATGAAAAGGTGGCAGTAGTTACAGTCCTTGCCTGTAATGAGATGAGACTTAGGGAAATAACGAGTACAATTTGTACATGGGAAGAATGTGAATCACTGAGCAGGCAGCCTCTAAAATGGGCTCTAGGGAGCCCTGCCTCCTTTTATTCTTGCTTTTGTGTAGTTTCCTCACCTTGAGGGTGGGCTGGACCTAGTGTTGTGCGTCTAACAAATAGAAGGCAGGAAAGGTGAAGGATGTCACTTCTGAGATCAGGTTAGAAAATCAGGGTGAATCCTCTTGCTCAGCCTGTCTCGCTGGTTCATTCAATGAAAGGCAGCCACCGTGTTGTGAGCTGCCCTGTGGAAAGGAACTGAAGGTGGCCAACAGGTAGTGAGGAGTGAGACCCGGGTCCAACATCCATGAAGAATTTAATTTTGCCAACAGCCACAAGATCCTCCCCTAGTGGGGCCTTCTGCCAGCCCAGCCAACACCTTGACTTCAGCCTGGTAAGAAACCTTGTACCAGGGAAGCTACCTAAGTGTTTCCAGATTCCTAACTCACGAAGCCATAAAATCACGTTTGTTGTTTTAATCGTAAAATTTTGGTAATTTGAATATAGCAATAGATAACTTACACTGCCCTCAAGTAGTTTATGGCCAATTAAACATATAAACATATAAATAAAATAAACATATAAATAAAGAAAATAGGGACTTCATCAGTGGTCCAGTAGTTAAGATTCTACCTTCCAATGCAGGAGGCTCAGATTCAATCCCTGGTTGGGGAACTAAGGTTCCACATGTCATATGGTGTGGCCAAAAATTTTAAAACAGAAAATAGTTAACACATAGGGCTTATTACTTGCCAGATGCTTTTTAAAGCATTTTACGTGTATTGTTTAATTTCATTCTTACAACAACTCTGTGAGGTAAATGTTATTACTATCACCATTTTATAAAAGAGGAAATTGAGGCAACAAGAAGTTAAATAACTTGGTCGTGGTCACACAGCTAGTGGAACTGAGATTCACAGTCAGGTTGGTGCCAGAGTTCAAGTTCTTGATAACTGTATTGCACTGTTTCTGTGCCACTTTACGTGCCACAGCAGAGGTATGTTGCTTCTACAGGAGTAGCATTTCATTATCTTCAACACGTGCTCAACCGTGCCCGATTCTTTGCAGTCCCATGGACTGTAGTCCCCCACGCTCTTCTGTCTGTGCTATTTCCCTGGCAAGAATACTGGAGTGGGTTGCCATTTCCTCCTGCAGGGGATCTTCCCAACCCAGGAATAGAACCCAGGTCTCCTGCATGTTTTGCTTTGCAGGTGGATTCTTTACCACTTGAGTCATCAGCACAGGAAATGATTATATCTGTAAGATCGAGAAAGGGGTCAGAAGGATTCAGACACCTGGGCAGTGTTTGAAAGATGGAAGTAAGGCATTCCAGGCAGATGGAATAGCATATGCTGAGGTATGGGGCCAAAAGACTTGCCCCCAGGACACATTCCATTCAAATGTTTCAGATCAGTGTATGCACTTCCTTATATCCTGACCCTTATTTCTACTGGTAAACGTTAGTCTCTTGGAGTTTTAATAAACTGTTACTCTTTTCCAAAAAGAGTAATGCCTGATTCTCAACTAAAGGTAAAGGCAGGAACTCAGAATAAATTGAGCTTGTTTCAACAAGCAAGATGATTTAGGGGATTAGTAACCAAGTCATTGGTCTTTAGCAGCAACAGAAACTCACTGTTTACCTACTTCCCACATGCTGTCCACTAGGGAGTATGATGCTCTCCCTGCCCTTGGGACAACAAGGAAAATCAATCATAAGTTTGAGAACTGCAATCAGAGTTTCTATATTTAAATGTAACCTTAAATAACCTTGTATCAGGCCCAAATAACCTATTGATAGGCAAAATGGAGAAAACAGAAGAAGGGGGATTAAACATAAATTAGAATTAATCACTAAGACTTCCCTGGTGGCTCAGTGGATTAGAATCTGCCTGCTGATGCAGGGGACACGGGTTTGATCCCTGGTCCAGGAAGATTACACATGCTGCAGAGCAACTAAGTCTGTGCACCACAACCACTGAAGCCCACTTGCCTAGAACCTGTGCTTTGAAACAAGAGAAACCACTGCAATGAGAAGTCCACATACTGTAGCTAGAGAGTAGCCCCTGCTCACTGCAACTGGAGAAAGCCTGGACAAAGCACCAAAGATCCAGAATCGTCAAAAATAAATAAACAAATAAAATTATTAAAACAAAAAACAAATGTTGATGAGGGTATGGAGAAAGGGAAACTGTACTTAAAAAAAAAATTACTCACTGGGAAAAGGAGCCAGGTAAATCTAAAGCCAAGGAGAAGAGGCTCTAGATACAGTAATTAGAGACATAAATAGTGGTTGCCTTTCTGCTTTATTACCATGTGTGCATGTGTGCTCAGTAGCTCAGTGTTGTCTGATGCTTGCAACTCTTTGGACTGTAGCCTGCCAGGCTCCCCTGTCCATGGAATTTCTCAGGCAAGAATACTGGACATTATTATTCTCAAAAGGCTGGTTAAAATATTTTTGAGATAATTACGGATTCCCTTAAAGCTCCACATTCAGAAAACGAAGATCATGGCATCTGGTCCCATCACTTCATGGGAAATAGATGGGGAAACAGTGGAAACAGTGTCAGACTTTATTTTGGGGGGCTCCAAAATCACTGCAGATGGTGACTGCAGCCATGAAATTAAAAGACACTTACTCCTTGGAAGAAAAGGTATGACCAACCTAGATAGCATATTGAAAAACAGAGACATTACTTTGCCGACAAAGGTCCATCTAGTCAAGGCTATGGTTTTTCCAGTGGTCATGTATGGATGTGAGAATTGAACTGTGAAGAAAGCTGAGCTCTGAAGAATTGATGCTTTTGAACTGTGGTGTTGGAGAAGACTCTTGAGAGAGAGGAGATCCAACCAGTCCATTCTGAAGGAGATCAGCCCTGGGATTTCTTTGGAAGGAATGATGCTAAAGCTGAAACTCCAATACTTTGGCCACCTCATGTGAAGAGTTGACTCATTGGAAAAGACTCTGATGCTGGGAGGGATTGGGGACAGGAGGAGAAGGGGATGGCAGAGGATGAGATGGCTGGATGGCCTCACGGACTCGATGGACGTGAATCTGAGTGAACTCCGGGAGTTGGTGATGGACAGGGAGGCCTGGTGTGCTGCGATTCATGGGGTTGCAAAGAGTCGGACACGACTGAGTGACTGAACTGAACTGAACTGATGCAGTTATAAGAAATAATGCAGAGAGATCCTACATAGTGCAATATCACAACCAGGATACTAACACTGGTTGCTGCTGCTGCTGCTAAGTTGCTTCAGTCGTGTCCAACTCTGTGCGACCCCAGAGATGGCAGCCCACCAGGCTCCCCCGTCCCTGGGATTCTCCAGGCAAGAACACTGGAGTGGGTTGCCATTTCCTTCTCCAATGCATGAAAGTGAAAAGTGAAAGTGAAGTAGCTCAGTCATGTCCAACCCTCAGTGACCCCATGGGCTGCAGCCTTCCAGGCTCCTCCATACATGAGATTTTCCAGGCACGAGTACTGGAGTGGGGTGCCATTGCCTTCTCCGACTAACACTGGTACAACGTATCAAATTTACTTAGTTTTAATATGTATGTGTGTACGTAAATGTGTACATATGTATGATGAATCCTATTTCTATGCTAATTTATCACAAAAGTAGAGTTGTGTGGCTACCAGAAGCAAGATCTAGAACAGTTCTATTGCAAAGCCTCCTTCAGTTCCTCTTTCATAGCCACAGGCACACTTGCCCCTCCCACTATCTCCAGTCCCTGCGATCTCCAATCTGTTCTCAATCTCTATAATTTTGTCATTCAAGAATGATATATACAAATAACTTTTAAGACAAACTGAGTTTGAGCAAACTCAGGGAGATAGTAAAGGACAGGGAAGCCTAGTGTGCTGCAGTTCATGGGGTCACAAAGAGTTGGACACGATTTATCGACTGAACAGCAAACAACAATTTTTGAGACTGGCTTTTTTTTCACTCAGCCTAATTCACTAAGATGTATCCATGATGTCATGTGAATCAACCGTTCAGTCTTCTTAACTGCAGAGTAATATTTCGTGGTATTGGTGTACCACAGTTTGTTTAATCCGTCACTTGTTGAAGGGCATTTGGGTTGTTTCCTGTTTGGGGCTATCACAAAAGTAAAGCTTTATGAACATTTGCATACAAGTTATTTTTTGTGTGGATCTGGAATAAATGCCCCAAGGTACAACTGCTGGGTTACAGGATAAGCAAGTTCAGTTTATAAGAAACTGCCATAGTCTGGTCCAGAATGACTGTACCTTTTTTCCCATCTTCAGTGTTTGGGTGATCCGGTTTGTCTTCATCCTCACCCGCATCTGACATATTGCTACATTTTGTTTTAGCCATCCTGATAGGCATAAAGTGATACCTCATTGTGGTTTAAATTTGTATTTTGCTAATTGCTAGTTTTTCCTCTTTCTTGTTTTTTTTAAAATTTTATTTTTTATAGGATTAACAGTGTTGTGTGAGTTTCAGGAGTACAGCAGAGTAAAGTGCTCAATTCTCTGTGATAACCTCCGTAGGAAAATAATTTTAAAAATAATAGATACATGTATATATATAATTGCTAATTATTTTTGAACAGCTTTTTATTTGTTTATTTGCCATCTGTAAATCCTTTCCAGTAGCATGTATATCCATGCCCTTTTCTTCTCTTTAATATTTACTTTATTTATTTGGCTGTGTTGGGTCTTCTTTGTAGCATGGTCATGAGAGATCTTAGTTACAGCATGCAGGATCCAGTTCCCTGACCAGGAATTGAACCCAGCCTCCCTGCATTGGGAGCAAGGAGTTCTAGCCACTGGACCACTGGAACCCCTTGCTGTTTTTCTGATTGGACTGCTTTTTCTTTTTAAAACTGATGAGTTCTGAGAGTTCATTATGTATTCCAGAAACAAGTCCTTTGTCAGATACAAGGTTTGCAATTATATTCTCAGTGTATAGTTTGTCTTTTTATTCTCTTTGCAAGATCTTTCCAAGAGCAAAAGTTTTTAATTTTGATGGAGTTCAATGAATAATTTTTTCATTTTATGAATTATACTTTTGGTGTCACATAAACATTCTTTGCTTATCTCTGTGTCCCAAAGATTTTTTGCCAAGTTTTTCTTTTTTTTAAAGTTTTAGATCTGTTTAACATTTAAGTCCAAGATCCATTTTGAGGCAATTTTTGTAAAAAATATTTGACTTAGATTGAGATTCACTTGTGTTTGGCCTATGAATGCCCAATAACTCCAGCTATATTTGCTGAAAAGGCTATTCTTCCTCTTTTGAATTTTTCCTAAACCTTTGCTAAAAATCACTTGGGCATATTTGTGAGTCTATTTCTGTTCTCTATTTGTATTTCACTGAACTATCAGTCTATCCCTATGCCAGTATCATACAGTCTTGGTTACTGTAGCTATATATTTAGACTTAGCATTGAATAGAATGACTTATCCTAGTTCATTCTTTGTTTTCAAATTATTTTAACTAATCTAGGTGCAGCACTTTTACATATAAATTTTGTAGCAAGCTTGTCTATGTTATACTGTGCTGAGATTTTGATCAGAAGCACACTAAATCTATAGTAATCAATTTGGAAAGTATTCATATCTTTACTGAGTAATCATACATTACGCAAACACAGTGTGTTTATCATCATACAAACACAGTATGTTTATCCATTTGTTTAGGTATCTATTCAGTTCAGTTCAGTCCAGTCACTCAGTCTTGTCCGACTCTTTGCGGCCCCATGAATCGCAGCACGCCAGGCCTCCCTGTCCATCACCAACTCCCAGAGTTCTCTCAAACTCATGTCCATCGAGTCAGTGATGCCATCCAGCCATCTCATCCTCTGTTGTCCCCTTCTCCTCCTGCCCCCAATCCCTACCAGCATCAGGGTCTTTTCCAGTGAGTCAACCCTTCACACGAGGTGGCCAAAGTATTGGAGTTTCAGCTTCAGCATCAGTCCTTCCAATGAACACCCAGGACTGATTTCCTTTAGGATCTCCTTGCAGTCCAAGGGACTCTCAAGAGTCTTCTCCATCACCACAGTTCAAAAGCATCAATTCTTCAGAGCTCAGCTTTCTTCACAGTTCAACTCTCACATCCATACATGACCACTGGAAAAACCATAGCATTGACTAGATGGACCTTTGCTGGCAAAGTAATATCTCTGCTTTGTAATATGCTGTCTATGTTGATCATAACTTTCCTTCCAAGGAGTAAGCGTCTTTCAATTCCATGGCTGCAGTCACCATCTGCAGTGATTTTGGAGCCCCCCAAAATAAAGTCTGACACTGTTTCCACTGTTTCCCCATCTATTTCCCATGAATTGATGGGACCAGATGCCATAATCTTACTTTTCTGAATGTTGAGCTTTAAGCCAACTTTTTCACTCTCCTCTTTCACTTTCATCAAGAGGCTTATTAGTTCCTCTTCACTTTCTGCCATAAGGGTGGTGTCATCTGCATATCTGAGGTTATTGATATTTCTCCCGGCAATCTTGATTCCAGCTTTTGCTTCTTCCAGCCCAGCGTTTCTCATGATGTACTCTGCATATAAGTTAAATAAACTGGGTGACAATATACAGCCTTGACATACTCCTTTTCCTATTTGGAAGCAGTCTGTTGTTCCATGTCCAGTTCTAACTGTTGCTTCCTGACCTGCATATGGGTTTCTCAAGAGGCAGGTTAGATAGCTATAGGGCTATTCAAATGATCTGTTTAGGAAATTCCCTTGCTGTTCAGTTGTTAGGACTCTGCGCTTTCACAGCTGAGTGTGGGTTCAGTCCCTGATTGGGGAACCAAGATTCCACATGCCAGGAAGTCAAAAACAAAAAAGAGAGAGAAACATAAAACAGAATGATCTATTTCACACTGTGCAAGTTGTGCTAGTCTGTGTGTTTCGAGGTTTGTTTTATCTAAGTTGTTAAATTTATGTGTATAGAGAGTAGCATTTCCTTATTATCTTTTTTGAGGGGGCCGCACAGCATAGCATTTGGAATCTTAGTTCCCTGACCTGGAATTGAACCCACGTCACCTGCAGCGGAAGCTCAGAGTCTTAACTTCTGGACCACCAGGGAAGTCCTCTTATTATCTTTTTAATATCTGCAGAGTCTTTAGTGATATCCAGTTTCATTCCTGGTACTGTAATTAGTGTCTTCTTTTATTCCTTGTCAATCTTATTGGAGGTTTGTTAATTTTCCTTTATGATTTTTCTATTGTTTTCCTAGTTTTGATTTTATTCATATCTGCTTTTGTATTTATTATTTTCTTCTTCCTGCTTGCTTTCAGTTTATCTTGCACTTCTTTTCCTGGTTTCTTGAGGTAAGACCTTTTTTTAACCCTGTATTATTTAGAAGTGTGTTGTTTAGTTTCCGAGTTTTTGGAGATTTCCTGTTATCTTACTGTTATTCGTTTTTAGTTCAATTCCACTGTGTTTGGATAGCATACTAGGTAGGATTTCAACTCTTTTAAATTTATTGAGAATTATTTTATGGCCCAGGATATGATCTATGTTGATAAATATTGCGTGGACATTTCATAAGAATGCATATTTTGCTATTATTGGGTTCAATTCAGTTTAGTTCAGTCGCTCAGTTGTGTACCACTCTTTGCCACCCCATGAATCGCAGCAGGTTGGGTATCTATAAATGTTGATCAGATTCTGCTAGTTGTCAGTAGTTTGCTAGTTGTAAGATCTTTCATATCTTTGCTTACTTTCTATCTAGTTGTTTTACTCACTACTGAAAGAAGGTTGCTGAAGTCTCCAGCTATTAATGGGAATTTGTCTATTTCTCCTAGTTCTATCAGCTTTTGTGCCACATAATTTGTAACTCTGTTGCCTGGTGCAGGCATATTTTGAACTGCTGTGTCTTCTTAGTGGATTGATCTTGTTATTATGATATAATGCCCATCTCTACCTCCAGTAGTTTTCTTTGCTCTGAAGTCATCTTTATATGATATCAATATAGCTACTCCTACTTTCTTTCAATTAATATTTGTATGATATGTCTTTAAAAATACTTTTATATTCAGCCTGTCTATACGATTGTATTTGAAATGAGCTTATTGTAGATATCATATAAGTTAGGTCCTGGTTTTTAATCCACTTTGCCAATCTTGTCTTTTAACTGGTATATTTAGACCATTTATATGTAATGTAACTAATGATATGTCAGAGCTTCAGTTCAGTTCAGTTCACTCGCTCAGTCGTGTCCGACTCTCTGCGACCCCATGAACTGCAGCACGTCAGGCCTCCCTGTCCATCACCATCTCCCGGAGTTCACTCAAACTCACGTCCATTGAGTTGGTGATGCCATCCTGCCATCTCATCCTCTGTCATCCCCTTCTCCTCCTGCCCCCAATCCCTCCCAGAATCAGGGTCTTTTCCAATGAGTCAACTCTTCACATGAGGTGGCCAAAGTACTGGAGTTTCAGCTTTAGCATCAGTCCTTCCAAAGAACACCCAGGACTGATCTCCTTTAGAATGGACTGGTTGGATCTTCTTGCGGTCCAAGGGACTCTCAAGAGTCTTCTCCAACACCACAGTTCAAAAGCATCAGTTCTTCGATGCTCAGCTTTCTTCACAGTCCAACTCTCACATCCATACATGACTACTGGAAAAACCATAGCCTTGACTAGACGGACCTTTGTTGCCAAAGTAATGTCTCTGCTTTTGAATATGCTATCTAGGTTGGTCGTAACTTTCCTTCCAAGGAGTAAGCGTCAAGTTTGCCATTTTATGTTTTGATTTCTGTGTCTTTGTTTTCTATTTCCCTAGTTTCTTTTTTCCAGCCATACTGCGGATTACTTGAACACTTTTAAAGAATTCCATTTTGACTTATCTACAGTATTTTTCCCCAGCTTTATTGAAATATAACTGACATATATAACATTGTGCAATTTAAGAGGTGCAACATACTGATTTGATACATTTATATATTGCAAAATTATTACCACTGCTATGTTTTTTTAATTAATTATTTTAATTATTTGTGTTTAAGATTTTGGCAAAATATACACTAACATAAAGTTTACCATATTTAATCATTTTAAGTATGCAACTGAGTACATTCACCATGTTGTACAGCCATCATCTCTATCCATTTGAGAACTTTTTCATCATTTCAAACAGAAACTCTGTACCCCTTAAACAATAATTCTTCCTTTTCCCCTTATCAATAGTATTTTTAATTTTCCTCTTTGTATATATTTTTTAGTCATCACTCTAGGTATTACATTATACATACCTATTAAATTCTTGTTTGTTGTTTAGCTGCTAACATGTGTCCGACTCTTTTTGTGACCCCATGGATGGCAGTCCACTAGGCTCCTCTGTCCATGAGATTTTCCAAGCAAGAATACTAGATTGAGTTTTCATTTCCTTCTCCATATCACAGTTTACTTGCATCATTTTATCAATTCGACTTAAGCATAGAAACCTCACCTCCCTTTATGTCTTTGTCCTCCCTGTTAATATGATTGTCTTAAATATTTACTCTACCTACATTTAGAATCACATCAAACAGTGTTATAATTTTTGCTTTCAGTGCCAATTTAGAAATTTAGAAAACTCAAGAGAAGGGAAGTCTATTGCACATACCAACATTTTTGCTTATTATATTCTTTCTTCCTTATGTTCCAATTTTTTTTTGTTTGGAAAATATTATTGTATGTCTGTGGGTGATTTTCAATGGACATAGAATTCTGGGTTGACAACCTTTTAGTACTTGAAAAATGTGCCACTTCCTTCTGACCTTCATGGTTCAGATGAGAAATCTGCTGTAATTTGTATTGGTTTTCCTCTCTACAAAATGGTGTCATTTCTTTTTGGCTGTTTTCAAGATATTCTCTTTATTTTTCAGAAGTTTAATTGTCATGTGTCTTGAAGTGGAATTCTTTGGGTTTGTCATATAGTCTTTGGTATTTGTTCAACATCTTGAAATTATAGGCTTATATCTTCGCCAAATTAGGGAAGTTTTCAGCTATTATTCCTTTGAACACATTTTCAGTCTTACTCTCATTCTCCTTTCCTTCTGTGACTACAATGATAGGATTGTTACTTAAAAAATAATATCCCACAGTCCCTGAGACACTGTTCATTTTTATTCCAGACTATTTTCTGTTGTTCAGATTCAATAAGTTCTATTGGTCTGTTCCTCAAGTTCACTGATCCTAACCTCTGTTATCGTCACTCTGTTTTTGAGCCCAAACAGCAAGTTTTAAATTTTACTTATAATTTGTTTCCTTCTTTTAATAATGTCTATATCTTTGCTGAATTGTCTTTGTTTCAAGAAACGTTGTCAGTGATTGCTCGAGTATTATCATAGCTTTAATGTAATTATCATGCGCTTACCTAGGTGGCGCTAGTGATAGAGAACCTGCCTGCCAATGCAGGAGATGTAAGAAACGCAGGTTTGATATCTGGGTTGCAAGACCCTTTGGAGAAGGCAATGGCAAGCCACTCCAGTATTCTTGACTGGAGACTCCTATGGTCAGAGGAGCCTGGCAGAACAGGACTGCAAAGAGTCGGACACGACTGAAGCAACGCAGCACTACTGTAATTATCAGATAATTCCAACATTCGATTCATTTCGTTGGCATCTTTTGGTTGTCTTTTCTCATTCATATTGTGATTTTTCTAGTTGTTGGATGAGTAATTAAAAAAAAATCACATCGTGGACATTCTGGATAGTATATTAACAGTGCTCTGGATCACATTTAATCTTCTTTTTCCTTTAGAGCAGGCAGTCCCCTATTGAGATTTAACACATGGGCTGCTGGGTATATATGTTTAGCTTCCAAGCCCTACCAACACACTTTGGCAAAAGTGGAGCCCTGACTCATACTGCCTTGTTGCAAAGAGGTGGGGTGGAAGTTCAGCATTCCCCTTGCTCCCAGTGGAAGGGTCGGGGGTGACAACTCCCACTGTCTTGTTGCCTCTTAACCAGGGGTATAAACTCAGCTCCCTGCTCAATCTGTTGGTACCACCTGCTGAGGGAACTGGAGCACCACCTGCTTTTGCCAGGCAGGAGACAGAAGGTCGGCTCCCTACTCTGACTTGCCAAAACCATCCTGCAGAGGAACTGGAGCACTGCCTCCAGGTCCATGGATTAAGGGGGGTTGAGTGGAAAATTATGTCCCTGCTCAGCTCTGCTGATACCATGCTAAGGGGAAAGGATGCAGTTTTTTGTGTTTGGCTGGAATTGGATGGATATTGCCAACAAAGTTCTCAGTGTTAGGCCATCCCTTTTCCCATGCTTTGGTTAGAGAAAATAGGCTTTTTTGGAACCTTTATTGTGTGTGCCTGTTTGTGGTGCTGACTGGGAGTCTTTTGCAGTACCCCATCTGAGATATGGGGGCTTCCCTGATGGCTCAGTGGTAAGAACTCACCTGCCTATGGAGGAGATGCAGGTTTGATTCCTGGGTGGGGAAGATCCCCTGGAGAAGGGAATGGCAACCCACTCCAGTATTCTTGCATGGAGAAATCCCATGGACAGAGGAGCCTTACAGGCTCCATGGGGTTGCAGAAGAGTCAGACATGACTTAGCAACTGAACAACAATGACAACAACTGAGATATTGGAGAAAACCTGTGAATTAATCACCAGGTCATTTTTCAAGTCCTAAGATCCCTATACTGCCCAACTTCTTTCTGCTTTTCAAAATATTCCTGTGTGTTTTCTGTGCTACGTCCAGGGTTGTTTTTTTTTTTAGAAACAACCTGGAGGAATGGGATTAGTTCGTGTTTGTGGAACTGGAAGTCCCAAAAGGCCATGTTTTAAGCACTTGCTTAGTTTACTATCTGGAGTTTCTCCCAGGTTGTCAAAAGTCATGAATCTTGTACGTCAGCAATTTACAACCTAGACTCTGCCCTGAAGATTCGGTAGGAAAAGGCAACCCACTCCAGTATTCTTGCCTGGAAAATTCCATGCAGAGAGGAGCCTGGTGGGCTACAGTCCATAGGGTGGCAAATAGTCGGACATGACTGAGCGTGCACGCGTGCACACAAGATACATAAACAGATGCATCAAATACATACGTAAGAGGAAATAACAGCACTCTGGATTTTTATAGGGCTTCATGGTTTATAGAGAACTTTCTGTGAATCTATACATATATATTCTTATACATTTGCTAATTACATGTATACATTTACCATATAAAACACATTTAAATTACTTTAGAAATAAATATATATAACTCAGTGATGTTGCAAGGTAGGTGGAGTAGAAATTGTTATTTAAAAAAAATAAGACTGTTAGGTTAAGATTGTTGCCAAAGGTGTAAAAGCTGGCAAGTAGAAGTGTTACAATTTCTGTGAATTTTAGCCCTAGACTCCTATTACCTAACCACATTACTTAGAGTAAATGATCCTTTGTGTTATTAGGAACCACATGCTTAACAAGTAATTATGGAGCATAATTTTGCTTTTCGGAGGTAGAGTGCTAATGGGTTCTGGAGTCAGACAGATTTAAATTCAAATTGCAGCTCCACTGTGTATTAGCTGTCTGATCTTGCAGAAATCCCTCTCTGCTTCAGTTTATTCCTCTGTAAAACAGAGATAAAATAATATTTACTTCCAAAGTTGCTTCTGATAATCACATATTTAAAGCAAAGTGCCTGGCATACTGTAAGCACTCGATAAATGGTAGGTATTATTATTACTGGAATAAATAAACAAAGCCAAAGGGGGAAAAAACACCCATTACACTTTTGCAATGAGGAAGTAGTGATTCAGCATCAAAATTTTCAAAAGCAAGGAGGGGGAATTCCCTGGTGGTCCCCTGGTTAGGACCCCAGCTTCCACTGTAGGGCACACGGGTTTGATACCTGGTCTGGGAACGAAGACCCCACAAGCCACAGGGTGTGCCCCCCACCCCAGAAAAAAAGCAAGGAGGGTGTATCTATCTATTCCTGCTTGGTTGTATAGTGCCTCACATGTTGTCTAATAAACACTGGCATCTCTGTAACTTTAGAACTGGAAGGGACTTAAAGGTCATCTATTTCAAGCTTCTTATTTTATAAACAAGGAAACTGAGGCCGGGCGGGGCTGAGTGAATTACTTCAGAATTACAGTGCTATCACCCTTCCTGCTATACCTGTAAACCACACAAGAGAGTGAGCAGCAAACAAAGTATAGAAAGACACCCAGATTCCAGAAAGAAAATGATCAGATCAATAAAACCCATGGGGACCAGGTCCAAAAGGTATAAAGACCCCCCTACAAGGCATAATATATGAGGGCAATGCCTGCATATCATCCTCACAGAGACCTTTAAGGGGGTGTCTAAGCTAGAAGGTGGGCTTCCCTAGTGGTTCAGTGGTAAAGAATCTACCTGCCAATGTAGGAGACACAGGTTCGATTCCTGAGTTGGGCAGATCCCCAGGAGAAGGAAATGGCAACCCACTCCAGTATTCTTGCCTGGGAAATCCCATGGACAGAGGAGCTTGGCTGGCTACAGTCCATGGGGTTACAAAAGAGTCAGACACAACTCTGAGATGAAACAATAACAAAACCAGAAGGCAGTCAATGAGAAGTGCCCTGGCCTCCAGAAGGGGTGAAGACCACTTTGGGGATGGCTTTGCTGTTGAGAGAGGCTGTCTTAAACAATCTTTAGTGGTGCTGAAAGAAGGTGGTAGTGGATACAGAAGAAAAGGCATTATTGTCAACACTGCCTACCAGTAGGTCATAATGGCAGGCAAGGTATAATCCAGCCAGCCAGCAAACAGGCATGTAAGTGGCAATATGCCCCAAACCACACAGGAGGTATAAAAGAACTGAAAAACATTCTGATCAATACTTTTGCTGGTAGTTATGCTTTCACCCATTTCTTAAATTAGTCTTAGCAGCAATTTCCAGAAATGTCTCATGTGGAGATTTTTTTTTTTTTTGTAATGGCTTGAGAATGATGAAAATTGATTTTTAAATAAATGATGAAAAGGAGTGTTATTTTCAAAATTTGATATTTCATAATAACACATTTTGTCAATTTAACCGTACTTTTTTGTATTGGCTGTCAGCTAGAACAGTTAGGAAATTAGCAAGATCTCTTTCACAAAGTTAGTTTTTTTTTACAATTATAAACATAGTCTTTCTTACTCATATCTGAAAGTGCATTTTGCATAAAAAGCATATTTTAAAAGTTTTCTTTATAGATTCTCAAATTTGAAAGATGAAATTTTTACTTTTTCTATCTGTGTCTGTCTACTTTCAAGCATCTAAGAGCAAGTCAAGATAAAAAAAAATATGTATAAGATATACTGAATAAGGGTGAATGCTAAGCTATAGTTATGTATAACAGTTACTAAACATTTCGAAAAGATGTCACGAGCAGTTCTGAAAACTTTTGTTAGAGAAATGTGTGTGCTTAGTCATTCAGTCGTGTCTGACTCTTTGTGACTCCTTGGACTGTAGCCCACCAGGTTCCTCTGTCTGTGGGATTCTCCAGGCAAGAATACTGGAGTAGGGTAGCCATTTCTTTCTCCAGGGGATCTTCCTGACGCAGGGATTGAACCCAGGTCTCCTGCATTGCAGATAGAGTCTTTACTGTCTAAGCCACCAGGGAAGACCCAAAGAAATGTTGAAGACAATAAAAACAGTCTACAAAGTAATTCTAAATAATGAGAAACATCCTTCACCTATGGGCCTATCTGTATATTCAAGACAAAGTCTGGAAATTCATCCCAAGCGTTAAATCTAATTTTTTTTTTCTGGGTCTTGGGATTTCACTGGATGATTATTTCTGTTAACCTATTTGTATTTTCTAATTTTCTAACAAAGAAGATGCATTTTGGTCATAAAACAAAAAGTTTTTTTTTTCCTTTCTTTGGATTGTTTTCTTAAATGTTACAGAGAATGGAATTTGGGGTGGAGGGGAGGACCAATGCAAAGTCTAGAATGATTGCAAATGAAATGGTCCCTAGATTGAACAAATTACGGAGGCAGGAGCTCAGTTGATACTGGATGGGGTTTTTGTTTGTTGGTTGGTGTTTGTGCGTGTGAATTATTTTTTGCTGTGTGGTAAAAATGTAGTCATAGAAAAATAATTTGCTGTTGTTCTGAAAATGGAATTTTTCTGCTGTTACTTCTAGAGACTTTTCTCTGAGAAATCAAGGTTTAGGCTGAAAGCAATTATGTACGAGGTAGGAAGGGCCAATACAAAGGAAGAAGGTAACAAAGATCTCTGCCTTTACAAGTACTATTTTTCTTTCCCTGGTTAAATTTACAGTCTCTTTTCCTCTTGTTGGGCTTCCCAGGTGGCACTAGTGGTAAAGAACCTACCTGCTAATACAGCAGTTTGATCCCTGGGTCAGGAAGATCCTCTGGAGGAGAGCAGGGCAACCCACTCCAATATTCTTGCCTGGAGAATCCGATGAACAGAGAAGCCTGGTGGGCCACATAGGGTCGCAGAGTCGGAGAGGACTGAAGCAACTTAGCAAGCACACACTCCTGTTGTTTATCTTCTTTCCTGTAACAAGTACCTAGGGCACTTTTTCTGCGCTGATTAAATCATGGGAGAGAAAAGAAAATTAATCTATGACCTAGGAGCTAACAATCTAGTTAGAAAAGAAGGTACATTTTGGAAAAGTTAACTAAAAATATGAGGGCAGTATGCACTTAAGCATTAAATGGCTTAACAGAGAAGTTAAGTCCTCCAGCAGTTAAAAGAGCGGCTGGTAACCCTTAGGGTCATGGTCTAGATCAGAACTGTTTAACTGAACTTTCTACAGTAAAAAAAAAAAAAATGTTCTGTGCTGATTAACACAGTAGCCACGAGCATCTGTAGTTACTGTGCAGCTGAAATGTGGCTGGTACCACTGAGAAAATGAATTTTAAAAATTTAATTTAAATAGCTACATAGGGGGACTTCCCTGGTGATCCAATGGCTAAGACTCTGCATTCCCAATTCAGGGAGACCGGGTTTGACCCCTGGTCAGGGACCTAGATTCTGCATGCCACAACTAAGACCTGGTACAGCCAAATACATAAATAAATATTTAAAAATATAGCTACATATCACTGATGATTACCATATTGAGGAGTGGCAGACCAAGATCTAGAAGGTATCAATAGCAAAAGAGATTAATAGTAATAGGATTTGTCTTATTACTTGAAGAAGGGGAAGGATTTGAGTAGCTGAGGATAAAGAGAAGCATTCTAGGAGAAGAAAAAGCATGACGAAGCTGTGCTTAATTCACCCTCAAAGTGTGAAAGTGCCTAGTGTTTCGATGGGGGATTGTGATGTTCTGCTATGCTGGGCAGACCACACAGCTAAGATTCAGGATTTGAAACTGCAGGTAATGGGAAGTCTTGACTATTTCTCATTGAAATTGAAGTCGCTCAGTCGTGTCCGACTCTTTGCGACCCGTGGACTGTAGCCCACCGAGCTCCTCCATCCATGGGATTCTCTAGGCAAGAATACTGGAGTGGGTTGCCATTTCCTTCTCCTTTCTCATTAGTGGATAATAATAGCTGTTATCATATACCAAGCATTATATTGAGTGCCTTACATGGATTGTCTGATTTAATTCTTATAATACTTTTTCAGGAGAATAAAGGTTATTCTTATTTTTTAAATATTCATTTGATGGCACTGTAGAGCTAAGAGAAGTGATTATAATCTTGGAAGGATGACAACAGTACTTATGAAGGGACTTCTCTGGTGGTCCAATGGTTAAGAATCTGCCTGCCAATTCAAGGGACATGGGTTCAATCCCTGGTCCATGAACTAACATCCCACCTACCACGGGGCTACTAAGCTCATGAGCCACAGCCCCTGAAGTCCACACAGTGTAGAGTCTGAGTTCCACAACAAGAGACGCCACCTCAATGAGAAGCCCATGCACCACAACTATAAAGTCTGCTTGTAGCAACAAAGAACCAGCACAGCAAAAAAATAAATAAATAAAGTACTAATGAAGGTGAGGCTCAGATGGTTAAGAATCTGCCTGCAATGCAGGAGACCTGGGTTCGATCTTTGGGTTGGGAAGATCTCCTGAAGAAGGGAATGGCTACCCACTCAGGTTTTCCTGAGGTTCCCTGGTGACTCAGACAGTAAAGAATCTGCCTGCAATGCAGGAGACCTGCGTTTGATCCCTGGGTTGGGAAGATCCCCTGGAGGAGGGCACGGGGCAACCCACTCCAGTATTCTTGACTGAAGAATCTCCATGGACAGAGGAGCCTGGTGGGCTATAGTCCATGGGGTCAAAGAGTCAGACATGACTGAGTGACCAAGCACAGTGAAGGTGAAGGAAGTAGAAACTGAAAAGCCTCATTTAAGACATTAGGAAGTTAGACTCAATACAGAACATGTGGAGAAAATGTGGAGGGTGGATGGAAAAGGGAGTGAGACAATCTGTATCCCTAGGGAAACTGATGAGGACATCTGGAAAGAACCAATAATTCTGGGGTGACTGAAGGCAGGTTACTTAGTGAAGGGATCTTGAGAAGGATATAGGTGACAATGGAAATAGGTCAATGGAGTCAAGGAGTCTGATGGAGGAAAGGTTTTCAAGAACCCTAGAGATAAGTCAAGGGCTTCCCAGGTGGTGCAGTGTAAAGTATCTGCCTGCCAGGGCAGGAGATGCAAGAGACATGGGTTCAATCCCTGGTCAGGAAGATCCCTGGGGGAGATAATGGCAAGCCACTTCAGTGTTCTTGCCTGGGAAATCCCCATGGACAGAAGAGCCTGGTGGGTTGCAGTCCATGGGGTCTCAAGGAGTGGGACACAACTGGGCAATTGGGCACACACACACGCGCATACACACACAGAGGTAAGTTAAAGATGAAGATGGTGAGGTGGCATAGGAACATGGGAAAGTTAAGGTAATGCTGACAAAAAATGAAGAGTCAAGAGGAGGAGAGTCAGTTTTGGAAGGGAAATATGGATTCTGTTTTTGACATGTTCATTGGAGGTAACAAGTTCTCTGGATGATGATGTCTTGCTGCTGCTGCTGCTGCTGCTGCTGCTGTTGGTGTGACCCCATAGACGGCAGCCCACCAGACTCCCCTGTCCCTGGGATTCTCCCAGCAAGAACACTGGAGTGGGTTGCATCTTGCTAGTTGTGGGAAATGTGAAGCTAGTTTATGAGAACAGATCAGGACAATTTTAATTTTAATGTGCTCTCACAGGACAGCAGGTAGAGAGAAAACAAGGTTGAGAATAGAACCTGGGGCAAACGCGCATCCATATAGGTGACTAAATGAGAAAGAAGAGCCAGTAACAGAGAAGGGGTGACTGAACCATACCATGGCAATGCCCTGGAGGTCACAGAAGTATTTTAAATGGGATGGTGATTTGTAATTTTCACGTGTTGCAGTGAGATCAAGGGAAACAAGAGTGAGAAAAGGGTGACTGAGCTTATCAAGGTGATCCTTGGAGAAACAGGAGGAACACATATAGAGGATTTGTTTGGGCAGTTTGGCCTTGAAAGAACTGAGGAAAAGGGAAACAGATTGAGGTCAGGCGGCAGCTTAGGAAGGGAGAAGGGACTCTTCTTCCTTCTGGCACTTGACAACAGTTCACCAAATGGACGGTATCAATAGACATATTTTGAGGAGAGGATTCTCAGGGAAGCAGGACTCAGGGTCACCTGCCAAGAAAGAAAGGAAAATGGGCAAGGGAGGGAAGAGAAAGGAGGTATGTAACAGCCACAGTTGGGGCTGCCCTTGAGAATCACCAAGAAATAAAGGATTGGGTGCAAGATCAACATGATTCCCTGACTAAACTGCCATCTCAGATTTATTCCTGGGAACTGACATCAATAGTCACAACCACCACCACCATTCATCACGTGGTTATCATGTGCTGCTTTCTGGGTGTTTTCATGTTACCTCACTTAACTTTCCTAACAATGGAGTTGAGTATTATTAATCCTAATTACTTCCGAATTACAAAAAAAGGAAATTGAGGCTCAATGAGATTTTACCTAAATTAAAAAAAGAAGAAGATAGTATACCATGTCTCCAGGCACTGTTTCCTGCACAGAAAACACAGGCAAGGGGGCTGCCTTACTGGAAATCTATTGAAGAGCTACAGACAGAAAAGCAAACGAATAAAATTAGGAAAAGGTCTTTTTTGTTTCATTACCCATTCTTTACTTGAGAACCAATGGGATATAAATTATTCCCCAACATCAGTACTAAAAATAAAAGCACGCCGTGAGCATGTTTTCCCTTCTACAACTGGAACAATTCCAGGAATCGGTATTTATTAGTTGATTGTCTGAGTTAATAGTTTCCAACTCTCAAAGAGTTTAATTTTCAGATTAAAGAAATCATTGTCACCTAATCTGTGGAATAACATTTTAAGTTGTTAAAATGATAATATACTAAATAAAAATGAAAAAGAATAAGCCATTGAATGCGAATAAAGGCTCAACTATGTAAAAATAAATTGAATCAGATCATTTCAGATTTTAATAATGGTGCGCAAAGAATAGAACTGATGATACAATTGGTATTATAATAAATGACATAGCAATGGAGGAGGGAGTGAGGTCTGGGGAGGACCCTCAGTGGGACAAGGGAGCTAATTTTAGGATGAGAAGGTAGAGAGTTTTCCAGGTCAAAGAAAATGCAAGTAACAGAGGGCCCGAGGCAAGCAGCAGCGTGGCTCCTCCTCAGCTGCAGCTCAGTGAGCAAATAGGTATAGGACAAGGTTGGAGGCACCATCGCCAAGTCAGGGAAGGATTTACGCAAAGGGGTAACTCCAACCTATTCAATGGAATAAGGCGCCTAAGAGGCAGGGGCCAGACTGCCCCAATCTCCGACTCGAGTTTACTGTCCGCGAAGCTGCCCGTCTTACACGCGGGGTGAAGCAATCGGTCAGGAGAGGCTCCAGGCCCAGGGGCCAAAGGGCCGAGGCCTGCGGGGGCGGGTGGGGTGGGTGTGTGTGAGGCGTGTGACCTCCTAGTGTCGCAAGAGTCGAGGGAGCACCGCAGTCTGCGCCCGGCCACCCCCTTCTCCAGCCCCACAACCACCCCCGCCTTTCATTCTCGTTAGAGACCCTCGCCCGTAGCACCTCCCACCCCGTCCGGCCCAGCTGGATTTCCGCCACCGCCCCCCACCACCTCGGGGCGGCGAATCCGTTTTCCAAAACTTCGGAACGACCGTACCCCCTTGAGTGATGGGGAGAGGAAATAATACAAGGCTAGGGCGAAGTCCTACAGGAAACAGACATCTTTATTTCTGCCTTGTTTTCCCTTATGGCTTCCCCAAAACGCCTAGCTTCCCGGGATGCTCTTCAAGTCACCCCCTCCAACAACGAGTCTATTGGTTTGGCCCTTAGTCCCGGATTGGCTGAAGGGTTACGCCTCGGCCCTGGATTGGAGAACTTTGGGTCCTTACGTGTTCCCGGAGCCCATTGGCTCGTTTTCCCCGTTTCTGGGCGGAGTCGCTAGGGCCGGTTTCCACCCACTTGTTTACGGAGCGCGTAGTTGTAGCGCTCTCGGAGCTCTGGGGCTGTCTCTAAAGTTCCCAATTTAGCTCTTTGGACCAATTGGGCTCTGGCTCCACCCTCTCCCGCTCCCTCGCACGCCTCCCGCGTGGTACGGCCCACACCTTTAGAGCGGCGGCGCGAGCGGCTGTGTTCCTCCGCCCGCGCTCGCCTGGCTGACCCCCCTCGACGGTGCGCTTGGTACGGCCCGCGCCGCCTCCTTCTCTAGCTGGGGTGGTTGCCCCCCTCGGGTCGGCGGCGCTTGGTGCCGCCCGGGAGAACCAGGTCATCGGTCCGTTCCCGTGAAAACAAAAACAATCGGCGGCGCCGCGGCGGGCAGCCGAACGCGGCGAGCGGGGAAGCTGGGGCGCGGGGCCGGGTCTGACCAGCGAGCGGGAGCAGCGGCTACGCGCCGGGGCCGGGGCGCCATGGGGCAGGCGGGCGCAGGCTTCGCGAGGCTCCCCTGGCGTCGGGGCTAGCGCCTCCGCCGCCTCGGCCTCTTGCGCCGCCCGCCTGGGAGACGAGGAGCAGGACGCGGCCTCGGCCGGGCCCGGGCCGAACGGCTGCGGACACTCGGGAGCCGAGGAGCAGAACACCGCCACCGCCGCCTCCGGGATGGATCAGTGCGTGACGGTGGAGCGCGAGCTGGAGAAGGTGCTGCACAAGTTCTCGGGCTATGGGCAGCTGTGCGAGCGCGGCCTGGAGGAGCTCATCGACTACACGGGTGGCCTCAAGCACGAGATCCTGCAGAGCCACGGTAAGGCGGCCCGGGTGGTCGCGCGGGACCGGGCCCACCCACCCCGAGCCCCTCGGGCCCAGGCGGGCCAGGAGGGTGCCTCCGGGCGGCCAGACCCGGTCTTCCCCGGGGCGCCGAGATCCCCAGGCCCCTGTGACTTTTCCTCCTCCTGTCCCCGCGATCTGACTTGAACCTACCCCGACCTTGTTAATTAAAAGTGAGCGGGAACCCATTCGGAAACCAATTCTGGAGCCACGGGTTCCATCCAGGGTTAAACCCGGGCGCGGGGCCGGCTCGTCGCACCTGCAGATTGCCTCCCTCCCGGGGTGGGCGCCCCTAGTTAATTGCCTTGGGCAGGAGGATCCGGGCGAAGAGAGGGTCAGTGCAGAGAGCCCCACCCCTCCTCCTCCTCGCCCCAGACATTTAGCCAGGGACTGACTTTCCTCGTCTTTCTTCATTTTTTTAAAATTAGAAACTCGCATGTTATTCTTAGCTGTGGGTTAACAAAACAGCCGCTGCTTCAACTCCATAATTTGACTCTCTGTAGAAGAAGCCTTTCTTTCAACTCCGCAGCGGCACTAATGTGATTCCTAAGAAACTAGCTAAATCAAACTTAAGCTCTCCCAGTTGCATTCTGCGATGAGAAGGGAGGCAGCCTCCCCAGAAACACATTGTGGAGCAAGTTGTTAGTTACATGCGTTACCTGGTCAAGTTTTTACTTGTTTTCCTTTCAGAAAGCAGGTTTTCAATGGAAGGTGTTTCTTCTCTATTATTATAGCCCTAGGCCCTGGGGGAAGATACTTAGCTGCAGTTAACTTGTGGAAGCTGGGTGGGATTCTTTGGGTTTGGGTTCTTTAAATAACATGAAAAGTCTGGTATTCTTTAGGTTAAAATGTCTGTAGTGATGATTCTTTCTGAGCAAGAAGTAATGGACTTCATGGAATGGATTTGTTGAGTTTGGGGGCCCTGCTCAACTCAGAGGTTGAACGGAAATCTTTGATAAGGAAGGTTTGGTAGTTGAGGTCACCTGTGGACACTGAAGCAAGTGTGGTTGAGGACAGTGGCACTGGCTGGACTTCTCTCCACCTCTGTTCCTTCCTGTACACTTTCCTTTCCCAGGCTGTTTTCAGTTGAGAGTTAGTGCTCACCCATGGTGCCTGTGTGCGTGGCTCAGTCGTGTCTGACTCTGCGCCTCCATGGACTGTACCCACCAGACTCCTTTGTCCATGCAATTTTCCAGGCAAGAGTAATGGAGTTGGTTGCCATTTCCTCCTCTAGGGAATCTTTCCGACCTAGGGATCGAACTCACGTCTCCTGCACTGGAAGGTGGATTCTTTACCACTGAGCCACCTGGGAAGCCCCATTCATGGTGAAGGAGCCTTAAAACAGCCTCTCACCGTGGACACGGCTGTCACTCGTGAACTCCGAGAAAGAGGAAACCCAGTGGCCATAGTGGGGTTTGGACTTGAAATACGAATATGGAAAAATGAGCAGACCTAGATGGCTGCCTGCGAGGGGGAAGCAGATGTGGGGCAGGGGGGTCTCCTGGGAAGGCTCTGGTGAACTTGGTTTGGGACAAGTGAGAAACTGAAGGTCTGATGAAGATAGTGAAGGGCATCGTGTTTCCTAGTCAAGGGCATCATGTTTCCTATTGGCTGAAGATGCACAGATGGAGTTTGGGAGCAAAGTAAGGTTTAAGATGGTGTCCTGGTGTCCTTCTACAAAGGAGAGTGAAGGAGATCATTAGGTTGCACAGAGGAAAGACAGTAGGGTCTAACCACAGCCTTGAACTCCACTTGAAGAGCAGAGGTCCTGGAGGTGCCAGCAGAAACAGAAAGGGCAAGCTTAGAGAGGTTGGTCAGCTGGTGTTTGGCTATTGGGAGTCAGTGACCCTCTTTGCAAGCAGTTTCATAGAATTGTTAAACTAGATGACTAGGAGTTAAGAAAAATAATAGATTGAGGTGAGAGAGGCTGCTTAAGTAAGGGGGCTGAAGGTGTGCCCCTTCCGCCCCTCATCTGGAGAGACAATCTTTTTGTATTGTTAAAGACTGAAAAGGGACTTCCCAAGCGGCGCTAGTGGCATCTGCCTGCCAATGCAGAAGACAGAAGAGCTGCAAGTTAGATCCCCGAGCCAGGAAGATCCCCTGGAGGAGGCTATGGCAACCCACTCCAGTATTCTTGACTGGAGAATCCAGGGAGCTTGGTGGGCTACAGTCCGTAGGGTCCCAAGGGTTGGCCGTGCTTCACATGCAAAGACTGAAAAAGGTAGGAGTAGATGAAGGGTGTAGACTTGGAGAGGTGGAAGGAAGGATTTCAGTTTTAAGGATCAGGTTGAATATTCAGGGCTTGTAGAGTTTGAGAGAGAGAGAAGATAGAAACTATTTAAAAATCCCTTTCTTCCATGAGACAGAAGATAGAAACTATTTAAAAATCCCTTCTTTCCATGAGAGAGAGAGAGCATATTAATTGAAGGCGAATGATTTGCATTTCATTTTAGGGAATTTGGGGCCCATCCCAGATGGGTAAAATAATTTTGAGAACTTGCTGAAGCAGAAATGTGTTTTAGACCTCTTTGCTTGGGACTTTTCGAGGAACTTATGGTCAGAGGGATATTAGCCACAGAGTTTGCTGTGTTGTTCAAGCAGTCTGATGTGAATTGCGGCATTCCTGCCTATTTTTTACCTTCTTATCTAACAAATTGCAGTTTTATATTGATAATCTCTTTGATTTTCTTTAATTCTTTAAGAATAGGATTAAGAGACTAAGGAATTCTCCAGGCAAGAATACTGGAGTGCATTGCCATGCCCTTCTCCAGAGGATCTTCTCAACCCAGGGATCGAACCCTGGTCTCCTGCATTGCAGGCAGATTCTTTACTGTCTGAGCCACCAAGAAAGCCCCTAAGAGACTAAAGGCAGCAATAAAACATGAAAGAAAAATAAATACCACAAGTACTAGGTCTAGTTTTCAAAATAAAATCTTCTTTCTTATCATGTTCTATTGTATGAAGACAACAAATATCATGCCTTGGTGTCTGGAAGATGGTATTTTTCAAAGCAGATGATTTCTAAAGGTCTCTGCAGACAATGTGGGTATTACATTGAGTCTTAAGTGTACCCTTCTTAAAGCTATATGCACTGAAATCTGATTTTGGAACTCCATTTTCAAGTCTAAAGGAAGTTTTCAAAGCTCTGAATATGGCTGTCTGGGCAAGTGATCTGGTGGTTTCTCATGACCGGATGGAGGGGCTCCAGTTGGCACCCTCTATAATTAGGCTTATTATAATAAGCTCATTCTTTGGGTTCATTTGTGATGATATTCCTGTAAGAATGTGATATGAATAAAGTAGAATCATGGAGACTCTATAGATCCCCCAACATTGCATCACAGTGTTGGTGAGCGACTGCCTGATTCAGTAGTGTTCTTTAGTGAGGGCCAGGGGGTCAGGTCAGTTTTTGAGATTGAATTACATTTTCTTACGTTTAAATTTCTCTTTTCTAAAGTTGTGAGCAGACAGCTATACCACGTGAGGATGGTTAGGATGGCTTGTGGTAGAAACTGATCAACCATCAAAGGAAACCCATTGACAACCGTGGTCCACTGGCACCACCCTTGTTCCAGATTGTGACGTGACCTCTGCCCAAAGGGGGCTTGCCTGATCTCCCCTAAGATCCTCTCACCTGCTCTGAATTGCCCCACATGGCATTTCCGTAACTCTGAGGGAAGAGGAGAACGCTCTTGTCATTTAGTGTATCCTCCTTTCAGTGAGAGTTTCCCTATGAGCGCGAAGTTTGCTCTGAGGTTTAATACAGTCGACGCTGTTGGTGATTGTTCTCACTCTGCCCTTGATCTCATCTGGATGATGCCCTGCTTCTTCTCAAACTTACTTACACATGCACACTCTTATTTTTCAGGTAGATTCACAGTTTCACTTCAGTAGATTTATCCTCATTCTGGGCAATAATTGTGAAGTCATAGATTTGGTATGTTAGGTATAATCAACCTTATGTTAAATATGTTAAAATACTTCACATACAGCTAAAGTCACCATTCACATCCTTGGTAGGGGAACCACACTTTGGACAGCCCTTGATTAACAGATAAGTGATATTAGATACATTTTGGTTATTTGCCTTGTGGTATTTTATTGTTAACTTTTGGGGGAGGGCAAGTGTATTTATATTTTGTTAATCATTAGCACTTCTGTGGTGGAGAGGAGAACATAAAAGAACCATAAATTATGTATTGCTAATATTCTAAATTCATGTTTGGTGATAGAATATTAGGCTGGAACAGCTTTATTACATGTATATAGTATACTTGAGAAAAAATTACAATGTTTATAAGTGTAAAGGATGTACAGTATTTAATGAAATTGTTATTTTGGAGCTGTTATTAAAGAGAGTTTGAATATGGTTTCTGAAAGTGATTGTCAAGGAATTTCTAAATTTAAAATTGTATTTCTTTTGAGTGGATAATACATTTAAATGGTATAAATTCAAATGATAAGAAGGATGTCCAGTAAAAAAAAAAAAATCTCCCTCTCAGTCATTCTTATTCTCGGACCACCTAGTTGTCCATCTTGCAGCCAAAGATTTGGCTGTTTCCAGAAAAAATTTAAGAAGATTCAGGGAAATGATAATTTATCACTGTTTATTTTTTCTCTAAGGCATTGGATGTGTAGTTCTACATACTGTGATTTAGGCTTAGTATTATCACAATTTGAAAGTTGGTAGAGATTGTTTCATTTGTGGGTGCAGTCAATATATATTATCAGCTAAAACTCTGTATGTTTCTGTGTGGTCTAACACTTAGAGTATGATCTTCTACCTTTATCTCTTTGGTGAATCAAAGAGAATTTAATTACTAATTGCAGAATTGCTTCTTTTTTTGTTTTTTTAACTTGAGAGTGATGAGAAGTAAGCAGTTAAACATGAAAGAAAAAGCAAAGTAGATGGTCATGTTTTAAACTAATTTTTGTGATATAGTATTGGGTCAGTAGACAGAAAAACCAGAGGTCCAGGGTTACATGTTAGATATAATTAACTTTACATTCTAGAATTTGAATTGTATATATTACATATATATATTGGAAAATATGTTTATTTATATATGTGGATTCTCTGCTTTTCACCATCTACCAGTGTTGAGTGTCTGTGTTGAACTAATTGTAAAAGGATCAGGGTTTGGTGGACTAGTGGTATGTCTTACTTCAGTTCAGTTCAGTCGCTCAGTCATGTCCGACTCTTTGCGACCCCATGAATCGCAGCATGCCAGGCCTCCCTGCCCATCACCAACTCCTAGAGTTCACTCAGATTCACGTCCATCGAGTCAGTAATGCTGTCCAGCCATCTCATCCTCTGTCGTCCCCTTCTCCTGCCCCCAATCCCTCCCAGGATCAAAGTCTTAGTTATTCTTTGGCGTACTTTGAGTAGGCTGCATAGCTTGGTCCCTCATTTGTTAACTAAACTTTTTGCGAAGTACAAGACACTCTTGAAAGAATTAATGCCATTCAAGTTTTAAATAAAATTTGGTATCTCCATTTAGCATTTAATCTGGAAAGTAGCAAGATAAGTAGGTCAAAAAAAGTTTGTGTGAATTAGCCATTATTCAAAAACTCAAAGAAGAGAATAGACCAGTCACCAATGTACTTGGGCTGTTTTATAGATGGTGAGAATCATAATAATAATAGGCTAGCGTTGGTGTTTCCAGTTGGGTTTAGAAGCAGATTTAACTTTGTCAGCCATTCCTTTACAGGCTCATTTAGGAGGTAACTTGTCATTTGGCACCTTACTCATTCAGACTGCTGGATCACTCAGGATCCTTTTGGTTGCAGGTGGCAAAATGGTTTTAATTAAAATAGAATTTGTTGACTCATAACTAAAAAGGCTGAGGATAGGCCAGCGGCTCTTGGGGCACAGAGGGTGTCATGAGGACTGGTTTTGTTCTCTTCCTCTCTTGGCTTCACTTTCCTCCATGGTTGGCTTCATCCTCAGCAGAGCTTTTTCCACATGGAAGCAAAGATGGCCCGTGGACTCATGTCATTCTTGTGCTGCTTGTAATCCCAGAGACAGGGACATGCCTGTGTGCTGTATTTCCAACAAAATTACTAGGGAATATTTTTATTGTCCTGGCTCAGATCAGTAACCGGGGCTGCTGGGTGGAGCCCATTGGCCGCCTTGGGCTCTGCTTCCCGAGGGTCAGATGATTCATGACCCTGTGACGTGCTGTTGCTCCAATAAAGAAGAGAGTTCTAGAAGGAAAACTTGCGCCAGACAGAAGTGATAGATGCCCATTGTAGTTGAGCCAGCTGTAAGTTACATCGATAACAGCATTCTTTGAGATGGTTTCTTGATTAGCCCAATCTTGGCTTCTCAGCTTTCTCCTTGACTTCTAACTGTAGTGTTCAGATAATTCAAGCCCTGAGTTGCTGGTATGACTTCATGTGTAGACTCTGAGAATACAGCTTGATTCACGTTACCTTTGAGAACTTACTTGAAATTACTTTAATGCTTGGTGTAATAAAATCATTTTCCTAAGGTTATCTTGTCTCCTGAGTAGTTTCTAATTCTGGATAATAACCTCGGTAAGGGGGAAACTTGCCAACACTTCTGTGATACTATCTTACTAGAGTTAATAGAGAAACTTCTGTTGTTTTCATGTTGCAGTCACTTAGTAGCTAGCATAGTGAAAGTGGTGTTTTAGGTAGACTGCTGTTCACTTGGGATATTGAAACTTACTTGTTTTTATTTGAGGCCCTGCCTCTTCATCTGTAAAATCTTTGAAAATGACCCCAAGAGGCAGTTGTGGGGAGTCCTGGCCAGAAGTTATATACTTGGAGGCCTGTGGTACTCCTATGTTACTCCCCAAAGTTGAATACTGGGGAGGTGATAACTCTCAACAGAGCATTTCTTCTGTCCTTCTTAGATTACATGCTAGTCTAACGGCTCAGAGAACAAGAGACTAGAATCTCTGGCAGCACTTGAGGCTTTTAGAAATAAGCTTCCACTCTGTTTCAGTTTAGTGATCGTATGGCTGAGCTCAAAGTGGTTCTTGGGAACATTGTTTGGGAAATCTGTATGTCTTCTTTTGCCAAGTCTTTCTCCACCTAAGAGGCCTGGGGCACAGTACGTGCTGTATCTGTACAATCCATATAGGTTTAATATCTTATTATTGGACTGCGAAGACGTTTGGGAGGAGATAAAGAGAGACTTTTTAAAAGAGAAGCACAGTATGCATGGCCTCAGTCCTCCAGGAAGGTAGAGGCTGGTTGAGGAGACAAGATGTGACTGTGTTTGTGGAGAAGAACCTAAAGTTTTGTCCTTGAGCTCAGGAGATCTGGATTTGAGTCCTTGTTCTATCACTTCACTGCCTCTGTGTGTGTGCGTGTGTGCGCATGTGCGCCCGACTCTTCGCCACCCCATGGACTGCAGCCCATCAGGCTCCTCTGTCGATGGGATTCTCTAGCCAAGAGAACTGGAGTGAGTTGCTATTTCTTCCTCCGGGGATCTTGCCGACCCAGGGATGGAACCCTCATCTCTTGTTTCTCCTGCGTTGGCCAGTGGATTCTTTACCACCAGCACCACTTGGGAAGCCCTCACTGCTTCTACAGTCTCCCTTAACCTCTTTGCTCCTCAGTAGACTGATAGCTTATGTCATGGGTTGTGGAAATTAGATAGTATGAACTGGCTTTGAACTCTGTAAAACAAGGTTTACTTGTTATTTTTAAGGGAGTCCGTACCTTTAAGCATTCCGTACCTTAATTGAGACACTGGGTTTAGATATCTTTATTACCGGTGTATGTTAACTGCCATTGTGTCTAGTGGTCTGCTTAACGCTCTTAGGAATATTCCAAAAGTATTACACAACAGTCTTCAAGGAACTTTATTTGGATAACGAGGCCAGAGTTTCACAGTTGAGAGGGGATAAACCATGGCTGTGGACTAGGACACAGCATGATACTAAAGGGCTTCCTTGGTGGTTCGAACAGTAAAGAATCTGCCTGCAATGCGGGAGACCTGGGTTTGATCCCTGAGTTTGGAAGATCCCCTGGAAGAGGGTATGGCAACCCACTCCAGTATTCTTGCCTGGAGAATCCTCACAGACAGGAGCCTTGGGTCACAAAGAGTCAGACATGACTGAACGACTAAGCACACAGCACACTTAATGTTATGAGATAATAGTGCTTCTGGTTGGTGTAAATATTATCAGTTTAGAAAAATGGGGAGAGAAGGAGCCCTTAGAACGAACTGCTTAGAGGTGGGCTGTTTCAGTTGCACTGTGGAGCACTTGGTCAGTAGTTACTAATCCCCAGTTCTGTGTGAAACTGGGCTAAATCTTGTGGGAGTTACAGAGGACGAGCAGTCATCCTCATGCTCCAAGCACATTCTGAGTAGTTGGGGAGGTGAGCCCAGTATGTTTTTACAGTGCGAGGCCATGTGTATCCGGTAAATGCTGATTGAAGGATACAACAGCAGGGTGGGATTTGAGACAGGGACAGGCTCCTCCAACCTGTGGGCAGTTTCAGGAACAGAGACTGAGTGAGGAGAGGAGGGAGATAGGATGGGGTGCTGGGAGAGGAGCTGGCAGGAACAAAGATGTAGAGGAGCGAGAGTACAGGAGGCATCCTGGGAACAGCGAAGTATCAGAGTGCGGAGGCAGGAAATAGAAGAATGAAAAGTAAGCTGGACTCAGGTTCTGAAGAGTCAGGGCTGTCAGGGAAGGTGGTAAACTGAGAAGATACTGAGAGACTTGGGTTGGAGGCGGTGAACAGGGAAGGACAGGGACATGATCTGAGACCAGTTAGCATTTCGGGTGATTGGAGTGGGAGTGAAGTTTGACTAGCGGCAAGAAGCTGAGTTAAGGTTCCTTGTCAACATGTGACTGATGAAATAGGGGCCTTTTCTGGGCTAGTGGTAGAGATGTAGAGACCCAGGCGTGGAGTCTCCTTGAGGGAAAAAATTACCAGGACATGGTGCACAATAGGAGAGAAGGGCTGGAAAAATCAAAGGTTCATCTAGGGTTCTGAGCACGAATGACAGACAATTACAGAACCAGGACGGAAATGGGAAGTTCAGGAGAGGGGAAGGTAGAAATTTGGGTTTGATTTTTAAATAAGAAACCCACATTCAAATGCTATAAGAAGCCCTATCTGGTTCACCCATTCATTTCAGAGAGAAATAGATGTCTTGGTTAATTCTCTGTATTTCGAATTTGAAGGGAGTGACTAGGCTCTCTCAAAATACCTTGTTGTTTAGTCACTAAGTTGTGTCTGACTCTTGCAACCTCATGGACTCTGTAGTCCGCCAGGCTCCTCTGTCCATGGGATTCTCCAGGCAGGAATACTGGAGTGGTTGCCATTTTCTTCTCCAGGGGATCTTTCTGACCCAGGGATCGAACCCGGGTCTCCTACATTGGCAGGCAGGTTCTTTACCACTGAGCCACCTGGGAAGCCCCTAAAAGTATCTAGCAGACATTTAAAAACTTGTTTCCACGTCTTCTTCTCCTCTTCTTCTCTGGCAATTTCTTGCCTCACAGACTACTGTAGAGCCCTGCTTTCTTCCCTGTGCCCGTCACATTGGTCTGGCTCTCTGCTCCAGGAGGACTGTTAGTCTGTGCCATGTCACTTAGCTCTTAAAGGTAAACTGAAGTGATTTGTTTTCTCTTGTGTTTGGACTTGTACCCCTCTCGGCTGTGACTTGGTGCAGTGGGTCCGAATACCCATCCGTGACTCTACCGTTGGGGTGGACGAACAAATGCTATACTTTCCTTACTATGTACATTTGCCGTTAATATACCAATGTACTAATGTACATTAGCTGTTAATGTACCAAAAAGTTTATTTTGTTTTCAGGTTGTACTGCCTCTAGGGAAAAAAAAAAAAAAGAGTGTTTTCTATTTGTGCCTTTTCCTGCTTCCTCTGAGTATATCTCAGTTGAGTGGTTACTGTGTCCTAAGTGCCAAGGTAGCTCATGAGAAGCCCAAAACCTCAGTCAGCCATAGTTTGGCTTGCTACTCAGGTTTCCCTGGTGGCTCAGACAGTAAAGAATCTGCCTGCAATGCAGGAAAGCCGGATTTGATCGCTGGGCTGGGAAGATCCCCTGGAGAAGGGAATGGCTACCTACTTCAGTATTCTTGCCTGGAGAATACCATGGACAGAGGAGCCTGTTGGGCTGCAGTCCTTGAGGTTGCAAAGAGTCAGACACAACTGAGTGACTGACCCTATGGTTTGCTACATACAGTGTGAAATAGCCCTTTATTATTATTTTTAATACCAACCTTTTTAGAGTTTCAAGTTTTTCTGTTTTAATATCTTGCAAGCATATCCATGTTCACCTAGTCAATGACTTTTTTTAAAATTTTTAATTGGAGGATAATTGATTTACAGTGTTGTGTTGGTTTCTGCCATACATCACGAACCAGCCATAAGTATACATATATCCCATCCCTCTTGAACCTGCCTTCCAACCCTGCTCTCCATCCTACTCTAGGTCATGACAGAGCCAGAGTACCAGGCTGAGCTCCCTGTGCTATACAGCAGCTTCCAGTTAGCTACCTATTTTACACGTTGTCAATGACTTTTTTAGAATCAGTCTTATCCTTGAAATTGAGATGGTGTGGTACACAATCTATTATTTTTCTGTTCATTCAGTAAATAGTTATTGAATGCCTAATATGTGCTGGTTTCCATGCTAAACATGGGAAATTAAATACTTATGTTTTCTACCTTCAAGTAATTTCATGGGAGTGATAAATAAAATATTTACAGTGTAGTGTGAAACCCTGGTAGAGAAGTACAAGAAGCTATGCAAGCAAATATTTTTCTAATTTACTGTTTCCAGGTAACTAATGGACATAAATCCTGAAATGGATAGGCAGTGAAGCTAAGGGCAGAGCTTGAAGTCTTAACTGGGTTCTGTAAAAACATTTAATGTTGTATGCTTAGTTGCTCAGTCGTGTCTGACTCTTTGTGACCCCATGGACTGTAGCCTGCCTGATTCCTCTGTCCATGGGATTCTCCAGGCAAGAATACTGGAGTGGGTTGTCATTTCCGTCTCCAAGTAATCTTCCTGACCCAGGGGTCAAACCCATGTCTCTTGTGTCTTCTGCATTGCAGGCAGATTCTTTACCACTTACCTGGGAAGCAAGGTAAAATGAATTTAGGAGTTAGCTCACATATGTATAATTTAGTTTGGCAGATGTCTGATTTTGGTGGACACCATGCCTATTCTAGTTTCTGAGACTATCATGCTTAAATTTTTGTTTATAAAAGGTACTATTCTATTGCACTAAAAGGAAAAGTATCTTTAACTTAGACCAACTGTGTATGTTGATTCTTTGCTTGGATTTAAGATTGATTATGGGACTTCCCTGGTGGCTCAGAGGGTAAAGCGTCTGCCTATAATGCAGGAGACTTGGGTTCAATCCCTGGGTGGGGAAGATTCCCTGGAGAAGGAAATGGCAACTCACTCCAGTACTCTTGCCTGAAAAATCCCATGGACGGAGAAGCCTGGTAGGCTACAGTCCATGGGGTCGCAAAGAGTCAGATATGACTGAACAACTTCATTTCATTGCCATACTAATTGTTTTGCTTGTTGAATCAAGTCAAATAATGAAAGTGACCTTAAGAATAGTACTTTTGTGTTACAGCCACTTTGGAAGATGGTTTGGTGTTTTCTTACAAAACTAAACATTATTCTTACAATAAAAGGCAGCAATCAGTGTTCCTTGGTATTTACCCAAAGGAGTTGAAAGTTATCTCCACACAAAAACCTGCGCCTGATGTTTATGGCAGGTTTATTCATAATTGCCAAAGCTTGAAGACAGCCAAGATGTCCTTCAGTAGATGAATGGCTAAAGTGTGGTTATACCCAGACAATGGACTAAATAAAAAGAAAAGAACTTTCAGACTGTACATGTGTGGAGGCGGGGTATACTGGGAAATCTCACTGCCTCCCTCTCAATTTTGTTTTAAGTATGAAACTGATCTTGAAAAATAGTCTTTGGAAAAAAAGTATTTGTAGTGACAGTAAAAGGTGAGTGATTTCTTTTCATACTTGTGTATGGGTCCTGAGTCCAGGGAGGTTTATCACATTGCCAGACATACTTGGCACAGGACTTCATCCTGGGTAAAAAGTGACCACTCTCCTAGTGGCCAGCATGGATCCCAGCATTCACCTTCCGCTCTGGTTGTTATGGTAAAGATGGCTGTCACAGGAACTGCCCAGTTTTACTTCTAGGAACTGAATCCAATTAGTTTTCTTTCATAGAGAAGCAGGTTTCTGTTTCTCTTAGAAGCAGGTTTTGTTTTCAGACAAGTAAATGGAAAGAACATTAGGCCTCTCCCTTTAGGACTTAGAAGTTTGGTCTCAGTCCGTTTGGTGATTACAGTGATTTCCAAACCTGTTTTTACCTTTGGCTGCTTTCCACCGAATCCATTTGAAAATGCATTAGTGGAATCCTTTTCTCTGAACAGGGCTTTCCTGGGGTTCTCTTTCAGATTATGCCATTATACTTTTCTTGTGCTTCCAAATACTTTGTAGAAATTATTCTCCTTGGGGCATACTGAAAACTCAGTGTTAATTAATTGACCTTATATTCCTCACATCTATGATTCATGAACGTAGCAAACTGAGTCACTAAAATTCGAAAATATCAATGGATTTTGAGGTTGGGGCATAGAAATTCAACTGGCAAATCCCAAATGACCTCTTTCCAGCTTGAGCTTTGCTTTTGTGTTCCTTAACCTTTTGTTTGTTGTCTCCTAACTGTAGAAATAAACATGTCCAGCTGTTATGGTTTGCATTTTTAGGCTTTTTAAAAAATTAAGTTAAAGTTCACATACCACAAAATCACCCTTTGAAAGTGTCAAATTCACTAGCTTTTAGTACATTCAGAGTTGTGTAGCCATAACCATTATCTGATCTGAGAACATTTTCTTCACTTCAGGAAGAAACCTCCTCTTATTCACAGTCATTCTCCATTCCACACTTCTCCAGCTCTGGCAACTATGAATCTTCTTGCCTGTTCTGGACGTTTCATATAAGTAGAATCAAACAATCTGTGGCCTTTTGTGTGGCATATTTCAGCTTAATGTTTTCAGGGTTCATCCATGTTGTAGCATAGATTAGTGCTTCCTTCCTTTTTATAGCTGAATAATACTTTGTTGTATGGATTTGCCACATTTTGTTTATCCATTCATCATTTGGGTATTTGAATTGTTTCTATTTTGAGGCTATTAAATGCTGCTGTGAACATGTACAAGTTTGTGTATGGATGTATGTTTTCATTTCTCTTGGGCCTGGCAAGCTGCGATTCAGAGGGTCGCAAAGAGTCAGACAGGATGAGCGACTAAACTGATGTACCTACATGTGGAATTGTTGGCTCATATGGTAACTTTGTTTAACTTGCTGAGGAATGTTTTCAACAGCTTTTGCACCATTCCTCAGCAATATATGTGGGTCTCAATTCTCCACATTCTTGCCAACACTTATTGTTGTCGTCCATCTTTTTTCATTATAGCTATCCCAGTGGGTGTGAAGTAGTTTCTGGCTGTAGTTTTGGTTTGCATTTCCCTACTGATTAAGGATGCTGACTACCTTTTCCTGTGCTTATTGGTTATTTGTATATCTTTTGTTTTGACCATGCCACACAACTTGTGGAATCTTAGTTCCATGATCAGAAATTGAGCCTGGCCGTGGCAGTGAAAGCACCAAGACCTAACCGTTGGACCACCAAGGAATTCCCACTGTATCCTGTTTGGAAAAAAATCTATTCAAATTCTTTGCCTATTTTTAATTGGATTGTTCATCATGGAACAACAGACTGGTTCCAAATAGGAAAAGGAGTACATCAAGGCTGTGTATTGTCACCCTGCTTATTTAACTTCTATGCAGAGTACATCATGAGAAATGCTGGGCTGGAGGAAGCACAAGCAGGAATCAAGATTGCTGGGATAAATATCAATAACCTCAGATGACACCACTCTTATGGCAGAAAGTGAAGAAGAACTAAAGAGCCTCTTGATTAAAGTGAAAGAGGAGACCTGACCTGCCTCTAGAGAAACCTGTATGCAGGTCAGGAAGCAATAGTTAGAACTGGACCTGGAACAACAGAGTGGTTCCAAATAGGGAAAGGAGTATGTCAAGGCTGTATATTGTGACCCTGCTTATTTAACTTATATGCAGAGTACATCATGAGAAACACTGGGCTGGAAAAAGCACAAGCTGGAATCAAGATTGCTGGGAGAAATATCAATAACCTCAGATACACAGATGACACCACCCTTATGGCAGAAAGTGAAGAGGAACTAAAAATCCTCTTGATGAAAGTGAAAGAGGAGAGTGAAAAAGTTGGCTTAAAGCTCAACATTCAGAAAACGAAGATCATGGCATCTGGTCCCATCACTTCCTGGCAAATAGATGGGAAAACAGTGGAAACAGTGTCAGACTTCATTTTTTGGGGCTCCAAAATCACTGCAGATGGTGATTGCAGCCATGAAATTAAAAGACGCTTACTCCTTGGAAGGAAAGTTATGACCAACCTAGATAGCATATTAAAAAGCAGAGACATTACTTTGCCAACAAAGGTCCATCTAGTTAAGGCTATGGTTTTTCCAGTGGTCATGTATGGATGTGAGAGTTGAACTGTGAAGAAAGCTGAGCTCCAAAGAATTGATGCTTTTGAACTGTGGTGTTGGAGAAGACTCTTGAGAGTCCCTTGGACTGCAAGGAGATCCAACCAGTCCATTCTGAAGGAGATCAGCCCCGGGATTTCTTTGGAAGGAATGATGCTAAAGCTGAAGCTCCAGTACCTTGGCCACCTGATGCAAAGAACTGACTCACTGGAAAAGACCTTGATGCTGGGATAGATTGAGGGCAGGAGGAGAAGGGGACAACAGAGAATGACATGGCTGGATGGCATCATTGACTCAGTGGACATGGGTTTGGGTGGACTCTGGGAGTTGGTGACGGACAGGGAGGCCTGGCATGCTGCAGTTCATGGGGTCGCAAAGGGTCAGATACGACTGAGCGACTGGACTGAACATCCTGGTGTTGATGCATTCTTCTCATATACTAGATACTAGATCCTTATCTGATGCATGATTTGCGTATTTTTCTCCCATTCTGTGGGTTCTCTTTTCACTTTCTTGGTAGTGGTAGTGTTTGGTAGTGTTTGAAGCACAAAAGTTTTAAGTTTTGATGAAGTGAAAATCACTCAGTCGTGTCCAACTCTTAGCGACCCCATGGACTGTATAGTTCATGGAATTCTCCAGGCAAGAATACCAGAGTGGGTAGCCTTTCCCTTCTCCAGGGGATCTTCCCAACCCAGAGATCGAAGCCAGGTCTCCCACATTGCAGGCGGATTCTTTACCAGCTGAGCCACAAGGGAAGCCCTTGTTTTGATCGAGTCCAATTTAATTATGTTTTTGTCTGGTTGCTTTTGGTGTCATATCTAAGAAACCATCACCCAATCCAAGGTCATGAATAAACCTATTTTCTTCCAAGAGTCTGATAGTTTCAGCTTTTAATTTCTGTCTTCATTCCATTTTGAGTTAATTTCTATGATATGATGTTTTTGCAAATGAGTAGCTAGTTATTCCAGCACCATTTGTTGAGTATGACTTTCTTTTTAACTGTTTTCTCCCCCTTACTTTATTTACCATCAATCTGTATACTTATATTAATAGCACCTGCAAATGTGTAGGGTATATAAGACTGTAGAGGATACAGTTTAAGAACTTGTCTTCCCTTTGGTTCTTACATCTAGTTGAGGCTGATGATGGTATATATATCTGAAATTGAACTGGTGTTTGATTCTGTGCCAGAGGAGTGGTAGAGAAAACAGAATTCATTAGGAATTGAGAAGACTGAGTAAGTCTGTGGGCATAGAAGTTCAAAGAGAAGATAAAGCCATTGAGGTTAGATAAGGGTTAGATACAGAAAGAGCAGAAATGGCCAGAACAGAGCTTACTGAAGCAATTAGGTTCTTTTGGCCCAAAGTATGTATAGGACATGTTTTAGACAGATTAAAATTTTTTTCCTGGATTACCAGATCTTTCCTTAGCCTAAACTGCATCACTAGAAATTGGAAGCACCTGATACATACTTTGTGCAGTTGTGTTTAGAAATAAGGGCAATTTCTGTTTTGGCCACCCCATACTGAATTGGGTACCTTAGGATACATTCTTCTGCTTACTTCTTTCAGTGGTTGTCATAAATGCTGGAATGCTTTCCTCTGTAGGGAAGGAAAAGTAATTTTACATCTACCCTTGCAAGTTCTCGGCTGAGAGACTCCTATAATAAAAAACAAACTAGAGAAAAGCAGTTTGTTTACATGTATAACTCATGTGCATGTGGGAGGTGCACTCAGTATTCCAGGGAGTAGTGAGTAACTCAAAGAGGAGGCTTAGAACTCAGGCTTACAGACCAGCCTCAGCTAAAGACAAAAGAAAGGTAGGTGTGGGTAGGCCAGTAATGGGGAGGTTAGCAGGAAAAGCACAGTAAACGGGTTAGGTTTTTTATGTAAATCTAAGTCTGAGCTTTCATAAAAATTTCTTGTGATTTACGAGAAGGTAATGGCAACCCAGGGCTGATCTTCTTTAGAATGGACTTGTTGGATCTCCTTGCAGTCCAAGGGACTCTCAAGTCTTCTCCAACACCACAGTTCAAAAGCATCAATTCTTTGGTGCAAGTCTGACATTGTTTCCACTGTTTCCCCATCTATTTGCCAGGAAGTGGTGGGACCAGATGCCATGATCTTCGTTTCCTGAATGTTGAGCTTTAAGCCAACTTTTTCACTCTCCCCTTTCACTTTCATCAAGATCAGCCCTGGGTGTTCTTTGGAAGGACTGATGCTAAAGCTGAAACTCCAGTACTTTGGCCACCTCATGTGAAGAGTTGACTCATTGGAAAAGACTCTGATGCTGGGAGGGATTGGGGGCAGGAGGAAAAGGGGACGACAGAGGATGAGATGGCTGGATGGCATCACCTACTCGATGGACGTGAGTTTGAGTGAACTCCAGGAGTTGGTGATGGACAGGAAGGCCTGGCATGCTGCAATTCATGGAGTTGCAAAGAGTCAGATACGACTGAGCGACTGAGCTGAATGGCAACCCACTCCAGTTTTCTTGCCTGGAGAATCCCAGGCTCCTATAGGAGCCTGGTGGGTTGCCATCTGTGGGGTCACACAGAGTCGGACGTGACTGAAGCAGCAGTCATTCTTCTCTTCCTCATGTAGAGATACCCTTAAAATGGAGGTTTATTTTATACATTTAAATTTCCCTTATAAAAGGGTCACTTCTACTCTGTTTTCAGAGCTTCTTCTGTGTTTGTTGATTTCAGAAATAATCAGCTCAAGGTCATCGTTATGCCAAAAGGCTATTTTGGGGTGACATATTCTGCTACCCTTCTCCTCCTCCTTTCAAGTTTTTGCCCAGATGTCACTTCCTCAGTGAGGCTTACCATGTCCACCTGTTTAAGATTACAGCGGCTCAACCCACAAACACTCTCTATTTGTTTTACTCTGGTCCCCCGCCCCTGCCAGGAGCACGTATCCTCTTTTGCAATATTGTGTAATTGACTGACTTTGTATTTATCTTGCTCACCAGAAGTTATGGTTTGCTGGGATTTTTGCCTGGACACAGCTGTACCTGTCACATAATTGAATGCTCAATAAATATCTGTTAGATGAATGAAGCTCCTAAGACTGCTTTTACTTTTGGGCTATTCTCTTTCAAATCCTTGGGCCCTATCCCAGACCTCTTGAATCAGAAACTCGGGGGGTGTGGATCTATCTACTTTGTCTTAACTAGACCTCCAGGTCACTCTGATGTAAATTTATCTTTTAAGAACCACTCAGTAAGATTTCGGGAGCGAGGTCTGTTGCTTACAGGTGTGGATGTGTAGGTCTATGCTTGAGGTAACTGACAAGTATTACTGAATACAAATTCAGAGATAAAGAGAATACAAATAAAGAGAACAATCTCTTTTCAGACTTCTCTTTCTCTTCCTCCTGCTGCCTTTTTTTGAGGAGATGGCACAAGGAAAGGATATCAGCTATAGTAACTTTCTGTTGATCTATCAAGGAAAAAGTGTCCCCACGACTACTTAGTTGTTGTTTAGTCCCTAAGTCGTGTCCAGCTCTCTGTGACCCTCATGGACTCCTGCACACCCCACTTCTCTGTTCTTCACCATCTCCCAGAGCTTGCTTAAAATCATGTCCATTGAGTCAGTGATGCCATCCAACCATCTCATCCTCTGTTGCCCCCTTCTCCCGGCCTCAGTCTCAGTATCAGGGTCTTTTCCAATGAGTTGGCTCTTTGCATCAGTTGGCCAAAGTATTGGAGCTTCAGCTTCAGCATCAGTCCTTCCAATGAATATTCAGGGTTGATTTCTTTAGGATTGACTGGTTTGATCTCCTTGCAGTGCAAGACTACTGTAGATTCCAGTAATACAGGAGGAGGCGCTGGACTCAACAGGTAGTCACACTCATACTCATGGCTAACATTTGTTACAGCAAAAAGGTACAAGACAAACAGCCAGGGAAAAAAGCACACAGGGCATTGTCTAGAGGAAACCAAGAGAAAGCTGCAAAGAGTTCTCTCCCAGTGGAGTCACTCAGGGCAGCATACTTACTTCCTCTAGCATCAAACACTAACAAGTATGAAGTGTTACGGTGTTCCCCTGGAGACTCAGTGGTAAAGAATCCAGCTGCTAATACAGAAGACACAAATTCGATCCCAGGGTCAGGAAGCTCCCTTGGAGAAGGAAGTGGCAACCCACTCCAGTATTCTTGCCTGGGAAATCCCATGGACAGAGGAGCCTGGCCAGATACAGCCCATGTGGTTGCAAAGAGTCAGATACAGTGGCTAAACAACAACGACGTGAAGTGTTTATCTCTGAGGGAAGCTCATTTGGAGACATAGTCTTCTGGTGTTTACTGGGTACTGTCGTGTAGACAGGCACCCTCTATCTAGCAGATACCAAAATTCCAGACTCCCAGAAGAAAAGCAGTTCAGCACAAACCACATTTTACAAACCATTTAGGCACTACAAGCCATTCTTAACCAGTTAGAGTAGGAGGGACCCTCCTGAAATCCAGATTCCCAGGTGCCCACCAGAGACCAACCTTGCAAGCCAGTCTGAGACTGCTAATCCTTACAAAGACCTGCTTGCAGGGTGGGCTCTTGGCCGGCACCTGGGAACTCGAAGTTCTAGAGAGTTCCTCCCACCCTGACTGGTAGGGATGGCTCACTGAGGCTTACAGGTGGGGATGTATAAACTCTTTTCTGCTGTGTTCACTGTTTCTCCATGTTATCCAAAAAAGTTTGTCTTTTCTTCTTTATGTAGAACATAAAGCAATTAGACTTTTCTCTTCTTAGGAAATTTAGTAATAAAATGTGAGAGTGACTTGGACAGTTTAAGTGGATTGAATAAGTGAGTTTATTCACTTAGACATATTTTCTTAAAAATGCCTTGGCAGTATTACGCAGTATTATTCAATTTAGTAATTACATAAGTGATTTATGTCATAGTAAAATTTTTAAGTGTATTCCAAATGATGCAAAAATTAAAATAGCTTTCTTACTGTTCCTTTGAAAAATATCGCCTATGGCTGTTACCATCTGTTTCAAAGCAGACCGCTGATTTTTCTTCACATCTACCTTTTCATCTTCCAGAGGGCCAATGTGATAACTTGCCATCTTTGGGTTTGCTTTTTTGAATAGCCAGTCGTCTTTCTTTCTTTTTTTATAGGTCAAGATGCTGAATTATCAGGGACACTTTCACTTGTCTTGACACAGTGCTGTAAGAGAATAAAGGATACTGTTCAGAAGTTGGCCTCTGACCACAAAGACATCCACAGCAGCGTTTCTCGGGTTGGAAAAGCCATTGATAAGGTATGGTGTTGTCGGGAGTGTTTGGTGTGTTCTAGCATCACCCACCATTTCCCCACGACTGCTTTCATCACAGTAGCTTTCTCATTGTTTATACTATTTCTTTCATCCTTGTTTTTAGTAATATGCTTTTACTGTGGTACTCTTAAAGTTCCGTGTTGCTGTTATTTCAAAAAAACAAGAATAAAAGCAAAGCAAAAACCTTCTCTTTTTATAGCCTTTTTTTTTTTAACCCATTTTCTTGTATGATGACCACTCCTAGTGTCAAGGTGAGTCAGTTTCCAAATTTTTAACTTACTCTGAGGGAGTTTGTTTATAGAAGTAACTTTTCCTGCTTGCTGCGTAATTCCCGGGGTGTGACTCGGCCTCTGTTATGGGATGACTGGGGTGACAAAGCTTGCGTCTGTCTGCCCTGCATCATCCTAGTCTCCTTGTCTTCCTGTGAGCTTGCTGGTCACTCTGCTCCGGTGTTGTTTGCTGTGTGAGTGGGTTGGTTGCTAGCCAGCAGAGCCGGGCACTTGAGTGATTTTCTTGTGATATCTCTTAAATCTTTGACTTGGAGGTTTGCTTATAAGCAGTTACTGTTTTTAGCACTGGGCCAGTTTTGCCCTAGGAGTTCTTGTTCTTAGTAGAGCCCAAGAGAAGTGGCTTAAGGTTACTGTGTGATGCCTCGGAATGTTTCAGCTTTTGGGAGAGTAGGAAGAAATTTGGGGGAGAGCTTTTTGTAGCAAAACATGTCTTATGAGCTTCTCCATCTGTGTGCATGAGGACAGTAGCTGTAACATGGAGACTCGTGGAATCCAGAGAACGGCTCTTAACTCATGCGCAAGCCTGTTAGAAATAATCTGACAAAGTGGTAGTGTTGGCCGGCTAGAGTCAAGGCTGCCCAAGTGAGAACTATAACACGGGTGCTTGTAAGGAGGTATTGCTATCTTGTAGGTACGGTATGACAGGACTGAACGGCTGGGGCTCTGCAGGTCGTTTGGGTAGCTGGGCCTTCAGAAGTGTTAGTGACCTTTGGGAGTACTCTCATCACTCCCAGTGTGCTGAGGGCTTTGACTCAGTGAGAGAGGCCAGAGAAGTGGTGCTGGCTGCAGCGGTCCCAGTTTTGGGTCTGTGATGGCGGTTGCCAGCAGAGGCTGGAAGTGTTCTCTGAAATAGCTCCGAGGTTGGGGGGCCTGTCTGTTAACTCTGAGGATGTAAACAGAGCTTTGGAAGTGGCTTTGGCCTCAGACTTTTTGGGGACTGTGGTGTTGTATGTCTTCAGTTGGTGCCTGAAGTGATTATTGGTGTGTACTGATTCAAGGACCTGCTGGAAGAGTGGGGTTGGGGGTGCTTTAGAGATGATCTTAAATCACTGTGAGTGAGGAACCCTCTTTAGGGTTCTTTAGGGTGAAGTAACTACTGGTGATATTTAGGAAGCTTCAGATATGGGCGGCTGCCGGTGACCAAGGTATTCTAGTGAAGGTTCAGACCCCAAGAGGTTCCTGGCAGTGACCACTGAGCTACCCGCAGTTGTGATGGTGTGGGGACAGGCAGGACCAGAAGATGCCAGGACAGCGAGAGTAGTTGAAGCCTCCGAAGCAGCCAGTCAGAGAAAAGATCCCAGATTCCGGAATAGGTGGGGATGGCCTCGCAGTCATACCTCGTGGGTGGTCTCCTGGCTACCAGGATCTGGGATACAGGGCTTTCCATGGTGCTGCTGGTAGGGGGCCATGTGTCCTCATTTCCTAGTTTATGTCTTGTCTGATCCTAATTACCATCGGTGTTAGTCCCTCCGTCTTGTCTGACTCTTTGCAACCCCATGGACTGTAGCCCGCCAGGCTCCTCTGTCCATGGAATTCTCCAGGCAGGAATAATGGTGTGAGTTTCCATCCCCTTCTCCAGGGGATCTTCCTGACCCAGAGACTGAACCCAGGTCTCCTGCATATTCTTGACCGTCTGAGCCACCAGGGAAGCCAGTTAGCATCAGAGCCCTCTTTCACTCTTGTCCTCCAGCTACTGGTGACTTGCTAAACATGTCTTCTTCCAGATGTGGCACGTCTTTATACATATTCGTAAGGGTTGTCATGTTTTGGCTAATTTTTGAGACAAAGCATTTAAATGTGTTTGGCACTGGAAATGGAAGTATCTTTTTGAAAGTGGATGACAAGGGATCCACATAGTGAGTAACCTACATTCTGACCTTTTTAGTGGGGAGATATTTGAGGTGAATATTGCTGATTAAATATTTTAATTTATTCATTTCCCTTTTGGGTATATTTTTCATGTGCTTGGAAGTTATAAGGACTTTTAAAGGTTTTGGGGGGGGAGGGGGTAGTTTTATGTGTTCCTGTGAAAGTAGTTTAGGTTCTAGGTGACCTGGCTGCTAAATTCTTCTGATCTATCATGAAATGACACCATTAAGTTGATGCTGGGGTAATTTGTTGAATTATAGTTCTGAGGCACAGCCGAAAGCTTGGATGTCTTAGCGGAGTTCTATAACATTTTTCAGTGTATTCTCTTCCCTTTTGAGGGGGTTAAGGGGCGGCATCTACTTAGCCTTAGCTGTAAAGGAAGCTGTTACCCCACTAGAACTACCTAGACCTGGTACATGAGCTTCTCGCGCACCTGAGAAATTCTGTGTTGACCAATGTTGTCCAAGATTCCATTGGTTTGTAAAGTCTTCTTGCCCTTCTAGCTTGCACCTCGTAAATTTGTGCAAGCTTCCGGGGCCACCTGTCATAAAGGCTGGGTGGACTCGTGGGTTGGCGAACAAACAGGATGAAGCTGAAGCCACTGTGGCTTAAGCCTTTAAGTATCACAGTAAACAGCCTTGAGTAATAAACTGGAATGTTGTCCGGCAGCCTGTGAGCACCATGTTATGGGGACGTGATCCCACCCTGCTGAGAGGAGGGCAGTAAGGAAGCTGGTGACTCGTATATGAGCAGGCTGGTGGTTGAGTGAGGAACTTGAGTAAATTTTTGACATGCTTAAAAAATTTATTTTTTCCTTTAATGTTTCAGTGCTTCCTTTAAACTTTTTGGTCATCACTTCCCTGAAAACCTATGCAGAAAAGTTTATGATGTTAGGCAGGACACTTTCTGGCTTTTAATTATTGCCAACATAAAAAATTATCGAAGATTTCTGCTTTAATGTGTTGACAGTTTTCAGATGCCTGTAGTATAATCGCAATTTAAAATAAATATCAACCGCTGGGTTCTGTAGCCAAAAAAATGTTTTTTGTTTGTTATTTTTTTAGTAAAAAAAAAAAAATGTGTTTTTTATTTCCTTCTCTATTTTTAAGAAAATCTATAATTCTTTCCTATTTAGGATATTTTATTTAGTGTTTTACTTAGTCTTTTGACTTTTTTTAAGTTTAATTCCTAAGTAAGAAAAGTCAGTAAAAATAATTACTGCTTTAGACTTTGGTGTGTGGGTGGATGAAATAATGCTAAGATTTAAGTATCTAACATTTGCTGTGGGACAGTTGAAAGTGAAAAACATAGTAGATGTTTTTTAGAAAATTGTGGCGTAGTTTATTCGTTTAAGGGTGCTTTTTGTACATGTCAAAGAACTGGAAAGATTCTGAGACAACATAAAGTAAGTGTGCTTAGGACAGACTCTGCTTACTAATAAAAAGTAAAGAGATGATCACTGAGTTCTTGATTAAGGTTGTAGAGCTGATATCTTATTTATTCATTCATTCATTTTGGCTGCTCTGGGCCTTCCTTGCTGTGAGTGGCTTTCTCTAGTCGCAGCAGGCGGGGGCTGCCCTTCGTTGTGGTGTGAGGACGTCTCACTGTGGTGGGTTCTCTGGTTTCGGAGCACGGCCTCTCGGCACACGGGCTTCGCCTAGGTGCAGCACGCAGGCTCAGTAGTTGTGGTACATGGGCTTAGTTGCTCTGAGGCATACGGAATCTTCCCAGGCCAGGGATTGAACCTGTGTCCCCTGCATTGGCAGGCAGATTCCTATCCACTGTGCCACCAAGGAAGTTCCATTTAGTTGTTTTTAATTTTTAAAAAATTGTTTATTTTTTTGGCTACCCCACAAGGCATATGGGATCTTAGTTCCCTGACCAGGGATTGAACCTTTGCCCCCCTGCATTGGAAGGCAGGGTCTTAACCACTGGACCACTGGGGAAGTCCCTGGAGCTGATATTTTTACATTTGACTTGTGAGAGTGGGTAAGATTTAGCACAGCAGAGCAGTGAGTTGTGGTCTTCCATGGGGCCAGGCAAGGAACTGAACAGCTGAGAAAATGCTTGACTCCTGTTAAGGACTCTCAGGGACTGACTTGACCGGAGTGGCTGCCCCTGTCAGGCAAGGTCAGGCTGGGGAGAAGGCAGCGATGGAAGGCCTAAAGATCTGATCCAAGGAGCTTAGGGGAAAAGGGAGGGAATGATAAAAACATTTGAGGATTTGCCTACCTCCTTAAATAGGATGAAATTAGACTAAGGAGAAGGGAGAAAATATAGCTGTCACTTAATGGAGTATTGACCATGTTCCACATGCTGAGCTGAGAACATTACATACATTTAGAGGTCTTCCCAGATGACACTAGTGTTAAGAGAATCCACCTGCCAATGCAGAAGACATAAGAAACTCCAGTTCCATCCCTGGATCGGGAAGATCCCCTGGAGGAAGGCATGGCAACCCACTCCAGTATTCTTGCCTGGGAAATCTCATGGACAGGGGAGCCTGATGGGCTGTTGGCCACAGGGTCGCCAGGAGTTGGACATGGCTGAAGCGGCTTAGCAGCACATACACACATAGGCCACGATGTGTGTTAGTCACTCAGCCGTGTCGGGCTCTTTCTAACCTCGTGGACTAGTCTGCCAGGCTCCTCTGTCCATGGAATTCTCCAGGCAAGAATACTGGAGTGGGTTGCCATTTCCTTCTCCAATAGCCCATAATACAAGCCCATGATATTCCCTTTTCACATGTGAGGAAACTAAGATTCAGAAATATTAAGTAACATGCCCTATGGTATGCAAGTGGTAGATCAAAGTTTGGGAAAAGGCTTCACTCAAGAGTTTGTTCCTAAACACTGTGCTGTACTAGGAAATCAGGCCATTGCAGGGCTGGTAATGTTTTAAGGGGGCAAATAATGGTTTAAAAAAAAAACCCTTTTTGTAAACCACTTTTCCTAAACTGATCTTCTGCCACTAGATGGAGCATATGCATTGGTGAGGCAAAATGATGACTGTGTTAAAAAAAAAATGGTGTAAGGCTATAAAAAATGAAATAGAGAATACTGTAAAATAGTTCTGGGTGAGCCTTTTATATTGGTCTTACTGGGGTGTAAGAGGAGAAAAAAGTAATGCCAGGAGAAAATTTTTTGCATTTAGCCTTAAACAATAGAATGGGTGAGGTCAGCTAACTCTGAACTACTGTTATTACATAATGGATAAATCCTTATGTAGTAGAGAGATGTTACTGTTCATCAAGGAGGGAAATGAAAAAGGCTAGAAAACTTACTCTGAGCAAGGCGAAAAAGAACTGAGTTCTGAAATATAGGCAGATAATTTGATACATGTATTGGGTAGAATTTTCAGAATTACTGAAAAGAAATGGCTAACAAAGCTGTAAAAAGATCACAGTGATTGGAAGCTAGGAACGAATTCCCTAAAAATAAAACATCAGACTAACCACGCCCCCTAAAAAAGTTACTAGTAAGACATTTAGTAAAAATCTCATATTTTCTCCTATTCTGAGGGTTGTCCCTTTGTTTTTGGTTTCCTTTGCTCTGCAAAAGCTTTTGAGTTTAATTAAGTCCCATTTGTTTTCATTTTCATTACTTTAGGCAGTAGATTGAAAAACATCTTTCTGTGATTTATGTCGAGTGTTTTGCCTATGTTTTCCTCTTTACTGTAAGTTTTATAGTATCTGGCCTTGTCGCATTCAGGTCTTTAATCCATTTTGAGTTTATTTTTGTGTATGATGTTAGAGAGTGTTCTAATTTCATTCTTTTACTTGTCGCTGTCCAGTGTTTGCATAGTATCTTTTTTTTTGTTGTGTGTGAAGTAGTAGATAACTTTTCCCAAGCTGCATGCAGCCAGAGCCCAGGTCGTCCGTCTTCTCAGTTAAATGTTCTCTGCAGTAACCCTTTCACTTCTGCTAAGTAAACCAGATTAACTAGGTGCTTGGACGGGAAATTGACTCCTGGTAGGTGCAGCAAGAGCACATTGTTAGGGTCACATGCCAGTTTTTCTACCAAAGTCAATGGAGAAGTTTTTAAAAAATTAGTAGTAGTAAAGAATTGGCAGGGACTTCCCTGGTGGTCTAGTGGGTAAGACTCCTTGCTCCTAATGCAAGGGGCCCAGGTTCCATCCCTGGTCAGGGAACTGGATCCCACATGCCACAACTTAATAGTTCTCATGCTGCAACTAAGACCTGATGTAGCCATATAAATAAATATTAAACAAACAAAAAAAGAATTGACACTTAGGCGTTAAATCAGATACTGTGTTTTATCATGTACTTCTTTTGTCAGTACTTAATAATTACAATTTCATAAAATGTATTTCAGAAAGGGATTGATTTTGGATGGTGAGCAGTGAAAACCAGTCCTTAAGTCTAATCAGTTCATAAGCATGTTTAAGCAAACAGGTGGGGTGGTTTGTTTAGATTTCATAGTCTTGTAAGTAAAGATCGTCTAAGTTATTTACTTCTCTTCTGCCTAGCCTCCAGATTTTAAAAACCTTTAATCCGTTAAAAATGTGAAGGATACTAAAAGTACATGAGATGGTATACAGATTTGTGTGTCCTGGATTTCTTTTTAAACTGTAATATCTTCTCTAGACAGACACACCCTTGAATATGTGCTTTTTATCTTTTGAGAATGTGCCTTCACATTTAAGAACATCCATCTATGCTTTTTCTTTTCTTTTCCTTTATAAAAGGAAAAATGGAGTAAAACAGAAGTGCTAATAGGTGTTTCTCTTCACTATCTACTTCTTGGCTGGTTTGCGATGCTGCTGATTTCCTGGGCAGCCATGCAAATAAGTTTGGTCACCTAGCAACAGGGCCTGGAACTGATCCTTGCTCTGATGCAATAGTAAGAACGTGCACTTATAACAAAAGGAGTTCTCATACTATATTGCATTTCCTCGACCTCTTTTTACAATTTAAGCTTTAATTTTTACTACATGTGAGCAGAAAATAAGCTATTAAAAAAATTTACTCATCCACTTTAATGGTTTAAACTGTAAGATCTAAATGATAGAAGGGAGCTCAGAAGTTTTCATCTAATGCTTTGCTTAGTCATGCTTAGTTGTGTTTTCCAAGACTAGCAAATAAGTTCTAGAACTTGAATGTCGTACAGATGTCTTGAATGTAAGGGTTTTCGATTTTTCTTACCACCAGTATAGTAGTGAAATAAAATTATATGAAGAGCATCCTTGTAAAAGAAAGTGTTTACATTTGTTTAAATGTTAGACTGTTTTAAATTTTTCTAGATGATCAAAATTTACTTTTGGTTTAAGTATATGAAGGAAAGAGTTGGAGGAATTGTTTTGTTTGAGCAGTTACTGTCTGGTGGTAGCTTTAGAATTAGGACTAAATGTAAACGTATACTGCTGAAAAAAACTATTTTCATATGCTCTGTGCTTCGGAGTTGACCATTGTGTCTTCCAAAGTTAGTTATTTCTTTACTGCTGAATAATAAACACCTGATTTGTTGGGGGTTGATGCGATTGGGGAATAATCAGTAAATGAATCATTAGAAATCTGAAGGTTGTGTTTGGATTGAATGAGGTTGATAGATCAGTGAGAAATCTTAGTCTCAATGAATCTTGCCTATAGAGTGCATGCAGACATTTAGAGAGTTATAGACAGATTTCTGAGCTGGTAATAAATTCTGTCATCCTCTGATACCATTCCTTATTCATTTGATTAGCCTTTTATCTGGGGGAATAAAATATGGGAGAAATCTGTGACATTTTTACTGAACCCAGCTCTGACTGTGTCCCAATAAAGAGGTTGATGAGAAGGAAAGTTTGGTTTATTTTAGATGCTGGCAGTGGGAGGTGGGGAATGCTTGTCCAAAGGCTGACTCCCCACCCCCAGTCAGGGGCAAGAGCTTTTATAGACAGAGGTAGGGGCTCCATGCAGAAACAGCACAATCAGCTCTGACAGTCATCTTGGTCATCAGTGGTCTAATCAGCGTCATCTTCATTGTTTTAGGAACAGTTAGTCTTCCATTCCAGGATTGGTTGGTTCCCGTTTCCTTGAGGTCAGTTCTTGGAATTGTGCAGCTGTGTTGTGGTTACAGTCTGGTCATCATGTAGTTAACCTCTCTACCTGTTGGTGGTTTCAGTATCTACAAGGATGGCTCACAGGATGTGGTTCAGAATATTATCTATAGCCTTTGAGAAGAAACTAACGGTCCCTGACTGTGCTTAATGACTAAACCATTATCATTCGGTCTCCTTTGACTGTTTTCCTTTGTTTCTGCATTTTCTCGCTTCTCTGATGAAACTTAATTCTTTGGCTAAAGTTTTTCCACGGGCAAAAGGCAGGCTGAGGACATGGGGGGCGAAGCCCTTGGGTCCTGCTCCGTTTCACCATCAGTCACCCTTGTAAGGCCTGTATCCCACCCAGTCCAGAGGAGGAACAAGGTAGCAGCATCTTTACTTCTAGTGTTCTGATTGTCATAGACAGCATAAAGATGTAATAATTAGCTTAAAAGTATTGATAAACTGCTATAAAGTCATCTCTCAACAGGCAGAATCTGGTAAGCAGATTGGATGAGGAAAGTAGAAGCCACAGCCAAGCGATTCTGACTTTTTTCAGGGCTAGATACAGTCTCTTCAGTAAGGGCATGGGCGCTATTGCCTTAGCATCCAGGTACTCTGTATTATTTCATTCTTTAGATTAAGTACCAGGCCAAGAAAGAGGTCTATAAAAAGAAAAGGAAAAAAAATTTAAGATTCTGAGAGTAATTTTGCTTTTTTGTTTTTGTGTTGAGTAATTCCAAATGTTAAATGTGTATATTTAGTTTTAGGCTACTGACTTGACATCTAAGAATAGAGACATCTTTAAAGAAAAGTGGGCTGAGTTTTGAAGAGGAGAGCTGTGCTGTGTTGTGGTGATTGTAAATAGTATGTGGTTTGCAGTTCTGTTGCAGGATTACTTACCACCTGTTCTTATGTGCGCTGTAAAATAACCCTGTGTTGCTTGTACCATGCTTAAGCAATGATTAACTAAGGATTGAATTAATAATTTCAGTTTAATCTAAACATTAATTAAATTTATGTGCTTAAAAAACAATTCAAGAGGCTTATCAGGTTAACATAGGTTAACACCTATGAAAGATAAGGGAGTGGAAGTGAAATGGGCACAGAAAGCTTTCAGAGGTAGATAGGCCAATTTCTTTACTCTTGATGTTTCGAGTTGCCGTCTACTGGGGTAATTTCCGCTTTGTCAGAAGAAATTTAGCAGTTCTTTTAGAGCAGGTCTTCTTTCAACAAATTCAGCTTCCCTTCATCTGAGAATGTCTTTATTTCATCTTCATTCCTGAAGGATATTTTCACTTGATATAAAATTCTGGGATGTCAGTTCTTTTCTTTTAGTACTTGAAAAACGTGTCACTTCTTCCTGGTCTCTCCATGGCTTCTGTTGAGAAATCTGTAGTCTTTTTCTTTTTTAAAATATGAAAGTATGATAACACATTTACAGGAGACTTGGAAAATACAGAACAAAGTTGCATATGGCTCCTCTATATATTACAGTTATTTTTAAAGTATCTAAATTTTTTTAGTTGAGAATCTGGAGTCATTTGAATTATAGTTTCCCTATAAGCAATGTATCACTTTTCCCTAGTTACTTTCAAATTTTTTCTTAGTCTTTAATTTTTAGCAGTTTGATCCTGAGATGTCTGAGTTTGGATTTCTTTGAACTTATCCTTTTAGGAGTTTACTGAACTTCTTGAATCTGTAGATTTCTGTTTTTTGACAAATTAGGAAATGTTAAAAAAAATTTTTTTTCCTACACTACACTCTTCTCCCGCTAGCAATCCATTGACATGATGTTAGATCTTTTGTTATTGTCCTACAGGTCCCTGAGATCCTATTCATTGTTTTTTTTTTTCAATTTTTATTTGGTTGTTCAGATTAGATCATTTCTGTGGATCTCCACTGACTTTTGTGCTGTTCACCTCTATTCTGCTGTTAATTACATCCTGTGAGGTATTTTTAAAAATATATTTATTTATTTGGCTGTGCTGTGTCTTGGTTGCATCATGGGAGACCTTAGTTCCCTAGCCAGGGATTGTACCCAGGCCCCTTGCATTGGGAGCAAGGAGTCGTAGCCACTGGACCACCAGGGAAGTCCCCATCCACTGAGTTTTTTTTTTTAAGTTTTGTTTTAGTGGTCACTACCTTGTTGGGCTCAGACTACAAGTTCTGACCAGTCTTCTCTGAGTTGTAGTTTCAATGTCAGCTTATTTCCAAAGCCATTACAGAGCTGTTCATATATGTCTTGTTAGTATGCAAACCAGTGGCCATTCTAGGACCTGGAAGCTAGGTCTGACCCCTAGTTCCTCTTTCAAAGTCTGTGCTGTGCTGCCGAGGGTCAGACCCATGCCTGTGCCACTTGAGGGCAAGCCCAGTGGTTCATAAACAACTCTGGATGGGAGTGTTACTTTTCTGAGTTTCTTCCCCTCTCTCTGATCTGCCTGCTACTTTAGAGTTCTCTGGAGCTTCCTATTTAGTCATCCAGCCAGAGAACTGATCCACTCATTCGTGTTCAACTCTTTGTGACCCCATGGACTGCAGCACGCCAGGCTTCCCTGTCCATCACCAACTCCCGGATCTTAACTGAAACTCATGTCCATCGAGTCGGTGATGCCATCCAACCATCTCATCCTCTGTCGTCCCCTTCTCCTGCCTTCAGTCTTTCTCAGCATCAGGGTCTTTTCCAATGAGTCAGTTCTTTGCATCAGGTGATGTACCCTGATCTCCTGTATTTTATCATAATTCTGCTTGTATCTGGGGCTACGAGGTAGAGGGACAGAGAGAAAAGATGTGAGAGGAGTTTGGGCCCCTCCCTCTTGGGACCGTCGCTCCTCTGATTGGAGAGAAAAGGTCCCTTCCCCCAGAGTTTTAGCTCGCCTGCTGTGGTGGATCTCCCAGGTGGTGCTAGTGGTAACGAATCCACCTGCAAGTGCAGGAGAGATGCTCCCGTGTGTTCAGTCCCTGGATCGGGAAAAGCCGCTGGAGGAGGGCACGGCAGCTCCAGTATTCTTGCCCGGAGAATCCCCAGGGACAGAAAAGCCTGGTGGGCTACTGGCCATGGGATTGCAAAGAGTCGGACATGACTGACTTAACACGTGCAGAGTTCTGAAGATCTGCCGAGTCTTGTTTCCTGCTTATTCAGTCAAACATAATCTTGGTACTGCTGTGAAAATTACACCATCATTTCTTTCTTTTTTTAATGACACCATTTCTGTTGGGGGAAAAAAAAAGCTTACAAGTGCTTCTTATTCACAACAGAAGCTTAACTGTAGACTGCCTTGAGCTGGGGGTGCAAGAAAATGGAGGGAAAAAAGCATGTGATTTCTTTCCACCCCCTTCTAGGTGATAGGAAGACCCACTCCTGTTCCTCATGCCAGCCCTGGAGGGCTTCTCCTGGAGGTGCCCACCCTGTTGTGGGTTTCGGTTATACTACCTCCAGACTGAGAGAGAGATGTTGGAGGGAGGAAAGTAGTAAGCTCACCATCGGTTCTTTGCCTTCCTCCCCAGTCCACTTACTGTTGTTCAGAGTTGCCTCGAGTAGCCACTCCGTTCAGTCCTGAGAGAGATAGGACTTGATCTAACTTGCTTGATCTAACCCAGAACCAGAACCTTCAACACCCTCTCTTTTTGTAATAGATTTTGACGAAATCCTTTAGCTTGCTATAAAAGGAATGTTTGCTCTTTGTGTAAGAGTGGTTATCTCCAGTGATAATCTCTGCTAGTACTTTATATATTCTTTTCACATTTGTTCTGTGAGCATTTGTAAGCTTTTTTTTAAACAGAAATAGTGTCATTAAAAAAAAAGAAACGGTGTCATAATTTTTGTAGAAGTTGCTTTTTTTTTTCACTTAAGAATAAGAACATTTTTTCATGTTGGTAGATATAGAGCAATGAACCTTTACTTTTTAATTGTGAATAGTAATACTAACAGAGTAGTAACTACCATTTCATTGCACCAGTAAGGGAGCATATGAATTTCCAAGAGCTGCTATGACAAAGTTCCACAGACTGGGTGGCTTACACAGACATTCTTTTCCCCACTGTTTTGGAAACTATAAGTTCCTGATCAAGCTGTGGCAGGCAGGGTTGGTTTCTTCTGGGGCCTTTCTCCCGCATTTGTAGATAGCCATCTTTTCTTCATGTCATCATGTGGTGTCTTTATCTGCTTGGGCTGCCATGACAAAATTCCAGAATTCCATTTAAACAACAAGTTTATTTTCTTCTGGTTGTAGAGACTGGGAAATCCAAGATCAAGGTGCTGGGCAATTCACTGCCTGTTGAGGGCAGGCAGCCTTCTTCCTGGCTGGCAGATGAGCACCTTCTCCCTGGGTCCTCATGTGGTGGAGAGAGAACAAGCGAGCCCTGGTGTTTGTTCCTTGCCTCATAAGAACACTGGCCCTACTGGATGAGCGCCCCACCCTTATGACTTCATTTAACCTTTATTACCTTCTCCCAGACTCTGTCTCCAGACAGTCACACTGGTTTCTAGGGCTTTGATGTAGGAATTTGGGAGGGACACAGACATCCGGTCTATAACAGGTGGTCTTCCTTGTGCACCTGTCTATGTCCTGCATGCATGCATGCTCAGTCGTTTCAGTCATATTCGACTCTTTGCAACCCTGTGAACTGTAGCCCGCCTGTCCATGGGATTCTCCAGCAAAGATACTGGAGCCAGTTTGCCATTTTCGCCTCCAGGGGATCTTCCCATCCCAGGGATCAAACCTGTGTCTCTAAGTCTCCTGCATTGACAGGCAGGTTCTTTACCCACTGGTGCCACCTGAGACATCATTCGTATTGGATTAGGGCTCAAAATGGTCTCATTTTAACTTCATAAGGTGCTGGGAGTTAGGACTTGAACACTGGAATTGTGAGAGGATACAGTTAAGTCTATAAAAGTATTTTCTCTACTTAAGCTGGAGGCTCAAATATCTTGAGTGATTTGGCCAAGATTACACAGCTAGTTAGATGGAACGAGGATCCAGACCCTGGTGGATTGGCTCCAGAGCCTGCTCTCTGAGCCATCTGTCCATCTCTTTTTCCCCAACACCCACCTTGGCACTGCAGTTGTTGGGATGGGCCAAGGATTATTGAATAATCCTGTGTTGGATATAATGGCTCTTCTTTTTTTTCCTGTTAGACAACTCTGCATTGAACATGCTTTTACAGTTATCACTGCACACCTGTGAAAATATTGCTGTCATATAATGCCTAGAAATCAGTTTATTTACAGAATCATTGTAAAGTTTATTTTTCCAAAATACCCTCAAAAATGAAAACATTTACCCTTGCAGCAGTAATGAATGAGAGTGGGGGTTTCAGAAAGGAACAGTGGAAAAGACTGCTTCCTGTCATAGGCTGCAGACAAATTGGAATTGGGGACTTATTGGAGGTGTCCCAGAGTTTAAACAAAGAAGGTGGTTTCTGTTAAGATAGGTGGGATGAAAACGTATCAAGTGATGCATCCTGGTCAATTCATGACTCGCTATCTTGCCTTTCAGAATTTCGATTCCGACATCAGCAGTGTGGGGATAGATGGCTGCTGGCAGGCAGACAGCCAGAGGCTTCTCAATGAGGTGATGGTGGAGCACTTCTTCAGACAAGGAATGCTAGATGTTGCTGAGGAGCTCTGCCAGGTGAGGATGAAATGAAAACAAGGGAGATCCTTGTGGTTTTTAAGTCTTCTAGCTGAAGGTAGATTGTTACATTTTAATCACCAGTGCTGACCTCAGTTTACTAGGAAGTCTCTCTCCTTTTTTTTTTAAACTTGGTTAAAAATTATAGTCCTAGAACTTGCTATTCAAATTATTTCCTTATTCTTGCCCCAGAATGTTGGTCCCAGGTCATCAGTCAAGGGTCAGAAGTGGGGCTACTTTTCCAAACATCTCCTCTTTTGTTTTTTGGGAGGGAGCCAGTGCATTTTACTTAATTTTTTAAATCAGTTTTTTTTTTTTAATTGTACAGTTGATTTACATTGTTATGTTAGCTTCTGCTGTACAGCAAAGTAAATCAGCTATATATATATCTTCACTGTTTTCTAGACTCCATTTCCATATAGGTCATTACAGAGCACCAAATAGAGTTCCTTGTGGTATGTAGTTACTTGTTACCTCTCACATATAGTACTGTGTATGCTCAGTCATTTTACTCATGTCTGACTCTTCCCGACCCTGTGGACTGTAGCCCACCAGTCTCCTCTGTCCATGGGGATTCTCCAAGAATATTGGAGTGGGTTACCATTTCTTCCTCCAGAGGATCTTCCCGACCCAGGGGATTGAATCCTTTTCTCTTACGTCTCCTGCATTGGTCGGTGGGTTTTTCACCACTCGTGCCATAAAACATCTCTTTGATAGGAAGGTTAGTATAGCAGAGAAGAGGACAAAGAGGATTATATTTGCTCTAATCTGGCCCAGTTTAAAGAACTTTATCAAATGAATTTCAAGCTAAAATTTAAGTGAGCAGCTTTTGTCTTTTATTCCTATTAGACATGAGCTTAGAACAGTTTACCAATACCACATAGTCATAATATCAGCAATATGTATTAAGTATTTACTGCCAGCCAAGCCCTTACTGCAACCCTGTGAAGAAGAAATTATTTCCCCCATTCTACAGATGAGGAATCTGAGGTCTAGAGAAATAACCTGCCCAAGGCCATACAGGTTCTTTGTGGAGGATCTTGGATTCAGTTCCAGTTCATGTGTCTTCAAACTCTCTTCTGTGGCTTATACTTTGTGCTGTTGTATTTTTCATTTAGAAGAATGAAGGACCATAAGGTTTAAATAATTTAAAGCTAGTCTGTAAACCAGACCTCTGATCTAAGACTTTGCTATTTTAAACAATTTAGATAAGTATTAACTCAAGTCTTTCTCTATACATTACAGGATTCTGTGTCCATATAAATTTCCTAAAATAAATTATGTCTTTTAAGATTGTTTGTTTACAAGTATCAGAGACCCAAAATACCAATGGCTTAAACAAAAATGAAGTTTATTTCTCTTACACAAGAATAGGAGATAGCAAGCCATCCGTGACATATATGGTAGCCACACACCATGAAACTCTTAGGGATCTCAGCTCCTTTTAGCTCTGCTGTTTCTAAGGTGGCCCCTGTCCTCATGGTCCAGGGTAGCCAGAACCCCAGCTTGACCTCTTTGTATTCCAGGAAGGGACAAAGACATATGTTTGTGTTTCATTGGCCAGAACTTACATTTTGCAAAGCCCAGCTTTATTCGATATGCTTACGTGCCCAGCTAAAATATGGGGTTTACTGCTATCATAGGAGGAGGAAGAATACTGGGGCTTAGTCCTCAGTTTCTGCCAGAAAGTATATGTTAAAAAGAAACTATCTTTGATGATTTACCTCACATTTTATAATGTAGAATATGCTTTTACCATATCTCTTTACTCTGACTTTTGCTAACAAAAGTTCTTTTGATTTTTTTCAGGAATCTGGTCTTTCTGTAGACCCAAGCCAGAAAGAACCATTTGTGGAGTTAAATCGAATATTAGAAGCGTTAAAAGTCCGAGTTCTGAGACCTGCTCTGGAGTGAGTTACTGAGTTTGTTTTCCTTTTAATACTTTGCGAGAACTCTGTAAGAAAACAGAATTAGCAAACACATTGAAGATTTTGAGATCTCTCTCTTAATCTCATGTAGGGTGGACTTCAGAGTAATCAAGGGAGAATTATTTTATTTCTTTTAGTCGAGTGAATTTGGGGGATATGCAATTTGAGAAAATGGTTAACACTCATTTCACTTATCAGTTGGTCTGAATTCCCATGAGAGAAGAGGGTTTCTTGTAGCCAGACTAGCTTTATAACTGAAGTACTGTTGTTCAGGGCATCTGAATTTGATGTGTGGGTTTGGTGTACATGAAGAGAACAAACGTTGCGGAGTTTTACTCTAATTACCATCATAAAATAGTTCACTGTGAACTTGTCATTGATGTGAATTCTATGAAATTACTGGGTTAGCTCTGTTAAGTATTATCTAGAACAGGGTCAAGGGAAGTTTTTCATAAAGAGCCAGAGAAATATTTTAGGCTTTGCAAGCCATGTATGGTCTCTGTTGTATGTTTTTCTTTATTTCATTTTATAACCTTTTAAAAACATTAAAAACAAACAAACAAACAAACAAAAAAAAAAAACCCACCTTGGCCATGTGGTATATGAAATAGCAAGTCCTGTTTGGCCTGTGGCCATGGTTTGCTGACCCCTGTCCTAGAATTTTTTAATGTGATGATAATCACATTATTTGTTTTAAAAAGGAAGAAAGGAAAGTTACAAAGTAAAAGAAAAAATCTGGGTAAAAGCAGTGATATTGTTGTGAGGGCACAGCCTTATTTTAAAACTGGAAATACGTGAGCGCATTGTTATCAGGGGGGAGATGTAGTTGGGCAGATCCTTGATAGTTTTATAAAATAGACCTTTTTTCCTTCTACTAACCCATTTAAATCTTCATAGCTTAGTTTTTTCTGTTTCTCATCATTTCTCAGTTCTTAGGAAATTCGGAAAGTTCTCAAACCAGCCTAGATGAACAGGCAGAGATAGTAAAAGTCGCTCAGTTGTGTCCGACTCTTTGCGACCCCATGGACTATACAGTTCATGAAATTCTCCAGGCCAGAATACTGGAGTGGGTAGCCTTTCCCTTCTCCAGGGGATCTTCCCAACCCAGGGATGGAACCCAGGTCTCCTGCATTGCAGGCAGATTCTTTACCAGCTGAGCCACAAGGAAAGCCCAAGAAAACTGGAGTGGGCAGCGGATCCCTTCTCCAGCGGATCTTCCCGACCTAGGAATTGAACTGAGGTCTCCTGCATTGCAGGCGGATTCTTTATCAACTTTCCCTGAGCTATCAGGGAAGCCCTAACAGAGAGAAAGCCCTATGTAAATTTATAAATTACAAATTTCTGTATAAATTACAAATATCAGGTAGCTCATTTATTGTAATTCTTTAAAGATACAAATGTCACCCAGCACCACTGTGTACTATGTGTATCACTTCTCGTTTATTTTCATAATTGATTTTTTAGCAGGTTTTATTGTGACACACCCTTATAAGATGAAATTTAATCAAGTGCCTCAAACACCCTCTTAAATATGGCGGTCACTCTTGTTTCTACTTTCATATTCCACCTCAATGGTTAAAGTCTAAAGGAGAGTGAGGGAGCCTAAATATAAAAGTGTGATGGGTTTCTCAGTTGTTTTATAGTGATTTAGAAATGATATGTAAGTTGTTAATTGAGGTAATAGTCATTCATCCATTAATTTCTCAGATTTTTCATCAGACTTTTGTTGAGTGCTTATTACTATGTATCAGAGACTATATACTAAGTATTTGGACTGCCTTAGCCCTCAAACTACTCAAGGTTTTTACCTTTTAGACTGAAGAAAATTCATAAGACCCTTTTAACTGTACTTTTTCTGCAAGATCTCAAGTTTCTTACTGATAACTATATTATATATATCAGTTATTTCTGTAAATGTCTTTCGTTATTTGTAGCCTTAAGCAGTGCCTCTCAGGCAAAGGAAGGACTCATTCCATCTGCCTGGCAGTAACAGTGGAAATTTCTCTGCAGTCGTCTCAGTATCCATGGGACATTGGTTCCAGAAGCCTCTGTGGATACCGAAACTCACAGTTGCTCAAGTCCTTTATGTAAAATGGCTTGTTACTTTTGGCCCTTTGTATTTGAGGTTCTGCAGCAGTGGATGCTGAGGGCCAACTGTACAATAAAAATGTTCCTGTTACATTTTTCTGGGAATAGTGCCAGGTTAAATACCTGCACGTGGGGTATAGTGATAATTACGGTTACCTCTCTTGGAGTGCTTCTTATTAATATATGCCGCATGTTGTTCTAAGCGGTTTGTATGTATTAACTTATCAGTCCTCATAATAAGCCTGTGAAGTAAGTACTCAGTTTACAGAGGAGGAATTAAGCCTGGAAGATGCTCCATGGGAAAAAAAGGATATGGAGTCAGAAGGTTAACTGAGGAAAGCTTCATGTGATAGTCTCTAGTACTCTCCTCTGAAAGATTCATTTTAGCATACCGGATGGGCCATCTGCAGTCCTATGATAAAGAAACTCATTTAACTCTGTGAAATCCATGTTTCCCGTGCATTTTTAACCAAGGAATCCTTCTCTCCTTTCAGCCCCAATAACACCTACTACATAAAACTCACAAAATTGGAGATCTGTGGAACTATAGGAGTTTCCTTAGTGGCTTAGATGGTAAAGAATCCACCTCCAAATGTGGAAGACCCTAAGTTTGGAAAGTGTTCGTTTAACACAAATATCCATTACAGAAACTCAAAATTTTCCAATTCTTGCCAGTTATTGGTGGATGCAAAGCAGACATTTACTCAGCATCTTTTATGGGCGAGGTTTGGCTCAGTGGTAAAGGATCAGCCTGCCAATGCAGGAGACACATAAGACGCAGGTTCGATCCATGGGCCAAGAAGATCCCCTGGAGGAGGAAATGGCAACCCACTCCGGTATTCTTGCTTGGAAAACCTCATGAACAGAGGAGCCTGGTGGGTTACAGTCCATAGGACTGCAAAGAGTCAGACACAAGTGAGCCTCTAAGCACGTAGCACCCACGTGGGCAAGTACACACGTATTCAACCTGAATCAAAAATTTAAAAATGTGGGACATGAGTTTCCAGGATTCTGGTTCAGAAACTCTGGAGAGAACCTTTCATATTTCACGTGTGGCATCTTCTCTTTGTACCTGGAAGCATCATGGAAGCACCCAGGAGAGGAAGAAGAAGGTGAGAGACTGCAACAGCTCCTTCAGGCAGCCTCGGCAGTTGAGGCAGAGGCCAGCCAGAAAGATTAATATGGCTGGAGTTGACTAGATGAGAAGGAAGTCTGGTGAGCGTTGTTAGCTATTAATTGCAACCAGGAAAAGACAATGGAAAGAAGGTGGTAAAGAAGGATTGTATGGCAGAGAGACGCGACAGAGGAACAACTAATTATACATACGGTCAGGATCCTGCGTACTCTTTTGTTCCTGCCCCCTTATTTCTGAGTTTGTATGCGGATTTCCTCCTAACTCAGATCACCCTATTTTTTGAGTTCCTCTTGGCACCTCGTAGAGTGCTTATTTCATTGTAGGCATTCGATAAATGATGGAATAATTTGAAGAAGAACTTTGAACAAACATGCCGTCTTCCTTCATGTGGCAGATAGAAGCAAAGTCAAAAATAACTAGAGTGGATGGGAAAATAACAGTAACTTAATATGACGAGATGGAGAAAATTAGAAAAATAGAAACTGTCCTTGTAGACATGTACCAGTTGTTGACATTTTGAAAGTGCTATCTTGAGGGGAAGCCAGATGGTTGCCTTCCTAAAGATGTCTCAAAAAGTAATACTGCCTTGGTAGATTTGCCATGGTCTAGAATATGACTTTCAACCTTGCATACTTGGAAACCCATTTTCTTTTTCCTCGAACACCCAAAGCAGGCCCAGGGGCCTCATAGCACTTGTTTAGAGGAATTTGAAGTTCTGTTTGCAAAGCTTCAGGGAATGCCATAAGGAAACAGAAAGTAACTGAATGATTATAATACAGAGAGATGTTCTAGAATTTTTTTCACCGAAGAAAGAGTATTTCATTAGTCTAGACCACTGCAGAGTTTTAGATTGAACAGACCATGAACAGTACAGGCAAGCTTTGAAATATGAGAGGACTCCACCTCTAAGCCTAGCAATTAGGTGAAGCTAGACTTGGAAACCACAGAGGGGTGTGAGGTGAGCTTGCCATTGTGGTTTCTTGGCGGTGTTTGTGAACAGTGCTTTTGAAGTGAAGAAATTACTTTGTGGAATTAGAGAAATTTTGGTGTCAGTGACTAAAACACTGTTTATAAGCAGAGAAAAGTTTTAGAATATGGAGGTTTTAGAAAAGTTTTAGAAAAGCCAGCAAGGATGTCTGGTCATGGAGCCTTGACTGCTACTAGAAAAGAGAGTAACAGTGATTAAGCTGTTTCTGGTGTCAGTTTTGTTATTACTTTTGTCTTCCTGCAGGTGGCAGTTTTGCTGACTCAGGTACTTTTAATAGCCACATAGAACCGCAGATAAAGGCTCTGATAGGTGTTGCCTGTACCACTGGAGAAAAGGGATCAAGGTTTGAACAAGCTGGGTCTTTCTCCCCTCCGTTTGAGCGTTTTTGGTTTTGTTTTCTTCGTTTTTGGTTTTCAGTGGTGTGTGCATGCTTAGTTGCTCAATCACATCCAACTCTTTCCACCCTCATGGATTGCAGCCTGCCAGACTCCTCTGTCTGTGGGTGTTCTCAGGCAGGAATACTAGAGTAGGTAGCCATTCCCTTCTCCAGGGGATCTTCTCAACCCAGAGACAGAACCTGGGCCTCCTGCATTGCAGGTGGATTCCTTATCGTCTGAGCACTGGCTCTTTTTAATTCTGAATGGGCCAAAGAGGTAAGTTGAGGAATGGGATACAGTTTTAACTCACTGTGTCCATGCATTGAATCCAGTGGAAAAAGAGCAACTCTGTTAAAAAGAAGCTAATTGAAAATGGAAAGAGGTGCCCAGTGGAAAGAAGACAGGAGAGAAGAAAGGTCAATGGAATGTAAAGGCCAAAAGGGGGAAAAAAATATCTGGTGTGAGGACATCATTTTCTGTTGTCTGGCCAAAGTTTGCATGAAGTTGCAAGGACAATCAGTGCTTCTCAGGAGGAAGAAGAGACATGGCCATCTCTTATCTGGATCCATCGTCGCCAAGGACTTGAGGATTATTGGAAACAAATGGGCAAACCATGACTACAGAGAGACTGAGACTCTTCTTTTTAAAAAAAGGGAAAATTGAAGTAAATTATCCCTGAGAGGAAGTGTTTAAAAAGAATAAGGAGCTGAACTAGGCCAGGAGGGGAGCTAAGGGAGACTCTGGAATTTGTTCTTATAAAATGCTGATATGTTATTAATTTAGGCTTATCAAACACTTGGTTTTGTGGTGGAAGTTAGCATTAAATCAGGCAATGTCATATTTAAGTACTTTATTAAAAAATGACCAGTCTGTAGAACTGCACTGTCCCACATGCTGGCCACACATGACATCTGTTAGGCATGGCCACCACACTCTGCGTGACTAAGACCCTCTTGTAAAAGTGAGGTGTGAATGTGGTGGTTTAAAGAGGTTTATAAGTGGATCATTGCCCTTTGTGTGGTTTCTTAAATAGCATGTAAGAAGAACAGAGATTCACACCAGCTCTGAGATGAGTGAAACGTTAGTAGTTCCAGTGACGGATTCAGCTTATACCTGAGGGGTTACCATTTGCCAGTAACCTCAGAAATGAAATGTTTAGCTATCCTAAAGCAAAATGATGGGTTCCTCACTGTTTGGGGCTGAACTTCGGTTTTTGCCAATCTCTCAATTTTTTTAAGCCCTTGATTTGGTCACCAGTAACATTCACCCAAGTCTACCCCTGTGGAGTAAACGCCTGCCACTCATTTCCCTGACTTTCTGCTTTTACCCCCAGGAAGATAGCCCCAAGATAGATAGAAAAAGAAGAGATTTGTGAGCCTTTTAAAAAATGCTGTGAGACTTAGAGAATGAACTTATGGTTGCCAGAGGGGAGGGATAGTTAGGGAGTTGGGGATGGACGTGTACGCACTGCTATATTTAAAATGGATAACCAACAAGGACCTGTTGTACAGCACATGGAGCTCTGCTCAATGTTATGTGGCAGTCTGGATGGGAGGAGATTTGGGGGAGAATGGATACATGTGTATGTATGGCTGAGACCCTTCACTGTTCCCTGAAACTATCACAGCATTGTTAATCAGCTCTACCCCAGTACAAAATGAAAAGCTCAAAAGGAAAAAAAAATGCTGTGAAAGATCGTAGTGGAATGTGCCGTAGAAACTGGCAAGAGGCATTTTTCACTGGAAGAGACTCTGATGCTGGGAAAGATTGAGGGCAGGAGGATGAAGTGGTTGGATGGCATCACTGGCTCAGTGGACATGAGTTTGAGCAAACTCAGGGAGATAGTGAGGGACAAGGAAGCCTGGCGTGCTGCAGTCCACGGAGTCCAAGAGTCAGACACGACTGAGCAGCTGAACACCACCACCAGCCAGAAGTAGAAACCAGCCCAGGCCGGCAGGATGGTGGGAGGAGAGAGGTAAGCAGACCAGTGCTGTCAGTTAGTCCTGGGAAAGAACAGCTAGCTTGAAGGTGGAATCTCGTTTTAATTATTTTTGGATTAATAAGGAAATGCTAAACATGGAACGAGCAGTGGGCCAAGTCCCTTTGGAGGCCTGACAGTGAAGATAATGAATACTTCCCGTTTCTGTGTGATAATTGTGTGGATGTGGGTTGCCTCTGACTCCATCGCCTAAGTGAGTGGTGGTGTTTTGGGGTCTTTTTATGCACGAGGCCCAGAAGGTCTCCTTATTAGCGCCACAGTGAACCGGAACTGTGACATGGGCAACCTTACTGGGTCATTGTGTTTGGTTTGCAGGGCTTCTCTAAACCCAGAATGGTTCCACAGCTGCCGGTGCTCTCGTGCTGAACAATGGGAGACTTGGGAGCAGACCTTTTTTTAGAAACTACAGTAAAGCTAATTTACCTGAATGTTTACATTTAGCTTGCTGCTCATAGTGTGCGTGCGTGTGTGTGTTTGTGTGTTAATGTTAGTCGCTCAGTCGTATCTGACTCTGCCGGCTCCTCTGTCCATAGAATTCTCCTGTAAAGAATACCGGAGTGGGTAGCCATTCCCTTTTCCCGGGGGTCTTCCTGACCCAGGGATCAAACCCCAGTCTCCTGCGTTGCAGGCGGATTCTTTTACCATCTGAGCCACCAGGGAAGCTGGCTATAGTGGAGTGGGTGTTAGTGTTTTAAAAAATGAAAGATCAGAAATCTTCTGCCAGAAGTGCCATGAACCAGAATACAGCGCCCCATTCCTTCATTAACTGTTTTTTTTTTTTTTTGTCTTTCTGTCATGTGTCTTCGGTACTGTGTAGACGAGCAGCTTTTGGTGCCGATGTAGTTTTGTGCTTCTGTAGTTTCGTGTGCTTCATTGTTTTTGGATTTGATGGTTTTCAGGTTAATTAAGGTGGTGACTATCTTCTACCCCTTACTCCTGCTCAGTGAATGAAACACCCACATGTTCAGTGTGAACTAGCGAAGAAAACTTCAAAAATTTTTGAAGGGAGTTAGCTGGTACATGGAGAAGGCAGTGGCACCCCACTCCAGCACTCTTGCTTGGCAAATCCCATGGACAGAGGAGCCTGGTAGGCTGCAGTCCATGGGGTCGCTAAGAGTCGGACGTGACTGAGCGACTTCACTTTCACTTTTCATGTTCATGCATTGGAGAAGGAAATGGCAACTCACTCCAGTGTTCTTGCCTGGAGAATCCCAAGGATGGGGGAGCCTGGTGGGCTGCCGTCTCTGGGGTCACACAGAGTTGGACACGACTGAAGCGACTTAGCAGCAGCAGCAGTAGCTGGTATATGCTGATTCCCAGAGAGTTGTTTTTAGAAAAATCAAAGTAACACTGAGTATTGTATGGAAGTGCCCAAGTAACTTTTAGATTGTCACTTTCTTATTAATGATTTTAGAGAATATTATGCTTATCTATTCAGCAAACACATATTAAGTAGCTGATTATTGTCAATTTGTGCCAATCTCTGGGCTCACTGCTTTAACTGGCCCCCTCATTTAATGCTCATAACACTATGAGTTGCCCCCATTTTATAGTAAGGAAACAGATGTGAGTGCATTAAGTAACAGATTGCCACGATTCACACCACAGAGCCAGCATTTAAATCCGTGAATGTTTGGAGAAGGAAATGGCAACCCACTCCAGTAGTCTTGCCTGGGAAATCCCGTGGACAGAGGAGCCTGGCGGGCTGTAGTCTATGGGTCGCAAAGAGCCGGACATGGCTTAGCAACTAACGACAACATTTGGCTCTACTGACCTGCTCTGCCTTGTGCCCCTTCAAAGTAGGTGGGGTGCCAGCTGAGCAAGGCAGAACCCCTGCCTTAAGAGACCATCCTCCCAAGTGGACTGTGAGAGGTTCGAATGAAAAACATCTAGAGTTCAGTGGTTGAAGAGATTATTAGGAAACTTACAGAAAATGTGGTAATTGAGCCTGGGCCTTGAATTTTTCAGTTCCGTTCTCAGCTACTCAGTTTGTTCCATTGTACTTTTGTAAAAATACAACTGCCCCGTACACTGGGAGAAGGGGCCATGGCTTCTCATTTCATGGAAGGAACAAGCATTCTCTCCAAACCAGCTGTGCTTCACCTAGACGCATCGCTGTTGATGTGATGCGGGTTTCGAGTCAGGTCGTCTGAAGATGTTTGCATGTTCCTCTTGGCATGTACTTCTCTCTGCCTCCATTCTGTTCTCAGCAGCCCTCTTAATTTCCTCCTTTAATTCTTCATACCACATCACACATGCCTCCAGCTCACCCTTTGGCCCGCCACTGGGTTCTCCTCCTTCCCTACGTTGCATAACCTCCCCTCTGGGTTTTTCAGTCTTCCGTCCTCTCAGAAGGAAGAATGGATGGGGCAGAGACCTCAGTGATGATAGACCCAGTTCCTCAAACTTCTTTCTTCATTGTACCACTCCGGGCCGTCTTTGTCTTTATAAAGTAACCTCTTGCCTCTGAAATCCTCATTTTTTTTCTCTCCTGTTTCTTTTCTCTACCGAACCTGTGGGCAGTTCTCGCTGCACAATTCCCAGTATGCCCAAATTTCACCACAGTTGAGTGAGAGAACACCAGTTCCCCAGCAACACAGTTCAGATTTCAGTCACTGTGGTATATTGCGAGTAGGTACATAAAGTACAGACTTCCCTGCCAGCTTTTCAGCCGTGGTCACAACACAGATGAGAGCCGTGCAGCCTGGCCACCGCTCCCCAGTCTCGTGGTGCTGGGCCACAGCGTATCCGTTACTCAGTTCACCCTCAGACAGCAAGTGTGGGGCTCTGTTGCCTCCTCGCCTCCTGGTAATAAGCACACGTGACATATTACAGAAAGGGGTCACTGAGAGACAGGCTTGGACAATAAAGGTGAATCACTAGATGTGAAATTGAACGCATTGAGGATGATTTGAAAATGATGACAGCAAGGGGAAGCTGGGACGAGAGCTGCTAGACTTACATGAAGCTGTGGTATGAGGCATATTGAAAAGTCCTATGGGGACTTCCCTGGTGATGCAGTGGCTAAGATTCCATGCTTCCAGTGCAGGGGCCCTGGGTTCAATCCCTGGTCAGGGCACTTGATCCCACATCCAGCAACTAAAGATCCTGCATGCCACAACTAAAATCTGATACAGCCAAATAAATAAATATTAAAAAAAAAAAGTCCTATGAATGTAAAAACCAAGTTGAAGTTGCTTCAACATCTTTTAATGTAAATTGCACTAGGAATAGAAAGCTGCTTGTGGTTTAAATGATAGAGCATTTACTTCTACTTTGGGTTGAAGACTGTAAAAACAAACAAACAAAAACCCAAAAAACCTCGCCATTCTGGGGACTTCCGTGGTGGTCTAGTGGTTAAGAATCTCCTTGGTGTTACAATTGGACTACATTAACCTTAGTGCCAGTTAAGGATCCAAGGCTTACTTAAATTTAAGTGAATATTTCCAAGATCCAAGTGATTAGCATTTTTAAAAATCCCTTTGATTTTGAGGTCAGAGGCGCCTCATGATTAGACTCTGAGAGGCGGCTGCATCAACAGATTGGTTAGAATATTGATATGTGGATTTGCAGCCCTTTGGGGAAGAATGGGATCCAGTGAGGGCTTCCCTGGTGGCTCAGACGTAAAGAATCTGCCTGCAATGCAGGAGACCTGGGTTCCATCCCTGGGTGGGGAAGATGCTCTGGAGAAGGGGATGGCTACTCACTCCAGTATTCTTACCTGGGAAATCCCATGGACAGAGGAGTCTGGAGGGCTACAGTCCAGTAGGTCGCAGTCTCGGACATGACTGAGCAACAAGCACACATACAGGATCCAGTGAAAGTGCCGTCTGTGAAGTCTAATGCCAGTCAACTGATTCATTACAAGTAACTTGAAACATTTTACTCTCATATTATTAGGTTGACCCATAAGGTCATTTGAGACTTCCATAGCATCTTAATGGAAACACCCGAACAAACATATTGGCCAACTCAGTAGTAGATTCAGTTTAGATTCTGAGGGTCCTTAGTGAATTAGGTTAAATGGGGAATGTCTAACTGAAGATCAGATTAGAGAAGAATGTGATACTGACATCTTCTACATGTTAATATGTGTAGAGAAATAAAGCAGTGTTTCTTACCACTTGCTTGCAAATATGATTTTAACAGCTGGCTGATAGACTTTTCTGCTTTAGTGCTCACCTTTAACTGGTAGTCCCGGCTCAAGATAGTTATTCCAACTTTTTGTACTACAGAGGCTGTTGTCACTGAACTTTGGATCATTCAGAACTGCATATTGTTCTTTCTCTCATTAGCACTGCTGGTACAGACTTTTCCGGCACTGTGACACACTACATGATACTTTTATAGCTTTATCTGCCTGATTAGATCAACAGCATCTTAAGGGTGAATCCGTATGTTTACTATTTTCAATCTAAAAGCAAGTAGCACAAAATTTGGCAGCAGTGCAGTGTTGCGTTAGTTTCTGCTGTTCAGCAAAGTGAATCAACTCTGTGTACACATATCCCCGCTTTTTTCATTGAAAATTTAAACATAGATGATTCTCCTTCAGAATCTTCTGATACATTAGTTTAACAGGACGAGTAGTGGATCTAGACAGCCAGTAGTGAATCTCATGAGTGACGTCGGCTTCAACGTGTGGCCTTGTACAGTTCCAAATATGTCAGAATCGATCTTGTCTTGATGTAAAACCTTATGAAATAGTAATTGTCATCTAATTTAATGTTTTTCTTTCTTTCACTGGCTGCAGAGCATCTTTTGGTATAGTTTATTTTCTTTACACAGCCTCTGGTCCTAAGGGTTGATGTTACCACCAACTTCCACAAGATGGCAGACTAAACCCATTTTTGTTGTTAGGTTTCAAACCACTTTTAACATACATGCCTGTGCTTTTTATTACCGTTAAATCTTTTTTTTGCTTTTTCTTTAGATGGGCAGTATCAAACCGAGAAATGCTCATAGCCCAAAACAGCTCCTTGGAATTTAAGCTACACAGACTCTATTTTATTAGCTTGTTAATGGGTGGAACTACAAATCAGCGAGAGGCGTTGCAGTATGCTAAAAATTTTCAGCCATTTGCCCTAAATCATCAAAAAGGTGAGTCTAGAGTCTGAGGGCTTTAATGGTTGAAACGGGGCTAAAGCTGCCACTGGAATTTCTTTGTCTTAACTAGATGTAACATGTATTTGCTAAGAAACGGAAACAATTGTAGATGATGATCACTTAATTAAAAAGCTCTTGACTGGCTCTAAAGCCTCTTGATTGAGGGAATTCCCTGGAGGTCCAGTGGTTAGGACTCTGTGCTCTCACTGCCAAGGGCCCCAGGTTCAATCCTAGTCGGGAAACTAAGATTCTATAAGCCGTGCGGCAAGGCTTAAAAACAAAGTCTCTTAATTGAAAAGCCAGAAAGAAACTTTACATTTTGGAGGAATCTGTTAAACTAAGAGGAAATACAGTGTGTTCTTGCTCCACCGCTCCCCTGCCACCCTCTGTGTCACTGTTGTCACACAGCCAGACGTCTGAAGGCTCACCAGCGTGGCAGCACTTAGCCCCAGGGATCGGTGTAGGGGCTGGCTGGTTTCACAGCCAAAGATAGTAATGGCCCCATTTACGACACAGTGGTTACTCCTCCGGATAATGGGAATCACACTGTGCTGTAAGAATAAAATAGTTATACATTCAGTATTTAGTGCTTTCCTTTTCTTGTTTTCCTCTGTGCTGTTTCTTTAAAAGACGGCAAGCTTAACGACGAGAATTTTAAAAGACATTGTTAATAAGTTATTTTATGCCATGTCCACTGGGGAAATTCTTGCCTTTTTCAGTGTATGACTTGCAAACTCTTGTTTCAAGTGTGAGCATTCATACCTCCAAATCGCTGCTGCTTCTCTTTAGACATTCAGGTCTTGATGGGGAGCCTCGTGTACCTGAGACAAGGGATTGAGAACTCACCGTACGTTCACCTGCTTGACGCAAACCAGTGGGCTGACATCTGTGACATCTTTACCCGGGATGCCTGTGCCCTCCTGGGGCTCTCCGTGGAATCCCCACTCAGTGTCAGGTATGGACACTGTCCTGTCTAGTTTTTGTTGTTGTTGTTTATTTTTGAGGGTTCCCTGTGCTCTATAGTTGGTTCCCATTTGTTAACTATTTTTACATAGTAGCTTGTGTATGTTGATCCTGATCTCCCAGTCCATCCCATTACCCCATCCTCCCCTTGGTATCCATAAGTTTGGTCTCTACACCTGTGACTCATTTCTACTTTGCAGATAAGCTCACCTCTACCATTTTTCTAGATTCCATATATACATAGTATATATTATATATAATTATATATAATATATATTATGTTGTATATAATTATATATAACATGTTTAATATATATAAATTACACATAATACATTATTTATATATATTATACATTATATATACCATATTTGTTTTTCTGACTTACTTAATTCACTCTGTGTGACAGTCTCTAGGTCCATCCGTGTCTCTGCAGATAGCACAATTTTGTGCTTTTTAATAGCTGAGTAATAATTCCATTATATATACGTGTCCTGTCTGTTTTTGAAACTTTCATCACATCAATCAGTTCTGCTTAATTTGCGGTCTAGTTCTTGATGTTTGAAGCTGAGAGAACGTTTGTCTTTCTAAAGAAGAGTATAGTTGGTATTTCAGGAGATGATCACACTTGGCGACAGTTTTAGAGGAGCGGTTAGCAGAGTGTGATCCTCTGGGGGTCTCTGGGAGCCTTTCCCACTGTGTTCACATGGTGGGTTAAATAAACGCCTCCAACCCTAGCACAGATGAGGGCAGTGGTCCCAAACCCCTCAAAGACTTGCTATATTCCTCACCACTCATACTTGCAGATATTTTAGCTTTACTTAAGAATGTTGTTGACAAAACGTTAGAAATCATTCACTTTATTTGTGTGCCTAATAGGAAGTTCAAATAAAGCTCTTCAGCTCATGCTAGGTCATGAGATAATATGATGATGTCTCAAGAAAAAGTGTCTGTATGATGTTTGAGTTATGAGCTAAAGAACTAGTTGCTTTTTCTAGAATACAGTTTTTACCCGAAAATCCACTGAAACACTACAGTTATTCACACTCAGGCTTTTGGCAGACATCTATTCCGATGAATGAAGTGGGCCTCTCATGTCAGGGAAAGCAACTGATGGTGCCACAGTGATGTAATTTTTAAGCTAAAATAGAAATTTGGGGAAACTTGAACCTACCACTATGAGGTTGACAGCTTCCCAGTGCTTAAAGACATTTCTGATGAAATTGGTGGTGAGAATAATTTTAATTTTTCGATATATAATAAAACGTACTAGCTCTTAGAAGAGTAGTATGATCTTACAAAATCATGCACGAGTCAAGGATTCATTCAGAGTTCAAGACCATTGGGTTTTAGTAGAGCAGAGTACAAAAAATACTCGAGGTAACAGCAAGGATTCAGAGTCCCACTTTGCAGCTAACCTTTTTAACAGACTGCTACTTTGTGGCATTTTAGTGAGGCATTAAAGAAGAATATCCACAATTATATGAAAAGGGAATTAAACTGCTACATATCTGTGTGAGACTGGATTTTTTTTCCACTTCAACGGAAAGAATACATTGCAACAGACAGTGCAGAGGAGGGTATGAGAATCCAGTTGTCTTCTGTTAAACCGGAGGTTAGAAAGATATGTAAAAACAGAGAACAGTGCTGCTCTTCTCACAAGATTATTTTTGGTTTGGAAAATATAGTTATTTTTTGTGAGAATGTTATCTATCACATGTAATACATTATTTTCAACATTTAAAATTTAAACATTTCTCAATTTTTACTTTCTAATACAATAAATAATGATGGAACTCACAAAACCAAACACCCTTTGAGATCCTTACTGTTTCAGCCTGTAAAGGGGTCCTGAGATCAAAAGGTTTAACAACCTGTTTTAAGAACTGACTCTTGCAGCTCTTTGATTCCTCTAGTGTTTTGAATCCCTGCTCCGTCCAGGCATCGTGTGGGACACAGAGATGAATCAGGTGCAGCCTGTGTTCACAGGGGTCAGAGTCCTACGTAGGAGACAGTGCAGCTCACTTTAACGTGCTGTGGGGCTGCAGGGTCAGGTTCTCTGGGACAGACTTGAAATGGGGGGAGACACCCCTGCAGGGAGCGAGAGCAGCAGGATCAGGCAGAGAGGAAGGCTGAACTCTGATGCAGTGTCGCTAGAGGCCTCAGCCCACCCTTGGGGCACTCCAGAGCTGTGGTGGCTGGTGGGGTCATCCCAACTAGGACAACTTCTGTATCATCAGGTGGAGCTGTCTTAGAATGTGACCCTGGTCAGGTTGCTTCCTTCAGGTGAGGGCAGTCTTGAAGAGGGACTCAGCAGAGAGTTGACTGGACTCAGCAGAAAGTTGACCGTGAGCACTTGCAGAATCTGAGAAGTGTGTACTTCTGCCCTGGCTCTCCAGGGTGATCCAGGTCTGGAAGGGGCTGTGCAAGGAAACGTTTCAGAGTGTCATTAATGCTAAGAATTCTGTGGGGGGGCCACAGTTCCTGAGGCACTAACCTGCTGTTTCCCCTTTGCGTGGCAAAGAAATCTACTCTCCTTCTCCTACACTTGAAAGAGAAAAAAGCATACGCACGTGTGGACATGTGCACACATGTATGTGTGCACACGCTACTTTAGCAAAACAGATGGCTTTATCATACCTAGAATCCAGTGGGACCCTCTGCACACAGCATGCAGGCTGGAGGAATTGGTGTTGCCTGGGACCAAGATTTCTGCCACCTGGCCTGGCTTTAACATTTCCTCTTCTGCCCTCCAGTTTCTCAGCAGGTTGTGTGGCGCTGCCAGCTTTAATTAACATCAAAGCTGTGATCGAACAGAGGCAGTGCACTGGCGTTTGGAACCAGAAAGATGAATTACCTGTGAGTGCCATTTCCTATTGGTTATTACCTCTCCCGTCAAGATAAGAACGTGGATGCGATGGATTTTAAATGCTTATTTTGCCTTTTAATCAGGAAATTTTACTGTAGCCATTTGACAGGGATTCTTTTATCTGTATGGAGACATGATTAAACAGTAAAAGCAGAGTAGGTGGTAGTGTTAGCCACTCAGTCGTGCCTGACTTTTTGTGACTCCATGGACTGTAGCCTGCCAAGCTCCTCTGTCTGTGGAATTCTCCAGGCAAGAATACTGGAGAGGGTTGCCATTCCCTTCTCTGGGTTATCTTCCCCACCCAGGGTTTGAACCCTAGTCTCCTGCATTGCAGGCAGATTCTTTACTATCTGAGCCATAGGTACATTTTGGAGGCATTGGAGTTTTCTTACCATTTTGACTTAGAGCAGCAGCGACAGCTAGTGAAGGAAAAGGTCAGAAGGGGGAAAGGTGGATATACTGAGGCATGAGCGGTGTTCTAAGTGCTGTCGACTTCAAAAAAAAAAAAGTTTGAGAGTTGTGAGTTAAGTTTTACTGGGGACAGAATGAGGACCGCAGCCTGGGAGACAGAACCTTAGATAGATATGAGGAGATGCAAAGACTGGGCTCATAAAATCAGTTTCTGAAAATATTTAACTATCTAAAGACCTGTTGCACCAGTTTTCCTGGAGCACAGAGTGCCTCACTCCTGTTCTCCACCCTGCACTAAGGTCAGCATCTACTCTAGTCACTTGCTAGCTCTCTCTCTTCTCGGAGTGGTAGTTTGTCCATCTCTAAAATGGGGGCCATCCTTCTCTTTATGAGGCTGTTAAAGGCTAGATAGAGATAACAGAGGAATGCTTAGAAAAATATGGGACACACAGTAGGTAGTCAGGTTTTGTTGCCATAGGAGTTATGACATGGATCGTGTGTGTGTGTGTGTGTGTGTGTGTGTGTGTGTGTGTTTCTACTAGGCCTCTGACAGTAAGCACTGGATCTTTGACAGGAATTCTTATTCCTGCCTGACTTGGTCATGGTCATCGCAACGCGCGTTTGTGTGTGTGTGTTTCTACTAGGCCTCTGACAGTAAGCACTGGATCTTTGACAGGAATTCTTATTCCTGCCTGACTTGGTCATGGATCCCAAACAAAAATATGTATTTAGCTTTTCGTATTCTCCTGCCACCTCTGTGTGCAGGTTTATCTGCAGTTCCCTTGTAATTTCAGCTGATAACTGTCAGTTGGTTGCCCCAGCTTCTCAGAGATCAGTTCTGATGAAAGGCGCAGGTGCACACCCAGTCCTGAGTGTGGTCAGGACACAAGCAGTGCCCCGCGTGGCAGCTGCTCGTTGAAACACATGAGAAGAACTCGCGCCTTCCCTCGCTTTGCTGAGGCAGGTGCCTGCAAGAACCTGGCAGTTTCCCAGCTGTGTTGTCAGTGTCTGATGCTGGCATCCTAGGACAGAGCACACTGAAGTCTGAATCCACCCAGTGCCCGGGTGTCAGGGGAATAAAGCAGTTGGGGTAGAGGGGAATGAGCTGGTTATTTTATCTCGGGATCATTGTTACACTCTGCCAACTTGCTTGGAAGAATCTGGGCAATATAGACTTTTCTGTTGATAGCCATTTGAGATTTAGAAGAAAAGAAAGCAGAAAGAACTGCTGTTTGTGAAGCCTCTGTCACATGCTAGCCACTCTGCTACGGTGATTTCATAGCTTTTGTTTTGTTCACTGCAGAGAGAGAGAGCTGATAGAGTGCTATGGGCGCAGATGGATGGGGTGTGAATTCTCCGGCTGAAATTTAGTTTGAAGCCCTTGTTTCAGGTGGTTTCTCTGGACAGTTGCATACAAAACACAGGAAACCCAGATCTAAAGCCCACACAGCAATAAACAATATTTAGTCTGCCTTTAATGAATTAGCACACTGAATTGTATCAGTGTGTTGTGAAAACCATCAGCATTTCTGGTGAGTTTATTTATTTGGCCATGCCATGCAGCATGTGGGATCTTAGTTCACTGACCAAGGATCAAACCCCTGCCCTGGCAGTGGAGGCATGAGCTCTAAGCACTGGACTGCCAGGGAAATCCCTTGGTGGGTTTACTCTCTCATACATCTTGATGAGTCTTTAAGAGTGTTTGACTTCCAGAGTATTGCCTTGCCTTTGACCTTTGCTTTCAGGCATTATAATTTGGTTTGCTATATCATGTTATAAATAATTTTGAAGGTTGATGTAGAATGATGAGTAAATACTTTTGAGTCCCTAAGACTTTCCATCTTTGAGTTCGTTTAGAAGAGTGCTGTAAAAAGTTACCTTTGTATGAGCAGGTTTGATGCATGTTCTTTGCTGCAGAGTACATACTGGCATGTGGATGGTTTCCTGAAATATAACGTGAGTCCTTTACCTTTTTAAAAACAGATTGAAGTGGACCTTGGTAAAAAGTGCTGGTATCACTCGATATTTGCCTGTCCTATTCTTCGTCAGCAAACAACAGATAACAATCCACCCATGAAATTGGTCTGTGGTCATATTATATCAAGAGATGCCCTGAATAAAATGTTTAATGGTAGCAAGTAAGTGTCTTGACTTTTTAAATGTTAGTAATATATATATGTGGAACTTGTTGGGACAATAAATAATAAGGATAAATAAACATAGCTAGAGTTTAGAAATATATATATTTACTTATTTAGTGGGTGGTATGTGATCTTTTCTCAATCTAAAGACTGAGAAATTTGTTCAAGAATTTATTAGATTTTAAAAAACAGTTTCAAAACCCTATTTCTAGCATAGGCAGCTAAAGAATTTCTCGTTGGAGTTCATTTCAGACCCATTACAGTGAAGTCTTTTCTTTGAAGAAAAGGCTCTGAAGCTGTTTGTGCCCTTCTCAGCAGCTGAGTGCAGGCGGATGGCAACTTGGTTCAGACCATGCTGGTTTCTGATGCCACCACAGCATGTCGTGTGCCACCACGGGCATGTAGGCCACTCTGGGTTGGCTGCGTGCTGTGTAGGCCTAGCAGCTGGCATCAGTTTTGCTGCACGTGTGTGGATTGTGACACCAGTACCTCTGAAAGTCATTCTGAGATAGGTGCAGGCTAAACCTTGGAGGAAAAAAACAATTGGATTTGCTTCTGAAACCCGAAAAGCAATTTTCAGAACAGTTTTGTTTTCAAAATACTTTTCACTGATTGCCACTGAAGAAGAGCCGTGCAATTTAGGGTCTGGCTTGGACGGTGTTTATTTTTAACTCTTCATGGCTGTTCTGTTAAGGGAAAGCACAGTTACAGATGTGCACAAGCAAGCATATGTGTGAGTGTAATTGTTACAAGGTACTCTGTAACTAGACAAAAATTGAATGCTCAGTACTGATCCTGTTTCTTGATTCAATGTTTTCTTTCTTGTCTTTAGATTAAAATGTCCATATTGTCCAATGGAACAAAGTCCAGGAGATGCCAAACAGATATTTTTCTGAAGAAATAACTTTAGTTTGCAATTTGTAAGTGAAACTGAATCGAGGGTGCATTTCAGAAGAGAACGTTCCATTTAATGCAGCTAACCAAGGACTCCCATGTTTCTATAAGCTAATGCTCCAGAAACTTTGCCAACATCTTAGTGTGTACACACGGTGGGGAGTGCTCCAGTTGGATATTATCATAGGGCTTTATTATATTCTTGGTCTTCATTTCTGATCAAGTAAATACACCAGCAGTTGTCATTCAATGCAGGTTTTTGTACTTAATTCTATGGTGATTTTTTTACTTTTTAAGAGCAGAAACAGAAATTTACCTTCCTGCCATGTGTTTGGTAGTTCTCCTGCTTTTACTTTTGCCATTCTCCTGATAACTGTAAGCCTTGAGAATGTTTGTGAAGAAGTTTTATTTCCTGTTATGTAACATAATTAAATGAAAATCCTTCAGAAAAAAAGTTTGATAAACTGAATTGTGGTTATGAAGCTCATCTGCAGGGTTTTGTTTTTGTTTTGCTTGAGGAAGAAAGCTGTGATAAATTGCAAATTTGCTTTCTGATATTTTCCTCTCCTCCAGCTCTCACTGAGAAGTCAGCAGACCTGCGCCTGAGCTGTGCTGGTAGCCCCAGCAGGCTGCCTGTTGCAAAATTCCTTAATGAATTTACTAGCAGGTCGGCGTGACCAGTCTTCCACTAGAACAGAGTGGAAGCAGTATTTTTGTTTCTTTGCTTTTATTGCCAAGAGATGCTTGTTTTAAGAGTGTGTTCAATAAAACAAAATTCTGATGTTAGAAGTGTTAAGTTGACATTTGCTCTCTTGGTCTTGGTAGCCCTCTTCTCTGAAATCTGCCTTCAGGACTTGGCTGTGTATATTTCATTTGTATATCATTGCAGACACAGTGTTGTGCATGTGTGTGTACATATATATATACATGTGCACCAGCATCAAACATTGTGTATCTGGAAGGGAAGAAGCATGTTCCAGTCCTCAGATGCAGTTATCAGACTCATCACTTTCAGTCCTTAAAGTTAAAAGTTAGCAAATTTTCTGTAGCACAGAATGTTTATTGCTGTTTTTTTGTATTTGAATAGCATCCTGTTCAATGCCTCTCTTCTGCAAAACATATCATCTCATTGACTGTGAATCTATATATTATTCTGATGGATACAGATAATGATCGTTTCTCTTGTGAGGTATCGTCATTTAATGCACTGTCCGGAAATAGCCATTTGTGAGAGTCTTTCTCTGTATGATGAACTACAAGGAAAAGACGTCTGTGGACGCACTTCTGACTTAAACCCATGAAGTTACTTCATTTTGAGGAGAATGTCATATGGAAATCACCAAATACTTTGCAACTCTATATCATCTGACTCAGAACTGACTATCAATATAGGAAAACTTCCACGAGAAAATGAAGAAAGGAGATGACACAGAAGCAAAGAGAAACGTGGCGCTTCACATTTTAAACTGCAGACTGACTTTGTTTGCGCGGGCGGGGAGGAGGGTGATACCGGATTTGGTGCTCAGTTATTGGAAACTGGCAGCATTTGCTGTTATATACCAGCCTGGATGGTTCATCCTGAAATGTTTACCAGGGAGAGCTTGGATTTATTTGTAAATGAAGGGGATACTGCTTGGTTGTTGTGTGTGGTCAGGCTGACGGTGAGGGTTGTTATTGTATGCTGTGGGGCTGAGCCAGGATTTGATTGGCCGGCTCAGTGCTCGCTTTGCCTGACTTCCTGCTTTGGCCAACTTCCGGCTCAACTCCACAGCTCTCCTGTTGGAACCCACTATCTGCTAATGCAGTGAAGGAAGAGAGCAGAGAGTAGCTCCTCGGACTCCAGGAGAAGGTAGAGAACTCCAGGCAACACTTGGGCCGAGGATGTAAAAGTGATTTATCTTTTTTTCTTTCAGTTAAACCCAGAGTGTCTTTTTTTATTATTATTTTTTTATTTTTTTTACCTTTTGCTCACTAGGCCATATTTAGTTTTAGTTACAACTTATTCTCACCTTTCCACCTCAAACACCCACACAATATTGAGGCTTTGTGTAAGGTTCCTACATTACTGACATTGCTCTGGAGGCTGGTGGTATGTGTTTTTGACAGCCAGACCCCACAGCAGCTGGCTTAGGCCCCTTTCAAGAAGAGAAGCCAGAAAAAGCTCCGCTTTGTCCCTCTCGCAGTGTTGGCAGCACTATTGACAGTTTTCTGTGCAGCTCGTGAAACTTTAGAAAGAATATGCTTTAACGGAAACATCTGATTTTGCAATTTGCCCATGCAGGGTCCTTTTGGTTCCCACTGGGCAGGGTTAGGGCCAAAAATTTGAAACTGTTGATCTGATAATTTAACATGCAAATGATGTCTTGTGACCTTCTGTAATTAAACATACAGACTTAAAATTCACTGGTGATTAAATGTGAAGGAAAGAGGTGGATTTGAAGAGACCAGAGCTTAACCAAAGATACGGAAATGCAGCATGCTGCCCTTTCAGCTCCAGAAACACCTTCCCTAATGGTGTCAGGACCAGGTCGTCGCTGAGACTGTCAGTGCAGTCGTTGCACTCTGCTTTCTCTTCAAGAAGGTCGTGATAGAGCCAAGGTTTTTACAGTCAGATTAATGATAACAGTGCGCGTTTAAAACAGAATCTGAGTGATTTCTTAAATCTGTTGGACTGTTTCCATTTCCCAGGTTCCGACAGAGGCCATGGGACTATGCTAAACCAATAAAACCTTAGCAGATCCTTACATTCTGAGTTAGAGCCACTGTGCTTTCAAGTACACACTGGAGTGCAGCGGCAAAGGTTGTCTTTTGATCTTCTTTCTCCTTTGTGCAGTCATCACTGATGCCATCTCTGTCATTCTAGTGGTGATTCTATGACACTTCTAATGCATAAATGAACGGGTATTGGTGCCTCTTGATTTTTAAACTTTTGAAGAGAAGAGCCACCTCATATTCATAGGGTGTATGAGTGTCTTGTGAGTGTATGAGCATTTGATTGAACCTAAGAAAGTGATGAAGCAAATCTTACTGATTTTCCTGTAGCAGCTGATGTATACGGACACACTAAAACCCACGTCTCATTATGTGGGGAATGAAGATCCTTCTTTTTTCTCTCCAAGTAGTCCCACAGGTTATGCAGTTTAAGTTCAGTATATTGTATGCTGTGAGTTATTTTCCACCTCGGTAATTTCACCCTCTGGGACAGCAGATTTTGCAAAAACCAAGAACTCTTGGTTTATCTGCACAAGACAAGCTGCTGGTAGACATTAACCCTCCGGTTTTCCAGCTCAATCTCTGATTAAGTGGATTGACAGGCTGGCCAGTCTGCTTAGTCAGCTGACTCAGGTTAATTTCAGGGAAGGCATGGAGGCATGTTTGGTTAACTTCATCACTAGGCTGTGTAAGGTGAAGACACAAACCAAATACCTTTCATTACTGATCTCTACTTGCATCATCTTTGGGAACACTAGAATGCTGTGGTCTTGAGGAAATGTTGTTAGCAAAGAACACACAGAAGATTTGGTGCTTTGTAAGGCCATCCAGCGATGGCAGGTGTTTTGTGGCACAGTGGTGTTTACCATAAACAGATACAAACTTCACAAACTGTGCTTATTGAAGGAGAATTGAATAGATACCAAAAATAGAATGACAAATGTATTTTAATTGCAGATGAGGCAGTTAGTTTTAGGGCAGGTTTTTCTGCTATTGATTTTACTTCAAGACGTAGGGAGAGAAAACAGTGAAGTTCTCAAGACATTTCCCTCTACAGTTTTAAACTGTAGTGAGCATATGCTTCATTTACTTCCAAAGAGGCAGAAACAGCTGGAATTGGCTTATAGCACATGCTTTGTTTGATATTATGGGTGATGACCTACACTCTTATTTTAGCAGTCACTTAATGTTCTCCAGCAAGGCAGATGTGGGGTTCACTAGGACTTAGTGCCTGATGTTTTTCTTTTGGGAAGGGGTGGGAGTGAATGTATTGGGAATGGAAGGGTAGCAGGAGAAGAAATGGGAGAATGAGTGAGTGTGCATGTGTCTGAAATTCACCATTTGCCCCCACCTGTGTCTCACTGAACAGGTATTTAATGTATTTCGCTCCTGGCTGCAGTGTGCATGTATTTTTTTCCCCATCTCCATGTTTTCTAAACCTACACTTAAAAGGATTCATTGGATCATCTTTTTCAGATGGCTCAGGATTGCATTTCTTTTGCTTACCCTGTGCTCTTGGGTTCTATAGTATTTCTATAATTATGTAACAATAGTGTTGCACTGTAATCTATTCTATCATATAGAGCTATATGTATGGAAAATCTTGATCAGTTTTTTTTTTTTTTAAGAAATGTATTCTGTTTGCAAAGGCACAATAAAGTTGCATCTAATAGACTACAGGCAATAAAGCTAACAATAAACCTTATTTAACACAAACCATATTCACATTCTCTGTTCATTTGATCTTGAGAAAAAGTCGAGCGTATCTGGTAGTTTCAGGGATCTCATTTTAACTTAAAAGGTTCTGATATATTTAATTTATAAAATTCAGACATATAATAGAGTTTTGGGAAAATATAAGAAATGCTTTGTTAATGTGTGTATTCCTATGTAAAACACATGGCTTCTCCTGTGTATATTTTTCAAAATTAAAGAAATGCACATTTGAAAAGTGTTTTGTGGAACCAGTCTGTATAAATGTGACAGGTGCCAGAGGCAGGAGGGAGGGAGGGAGCATGGAGGTGAGAGCATTGCTGTCTGCCTCTGCTGAGGGTCTGCATGTAAAGAGTTTAAGAAAATATCTTTGTCACCATCTCATCCTTTTCCTGTTGCCACCAGCAGTGTGAGAGGAGGTGTTGGCTGGGCACCGTCCCCAACTTCTAAAGAAGGGGGATTGGGTTGATAATTACAGGTTCCTGCCCCTCATGCTCATCCTGTGGGTGCCTGGGACCCCCCTGACCAAGCAGACAGCTGCTGATGGAGGAGGGTGGCTACACCCAGCTTTGCCAAGGAGGAACAGAGGATGCATTGTCTGTCTTCCTCCATGACACCCTGAGGTGGTAGAGACCCAGAATCTCTTTGTGCTGCTTCTGTATTTTCTGATAGAGAAAGACTCATTCTCATCTGAGATTTTCTGTTGAATCCCACACCCAGTGGCATCTGGAGCTAGGATGTCCAGGAGGTATAGATGAAGCCTGGCATCGCCACCTATCCATGCAGCATTTGGGGTTTCTCCAAATTCAAAGTGCAGCCTTCCCTGGTGGCTCAGCGGTAAATAATGAGCCAGTACAGGAGACTTGAGTTCAATCCCTGAATGGGGAAGGTCCCCTGGAGGAGGAAATGGCAACCACTCCCAGTTTTCTTGCCTGGGAAATCCCATGGACGGAGGAGCCTGGAGGGCTACAGTCCATGGGGTGGCAAAGAGTCAGACAATTTAGCAACTAAATAAGACTCGGCAGCAGCATCACCTGAGAGCTTTTAGAAATGCAGAATTTCAGGCCTCAGCCCAGACCTACTGAATCTGCATCTGTGTGCTCCTGAGAAAACTTTCTTCACAATGAGTTCCCTGGATGCTCCCTTATTTTGTCTCATTGACCTGGTGGGTTTTGCAGAAACTAACAAACTGGCCAGCAATGTGTTATGTAAGTGAATATTGAAACGTCTCCAGTGAATAAAGTTCGGATAACAAAAGCAAGCTCAGGGAGATAATGATGGACAGAGAAGCCTGGCGTGCCGCAGGTCATGGGGTCACAAAGAGTCGGACATGACTGAGCAACTGAACAACAACAACCAAAGACGCATTACTGTGCCTCTGTCACTAATGTGCTGTATGAGCGTGCATGCTAAGTTGCTTCAGTCATGCCCAGCTCTTTTTGACCCCAGGGACTGTAACCCGCCAGGCTTCTCTGTCCATGGGATTCTCCTGGCAAGATTACTTGACTGGGTTGCCATGCCCTCATCCAGGGGATCTTCCAAACTCAGGGATCACAACTGCGTCTCTTAAATCTGCATTGGCAGGCAGGGTCTTTACCGCTAGTGATTGATTGTTGGTCGCTCAGTCTTCTGACTCTTCGGAACCCCATAGATTGGGGCCTTCCAGGCTCCTTCGTCCATGGGATTTTTCAGGCGAGAATACTGGTGTGGGTACCCGTTCCCTTCTCCAGGACATCTTCCCGACCCAGGGAGCAAACCTAGGTCTCCTGCGTTGCAGGCAGATTCTTCACCATCCGAGACACCAGGGAAGATGTTACTAAATATCCTCCCTCTTAAATGTGACAGATAAGGGTCACATGTACTGAACAAAATTTAGCCTTGATGACTAAGTTATGAGTCATTGAGAGAAAAGTTAAATTTAGTGTGCTTAGAACTTTCTTAGTACAGTTATCTTATAAATCAGTGTATTTCGTTAGGCATCCAGGTAACTGAGAGACTATTTGTTGTGTTTGTTGTTCAGTCACTGAGTTGTGTTGACTCTTTGTGACCCCATGCACTGCAGCACACCGGGCTTCCCTGTCCTTCACTATCTCCTGGAGCTTACTCAAACTCTTGTCCGTTGAGTCAGTGATGCTATCTAACCATTTCATCTGCCACCCCCTTCTCCTGCCTTCAGTCTTTCCCAACATCAGGGTCTTTTCCAGTGAGTTGACTCTTCACATCAGGTGCCCAAAGTATTGGAGCTTCAGCTTCAGCATCAATCCTTCCAATGGATATTCAGGGTTGATTTCCTTTAGGATTGACTGGTTTTTGTTTTTTTTTTTAAAAAAAGGATTGACTGATTTGATCTTGCCACCAACAGACTCTTCAAGAGTCTTCTCCAGCACCACAGTTCCAAAGCATCAATTTTTTGGCACTCAGCCTTCTTTATGGTTCAACTCACATCTGTACATGACTACTGGAAATTTGCAGCATGGCAAAATGCATTTTCCACCCCTTTCCACCAAAACAGGGAAGAATGAGCACCAAAGATGTAAAATACTGGGGTTTTGTCATGGCAAAATAAAGACTGAAAAATGCACCCTCTAAGGAACAGCTTGATGCCCCTCACCCCCTACCCCCAGAGAAGCTTGAAGATAAACGGTATCCCAGCAAGCAAATGTCACTTCCCAGAGGACACTTTTTCGTACTTTTTTCCTGGCAACCAGTAGTATAATGCTGTATACATGTAAAATTTATAATTCTCAAAAGTCTTGCAAGAAACTACCTAGTGCTTATTATTTGGTTTATGCTTATCAAGATAATTGATTTCATGACTCTAATGGGTCAGAATCCACTATTTTAAAAAGCCTTGCATTGGGAATTCCTTGGCGGCTCAGTGGTTAGGAGTCCGCATTTTCATTGCCAAAGGCCCACAAGTCATGAGGCACAGCCAAGATAAAAAACGAAGCCTTGCATTAAGGGGTGATAATGCAATGATCCATTCACAAAGCTTCGTTGAAATTGCTGTTAATATGTGTGATAATATATTTTTCTTTTTCCTAAAACCTTTTTCTTGCAGTGGGATGTGCTGCTCCTGCGAGTCTTCCATACTAGCAAATGTAAAATAGCTAAACATTAGAAGCACTGTCTTAAGCAAGGACACTTGCATGTCAGGGAATTTCCTGTTTCCTTAGCTATGTTTTCCTTCAGCTCAGAAAAGCGCAAAGTGCTTCAGGCTAAATATCTGCTTGTGCAACAGAATCCATTAGTAACTTAGGCAGATGTGTGCCTGTGAAATGCAGAAAGTAACATAGTATGACAGCTTCAGTCATTCAACATAGAATTTTTTTTTCTTTTTCTTAAGTGCCAGGCATTAGGAAGAAGCAGAGTCCTGGGCCTCCAGGAGCTTATGGACTGCTAATAGGTGCAGAAAAGTAGAAGAGAACCAAGATCCTGGAGTGTGGTTAATGCCCACCAGTGACCTAACTATTGCAGGATGATGGGAGGGAAGAGAAAGGCGAGATGTAATGATGCGAGGGAGGGTGGCAGGGTGGGAACGAATGCAAAATCTTAAGTTCCCCAACCAGGGATTGAATCAGTGACCTCAGCAGTGGGAGCTTGAAGTTCTCACCACCATCTGGAAATTTCCTGATTTGTGCTTTTTAACTTATTTTAATTGAAGTATAATTGCTTTACAATGTTGTGTTAGTTGCTGCTGTACAACAGTGTGAATTAGCTGTAGGTGTTCATATATCCTCTGCCTCTTGAGCCTCCTCCTCACCCCCACCCCCATCCTACCCCTCTAGGTTGTCAGAGAGCGCCGAGCTGAGCTCCCCGTGCTCTATAGCAGGTTCCCACTAGCTATTTATGTGTTTTTAAGGTCCACTCTGGCTGCAGTGGGATGAAAGGTGGCTGGGGAGAGGATGAGGTTAGACCCTGGGAGGGCCTGTTTGGTAGGTAATGAAGGCGAATGTGAGTTTTTGTTGAGCACAGTAGGTCCTGGTGGGCAGCATGGTGAATAAGACAATCTTGGTCTCTCCTCTCAATGAGGGTAATCTGAGAGAAGTTAAATGAAAATACAGCAAGATGATGTTTTTGTCACATAAAATGCTCAGAAGTCTCTTTCAATATAGTGAAGCATTAAAGTGTTCTTGTCTCTCAAGTGCTGGGACTCCTTGCTCTGATTGTTCTAAAAATCATTCCCATTTCTTCCTGTTGTCTTCACTTCTGGGTGGATTTCTAACTTCTCCACACTCTCCTTACTTCATTGGCTTCCTACACTATGTGACCTTAGTGATGTTCTGCCAGTCTCCTGTAGGGATTCACCTTTTCACTCCATTTGGAGACCACATTCAGCCACCGAGCAAGTGCTGCTTTTCAAATGAAGGACTTTGGTGTCATTTCCTGTCGGAAGCAAAGATGTGCCTTAAAAAGAAGTGTGTTATTTGTTAGCATTCAAGACTGTTTTCGGAGCTTTCCCTTCTGAACAGATTAGAAATGACATACGTATACCACAATGTGTAAAATAGATAGCTAGTGGGAAGCTGCTATATAACATAGGGAGCTCAACTCAGAGCTCTGTGATGGGGGTGGAGGTGGAAGGCTCAAGAAGGAGGGGACATATATATATATATCTGAATCATGTAGAGCAAAAACCAATACAAGAAGATGAGATGGTTGGATGGCATCACTGAGTCAATGGACATGAGTTTGAGCACACGCTGGGAGATGGTGAAGGTCAGGGAAGCCTGGCGTGCTGCAGTCCATGGGGTTACAGAGTCAGACATGACTTAGTGACTAAACAAAGCCCAATTTAAAAAAATGCATTTCAGGTTTCCTGTCGTAGCACAAGACTGTGCTGCTTTTAGTTAATTTAGATCAGTGAGCACATCAGCTCTGCAGAGGAATTTCACAGGAAATTATTACATTGTCATGAAAGCTTTGAGAGGTGGTTCTGGAAGTTTGGGCTGAGGGCCTGTGTCTGTGTTGGTTAGTGTCAGCAGCACGCGTGCAGGAGGCTGTCAGGCTTGTGTGGTGGCTTCCTGACGTCAAGGGACCCACAGTCTTGCCGTGTGGCCTCAGTTTCACCTCTGATCATGTCTGTGTTCCAGGCAGCAAGGAGGAAGCAAGTGGGGAAAAAACAAGCTTCCACCTAGGTTAGCCCTTTTGAAGTCTTTCCTGGAAGCTCTACCCAGTGACTTACTAGCCACACTTGGCTGCAGGGAAGTCTGGGTAATGTAGTCTTTGAGCCAGGCACATTGCTGCCTATAATAAAAGGAAGGTTCTGTTAGGAAGGAAGAAGGGGTGAATGGTTGTTACAAAAGTAACTTGTGGTCTCTGCCACAAGATGCACTTAACTGTGCATCTCAGCCAGGTAACAGGTGAAATTTCATTCATAGAATGGAATTAAGTCATCAATACCAGTAGTCAATGCAACTTCTCACCTGTCCTGAGATGTGAGACAAACGAGTTTGCTGTTACTAGAATATCTCCTTGACATACATTTCTTAGCCTCTGGTGGTATTCATGGTAGAAGCAGGAACCTCACCCTAACTACAGACAGAAGCCCTATTCTATACTTGTTCTAGAACATTCTTGCCATGTGTCAAATTTCAGAGCCAATGATGACCTTTGTTTTCTATCTTGGTATCTGCGTAGGTAAAAAGTGTGCACCTTGGTTTTGAGATGCTTATAAAGCTTTAAAGCATTTTTAAATGCTTTATTGGAAGACCCTATTTTTTTGTATTTTGCTTTATTGTGCTTCACAGATACAGTGCTTTTTTTTTTTTAAACAAATTGAACGTTTGTGGCAACCCTGCATCTAGCAAATTTACATTTTTTCACAAGCATTTGCTCACCTTGTGTCTCTATCACATTTTGATAATTCTAGCAATATTTTAAACTTTTTCATTATTATATGTTATGTGATCTGTGATCAGTAATCTTAGATGTTACTGCTGTGACTTGCTGAAGGTTCAGATGACGGTTAACATTTTTTAGCCACAAAGTTTTAAAAATTAAAGTATGTGCCTTTTTTTAGACATATAGTATACATTTAATAGACTATGGTATAGTATAAACATAACTTTTATATGCACTAGGAAATCAGAAAATTCTTGTGATTCACTTTATTGTGATATTCACTTATTGCAGTGGTCTGGAACCAGATCTATAATATCTCAAGTATGCCTGTATTTGCCTAATTTAAAAATTAAAGTCAGACTATAAAATAATCAATATAGCAGGGTATTTAAGAGTTTGGCGTATGGAATTAGATCTGAGTTCAAATCCTGATTCCACCAAATTCCAGTTGTGTGGTCTTGGGCAAGTGATAGAAACTTCCATCCAACTTCCCTGGTGGTCCAATGGTTAAGAATCTGCCTCCCATTGCAAAGGACACAGGTTTGATCCCTGGTCCAGAAAGATTCCACATGGCGTGAGGCAACTAAACCCATGAGTCACTGCTACTGAGCCCACACTCTAGAGTTTGCTCACTACCAGTAGAGAAAGGCCTGCACAGCACGGAAAGCCCAGCACAAACACAAATAAATAAAGTCTACACCTTAAAAAAAAAAAAAGAAAAAAAGAAACTTCCTATCTATGCCTTAGTTGACCCATCTGTAAAGAGGAATGATAGTTTCCACCTCATGGTTTTGCATGCGTGCTAAGTTGCTTCAGTCATGTCCTACTGTTTGTGACCCTATGGACTGTAACCTGCCAGGCTCCTCTGTCCATAGGATTCTCCAGGCCAGAATCTTGGGCTGGGTTCCCATGTTCTCCCTCCTCCAGGGCATCTTCCCAGTCCAGGGATGGAACCTGCATCTCTTACGTCTCCTGCATTTGCAGGCAGGTTCTTTGCCACTAACACCACCTGGGAAGCCCCACCTCATGGTTTTGAGGAGGCCTAAATGAGATACCTGGCCCATGGTGAATGCTGAATAGCCGCTAGGTAGGTTTTATTTCATTAAGCCAATAAAACGTGGGACCCATGACATAGGCAAATCATAGCCAGCTCAGAGAGATCAGAAAAGGGGAACTGGTAGCTGACGTCTCAGAGGTGAACTAGGCCCACAGGGACGGGGCCGTCAGTGGGTGCTGAGATGACCAACAGTAGAGCACAAGCTTTTCATACTGTTTCTGCTGTACAAGTTCACATCTGCCTTGCTGGAGAATATTAAGTGACTGCTAAAATGAGTGTAGGTCATCACATGAAACAAAGCATGTACTGTAAGCCAGCTGTTTCTGCTTCTTTGGAAGTAAATGAAGCATATGCTCACTACAGTTTATAACTAGAGGGAAATGTCTTGAAAACTACACTGTTTCAAGGATGGTAAGACTCGCCACACAGACAGGGTATGGTCAGGATGCCAGGCTGAAGGGAGCTTCTCATCACGCAGTGCAGAGGCCGTGTCCATCTGAGACTGAGCTCTTGTGAGATGTGTATGACAGAGATCCCTGCATATACATAGTACATGGACCCCTCAGGAATGACTATTTTGTACCCCTTTTATGGATATAAGAGAAGTTAGAAGAATCAGACACGAGTGGCTGTGTTCAGAGTGTAACTGGTACAACAGTAATTTTGACAAGTTTAGTACATGTTCATTTTTTTCAGGATTTGTTTGTTACTGCATTTCAAAAGCTGTTCTAGGCACTGAAAAAAATACATATATTCTTGCCAACAACCTTCTGAGATAGGGACTATTGTTACCCTCATTTTACAAGTGAGGAAACTGAGGTATCGAGGCATTGTCATTTGCTGGAGAATGCACAGTTAATTTCTAGCACAGCCAAGAAGCTGCTTTCAGTGCTTCTGCATTTAACCTAATCTCTGGTAACTGAGGCCTCCTGCAGTTCCCTTTGGTGGAGAAGAACGACTCAAGTCTGCTTTTAGGAATAGCTTTTAAAATCATGGCTGTCGTAAAATTGGCTATTGCAAAATCATGTGCAGGAAAGATTTGCACACAGGCCCAGCGCAGAAGGGAGGGGCAGCTTCTTGCTGGTTAAAAAAAGAGAGAGAGAGAGAAAGTTCTCTTTGACCCACTTGCTGAAGTGTCACAGGGGATTTCCGTAGGGTGGGCTCTCTTAAGGCAGTTTAAAAGCTGGGAAAAAGAAACAACCAATCTCTCTTTTTCTTCAACAATTAGGCTATGGTCTTGATAGAAGAATGCATCCTTACTAAATGTTGAAACTGGATTCTGGCCAGCTGAACCAAGCTTACTGCATAGTACAAAAGTAATTTCTCTTAGTTCCTGTTTTTCAGGATCCAAAAATGTGTTGTGGGCATCTTTCACATAGGAAAATTGGTAAAAACCTGTGCTTCAGGCTAGAGATTGGCAAGTAAAAAAAAAAAAAAAAAGACTGTTGGGACTGAGGCCTCCGGCTCTGAACTGTCGGTCCTCCTTCTGCACGGGTAGAACAAGCAGGCTGGATGTCTGCGGTCTCCAGTGAGCCCTGAGCCTAGATTCACAGGCCACCCCTGGCGTGCCTTAGGCCTCCTGCCCCGTACACTGCTGCTCTATTTTCTTCCTGGTCTCGAGGGCCAGTTCTAATGATTGCTTTTTCCTGTGTTAATATTTTTAATCTCCAAATTGTTGTTTTACCATTTTATTTGTGGTGAGTGAAGAAATCCTTTCATGTGTGTGTTAGTTGCTGAGTCGTGCTGACCTTTGCAATCCCAAGCACTGTAGCCCACCAGGCACAGATTCTTTACTGTCTGAGTCATCAGGGAAGCCCACCCCTTTCGTGGGGGATATGAAAAAAAAATCAGGGAATATTTAATCCTTTCTGGAGCCTCATGGCTCCTGGTTGCTCACACCTGAGCTGCAAGTTGGAGAAAAAATGTAGAAGAATGTAGCCCAGAAAGAATGTGGCCCTTTTACTGTCCTTCCCTTTGAGGAATGCTCCTCCTCACCTCTTTCAGGAAACACAGAGACAGCCCAGAGCCTGCAACCCACTCCAAGCTAGGCCTCTATCCCTGGGTTGTGCCCCTCCATCCCCATTCTGGTTAGCTTGATAGGTTTGGGAGGAGGGGTCAGAGCCAGATTTTGTCTTGAAGAAACCTTCCCAGTTTCTCTTCTGCTTTCCCACACTGATGATACTTTTTCCTCTAGATTTTTGTTCTCTAAAAGTAGATTGCTTTTTAAAATGAAGGCTGTGGAAGGCCATTTCTAGAGGGCAGGGAAAGTTCTGTTTCTGATGTGGTGCCGGCTATGTGAGAGTTCACTGCATAATGACTTGGAATTGTACGCTGACAGTTTGTGCACTTTTCTGTATGTCTATTTCACCTCAAGGACAGAATGAAGCTTTTGTGTTTTATTACGAGAGGAGTAGCAATTTGTCTGTTACCAAGGAAGAACAAAATGAAGGAAGATGATACAAGAAGAGATGAATTGATTTTGATTGATGTGAAAATGGGGAGTCTGAGGTGAAAGTGGGCAGTGACCCAAGAATTTTAGGTATTTGTCCTCAAGATGTCTGCAACTTTTTAGTAGTATTTGTTATTACAGTAGTGGAAGATTGGAAACAATGAAATATCAAGTCATGGTTAAATAATGGCACAATCAAAAATGAAATATGACTTTGCTATTAAGAAGTAAGGCATAAATGTTTATTAAAGCCACTTATAAAAGCATAGTGCAATACCATTTTTAAAAATTGTATATTTTATATGTAGGCACAGGAAATAATCAGGAAGAATGTAGCCCATAATATTAACAATGGATTATTCCTGAGGTAAAGAATTACGGATGATTCTTACTACCTTAGCTACATTTTTCTTCCAGTGAGCATGCATTTTTTGCAGAACACAGTAAGAAAGGAAATGCCTTGTAGGGCTGCAGCTGGGCTCGTAGCCTCCTCACCAGAGTTTGTCTGCACATCCCCTCAGCTGCTAGCCTGGGGTGGCCAGGGCCTGTGCCAGCTGCTCGGTCACAATTCTCCCCCTGCAAACTATAAAAACTCACCAATGAGCCAGGAGCATGTTTGAATATGGAATCTCAATGTTTAGAGAGAGTTGAACTCCATTCAACTTTCGAAACATTCAAATCATGCTTGCAGAGGGTGGCCTCTCCTCTTTCATGGGTCCTTCCACAACACAAGGGCTGGGAGAACCATCTTGCCTCCAGGCTGGGATTTCCCAGAGATTTTCTTCAGAGGTCAGGTTGCTCATTTTCCAGGGTTCAGTTCACTCCTTCCACTTCATTGGAAGAATTCCTATTATCTGTATAATTTCACGCTTGATTATAAAAAAAATAATCTGATCCTGTTCAGCAGTCTCACAGAACTCTGTCAAGTTTTCTTGTCCTATTTCATTACCTCATAGAGGCTCTGGGTACAGTCATGGGTCTACCACAGGTGCTTCAGAAATAACTTGTGCTCTTGAGGCTTGAGATCCAGCTCTCCATGCTGAGACAGAGGCCTCTGGAAGAAAGACCTCAGTTGTGTGGAGCCCTGCTAGGACTCTGGTCCAGCTGTTCCCCATCTCTGGGCCTCAGCGTCCTCCTTTGTAAAACAGGTGGAGGAGAGGTTGGGACTGAGTGGGTGCCGGGGCCCCCACCAGTTCTCACAGCCAGGTTCTGAGAACAGAGCTTGTGGTAGTTCTGGCCTGCCTGCTCTCTACCTCAGTATGGGAGCACAACAGTGTGATAACCCTTGTGGTATGCCTTAGACACGAGAGTCTTGTTTTGTATCAAACTAAATGATAAAGAAAAAGTAACTCTTCCCACCCCACCCCCATGAAAAAGAATAATAATGAGAAGGAAGGAAGCACGGGAGAAATCGAAAGGGAAGGATTCTTGCTTTCCGTCAGGAGAGTTCTCAGTATGCAGTCTTGTAGTGGCTGTCACACGGGGCCCATCGCCATGTTAGACATATTTATCTGAAAGGTTGGGCTTGCCTCCTTGTCGGACCACGGGCCTGAAAGAGAGGTGGGTGACTGTCAGTGCAGCAAGAGCCCCTGCAATTCGATGCAGCATCCACTCATGTCTACCCCCCACCCCGCCAGCTTCCCAGCCTTCAGGGGGGTCTGAGGACTTGTCCCCAGGCCACCAGCATGGGACTAGGTGAAGGACCTCAGCAACCCTGCCAAGAACTTTCCTTGTGCCATCTTGAGATGAGAGGTTGGAGAATGTGCCCAAGGTCACGTGGCGAGGAGGGGCTGGAGCCAGCATCTGAAGCCAGTTAGTCTAGCTTCTTGGAGACTTTGTCAAGGTCCCCATGGAGGTGTGAGAAGCAAGCTGATAACCAAGCCATCATCTGAGTTGATTCTCAGCCCTTGAGAGGATCACAGCAATAGGGGAGGATGTGAATGAACCACCGTCTGTCAGTCAAGTAGAGCTATTTTACCTAAAAGTCCCTTTGATGACCCAAATTTGATGTGTTAATTCACTACTAGGCTAGCACCTTCTAAATGGGCTGATTCATCCTGAGTGTCATGTCTATACACACCATCCTCCAAAACCTCGGGGTTGAAGCTGAGCTGCCCTTGGTCATCACTGAGCTTATTAACTCAGGTGTGTGAATTGCTCATAGTTTTAATCTGCATGGTTTCGTATTTTGGGACAGAGTTTTATTCTCAGTTACTCATTTCAAAATTTCAGAAAAGATAGAGATAATGGATGATTCTCCTCCAAAATCTTTCCAATATTGAAACTGCTAAAAAAATCCTTCTCTGCTCTTAAAGGGTATCCATTGGTATATCACCTTTAGTATATGCATTGGAAATTCATTACATTTCCATTGTTAAAAAATAACAATGTATAAGACACTGAACTTGGATTTCTGCAGAGAAATATCGAGTGTGAAATGCAACCCTCAGGTATAAAACTTGAAACATTTTCATCTACTGAAAGGAATTGGCGAATAGAGTTGGTTATCGTTAACCCCCTCTGCCCTGGCCCCCAACCACAGAGAGGAGCCTGGGCTTTGAACAGAAGTTGCAGCTCTCCTGTTTGCTAGCAGTATGGCCTCAGACAAGTCACTAAAGGTCCTAAGCCTCAGTTTCCTCATCTATAAAATGGTAACCACACTGACTACTTTAAAGGTTGTTATGAAACTTGAAACTTAAAAACTTTATATATATTCATATATATAAAGCACTGGTAAACTTTAAGGTTGTTATGATTAAGTTGGCCAGAAAGTTCATTTGGGTTTTGGGAAAAACTTAAATGAACTTTTTGGCCAACCCAATATTATTGATGGGTGGCTCAGTGGCAAAGAATCCACCAGCCAAACAGCAGATGTGGGTTCAATTCCTGGATTACGAAGATCCTCCAGAGAAGGAAAAGGCAACCCACTCCAGTATTCTTGCCTGGGAAATCCCATGGACAAAGGAGTCTGGTGGGCTATAGTCCATGGGGTCACAAAGAGTTGGACACGACTGAGCAACTAAATAACAGCATTATTGATAGCTAACGTGTAAGCATGACTCTGCCACCTTGGCTAGATTTCCTGATCTCTGAGCCAGTGACCTGTGAGATGGCACTGTGGTGTTCCTCTGTTGAGTTGCTGTGAGCATAAGGAATTCCCTGGGTGTGACTCCCATCACTGTGCTGGGCTAGAGAGAGCAGTTGCTAGATGTTAGGGCAGTGCTGCCTCAGACTAAGTTGGAAGAAGAAAGGAGACTGAGGCCTCTCTTTCAGATACCGTTTTTCACTTGTCTTTTCCTGATCATTTCAGAATGATCATGGGCTGGAATTGGATGAGGGAGTCACTTGAACTGCCAGATAGTTCTTTGCCTCTCTCCCTGACTTCCCCTTCTTCCCCCTCCAGTCCTTGGCAGTAAATCAAGGCCCTGAGTTGCCACAGGGAAATGAGCAACTGAGGCCATTTTTTTTTTTTTAAATCAAGTGATATTTGGTTTAGGTGATAAAACTGACTCTCCCGTCCCACCCCCAAAAGCTAGACCAAACCAATGGGAAAATAAAAAAGTTTTTGTAAGAAAACAACAAGACTCGGATTTCCTTAGTAGTCCAGTGGCTAAGACTCTGTGCTCCCAATGCAGAGAGCCCAGGTTTGATCCCTGGTCAGGGAACTAGATCTCACATGCTTGCAGCAAAGAGTTCACATGCGCTGCTAAAGATCCTGTGTGCCACAGTGAAGACCCAGTGCAGCCAAATAAATAAAAACTTTAAAAGAAAGAAATCAATATTTATGAAAGAAAGAAAGAAAACAAGACTCAGACGGAATCATCCAGATAAAAGAACCTCGGGTCTTTGGGGGCTTCCCAGGTGGTGCAGTAGTAAAGAATCCGCCTGCCAATGCAGAAGACAAAAGAGAAGTGTGTTCGAGCCCTGGGTCGGGAAGATGCCCTAGAGGAGGAAATGGCAACCCACTCCAGGGTTCTTGCCTGGAGAATCCCAGGGACAGAGGAGTCCAGGGGGTGTCCACGGGGTTGCAAAGAGTCAGAGATGACTGAGCACGACACGCATGGATATAGGATTAAGTGGGGGAATACTTCAGGTTAGGCCAAATAAGATGGACATTTCCTGAAACCACACTGCTCTTTCCGTTAGTCCAACTTCGCCTCCGTCTCCTCCCCAGTGTCAGCCTTCTGCCTGCATCTGTTCAGACACTATAGTAACTCCCTGGACCTCAGGACTCTGCTGCCATGGCCTCTGTCTGGAAAAGATCCCCACCATCTGCTGCCTGGGATGAGCAGGTCCAGAGATTACAAGAGACTCACCTGGGACATTTGCAGACACGTCTTCGGTTCCCTGGTTAAGGAAAAAGAAGGGGTAAGATGATTATCTCACCATGGCCAACAGTTCCAAACATGATTTCTGCTTCATTTTTCCTGTTTATTTAGGATTATAAGTTTTTTCTAGTGTGGCTATGACTATTTTTTTCAAAGCAAACAATAACTACATCAACGTTATAAAAAATACATCATAGGTGTTTGGTGGTCCAGTGTATAGGACTGCACACTGCCAAAGCAGAGGGCCAGGGTTTGATCCTTGATCAGGGAACTAGATCCTACATGCTAAAACTATTAATAAAAGATCCCACGTGCTGCAACTAAAACCCAGCACAGCCAAATAAGTAAATATTTGGAAAAAATGCATCATAATAAAGTAAACTTGTAAAATGACAGTGTATAATATGATTGACACTGAAAAGAAGATTAATTTACTAAGACACAAGCTATAAAGCATAATATATTTACATTTTATAGTGTTAATACTTATTATTAAAAGTTAAAAATTGAAGTATAGTTGATTTACAATATTGTGTTAGATTCAGATGTATAGTAAAGTGATTCCGTTTTTATACATGTAAATATATATATATATGTAAATATATGGGGCTTCCCTGGTGGCTCAGATGATAAAAATCTGCTTGCAATGCAGGAGATCCAGGTTTGATTCCTGGGTCAGGAAGATCTGCTAGAGGAGGAAATGACAACCCTCTCTAGTATTCTTGCCTGGGAAATTCCATGGACAGAGGAGCCTGGTGGGCTACAGTCCATGGGGTCCCAAAGAGTCGGATGTGATATATGTAAATAAATGTTTCAGATTCTTTTCCTTTATAGATAATTACAAGATATTGAATATAGTGCTATGCAATAAGTAGCATTTAACTCTTGAGAACTGAGGTGAGGTCTTTCCCACCCCTCTTCACATCACTTTAAAAAGCATTGCAAATACAGACGTGGGTGAACGTGGGTTAGTATGGCCACCTGCAGTAGGATCCAAATTGGTGTGGGGGCTCACAAGGAGGGGGCCAAGGATAAACCACTGCCTTTAGTGGTTTTTACCCGGGCTTCCTGGGCTCTGGTGCCTGGGCCACAGCCGGGCCCCGCCCTGCTCCCATCCCCATCCTGCTGCTGCTGCTGCTGCTGCTGCTAAGTGGCTTCAGTCGTGTCCAACTCTGTGCGACCCCATAGATGGCAGCCCACCAGGCTCCCCCGTCCCTGGGATTCTCCAGGCAAGAACACTGGAGTGGGTTGCCATTTCCTTCCCCATCCTAGGCGTTTGTAATAAGCCCAGACCCTGCGGGCTTCGCGGGTGGAACACCCCACCCCTGCCGCTGCCGCTCCGGGGATGGGACTATGCCTTCCTAAAAACTTCCCGGGATGTGGAAAGAGAAGGGGTTTTCCCCGCGTTCTCTCTCCAGGAAAGACATAGGCAGTGCCTGGCCCTGCGGTGCAGCTCAAAGTTCCAGAAATCCGAACCCAACTAACTGAATTGCCCGCAAGGGCTGCCTAAAGCAAAGCGCTGCAAAAATCGGGCCGAGTCTTCCCGCGCGATTCCCCAGGACTTACGGCGGTAGCAGATGCATGTGATGAGCAACGAGAGAAGAAGGACGGCGCAGGTCCCGACCAGGGGAGCCCAGATGTAGATATTGCAGGCGAAGTCCAGCCCTCTCGTGTCCACTGACGACACAGAAGACGCGGACATTTAGGAGAGGGCCTGGGATCCCCCACCCCACCCTGGGGACCCCCCCCCCACCAACCCTATCCACCCCGTTGGTGCGGGCACGTCCCTTTCCCCGTTCCGGCTTTCGTTTCCCCACCGCTTGGGCTGCTAGGAAGATCAGCGTGGCCCCGGCGAGGGCCTTTGCCGCGCCCGCCTCACCTGTGCTGCCCGCAGAGGGCCGGCACACCTCTGAGCGCGGAGAGACAGACCTAGTCTGCGGCGCGATGGTGGGCGCGCGCGTGGATGGCCGCATCGCTGGCGTGGTGGCGGGCTTCGCTGCGGGAACAACGGAGAGTGGTTAGGGGCCGCGTTGGAGCTGTGCCCGCGAACCCTTCCCACCTCTCCGCCAGCCTTTGCCAAGGGGGCACTCCCTCCGGATTAGCCACTGGAGGAGCGGTAGAGGATCAGCGGAGCTCGGCGCTCAGCGCAGGGAGATGCTGAAAGACCACCTGGTCGTCTGAGTGCACTGGGTGCCTTGGACATGAACACAGAGGCCCGTGCCCCTCCGCCCCGCCTCTCTCCAGGGCCCCACCAGAAACCTCGAGGGCTTGGAGGAGGCAGGGGTGGGAGGGTGGATCAGCGGCCTTCTACTGACCAGCAGAGGGAAGCTCAGATAATTGAAGTGCAATAACTTGCCCAGGATCATACTAGCCCGGAACTCGAGCCCAGATCAACCAGACCTAAAAAGTCACCTTGAATTACTACCCAGTCGCACCCTAGCCTCAGTTTTCTCCTCTGTGAATTGGGAACAGTATGTAAGTAGCCCCCAGAGGCTCGAACCCCAAGAGACTCGAAAGTAGTGGTGTCCCTGTGAAAAACGGACTCAGACGCGAACCCCAAAGCCCACCCGGGGCGCCGAACCTGGCAAGAAGACAGGCACGAAGTTACTGAAGTACAGGATCGAGTTGCTCAAGGCCGAGCAAAAATAGTAGCCTTGGTCCTCCTGGCGGAAGCTGCTCAAGGTGAGCTGGAATTTGGAGCCGGCGACCTTGGCGCCGGAAATGTGTGCGGGGTCCAGTCCCGGGGCTAACTTGACCCGTTGGGAGGAGAAGTACATTAGGAAGGTGGGTCTGGGGTCGTCCCCGGGTATCTGGCGGAGCCAGGAGCACCCTGACGCCATGCCGGACTGCATCACCTCGCATTGCAGGTCCACCCTCTCGCCCAGTCTGGTCTCCTTCTGCGTCGGCGACATCCGGAACGAGAGCGACCCGAGGACCTTGCGGGTATCTGCGGGACAGGGGCAGCGAGATTGAGCTGGGAGCCCCGCGCCGACCCCTCCCCCAATCCCATGCCAGCCCCGCCCCCGCCTCCCCCAGGGGTCGCCAACTCACCGAGCAGCTGCAGGGCCAGCGGCAGGATCAGGGCGGTCAAGAGTGAGGCCATGGCGCGCTCCCCGCCGCGGAAACTCCGAGGCGCGCAGGAGCCGGTGGATCACCGACCGGGCCGGGGGGAAGTTTCGCCCTTCGACCCGGCCGCAGAGCCCGATTTCGCATTCAGAGGATGTGATGTCACTTGAAGCCCCGCGGAGAAGAGAGTCGCCCTCCTTTTCGCGGTTGTCACCCTCCAGCCCGGAGAGGGGTGGGGGTGTGGGGGTCCGTGAATGGGGGCCGTCGAGGCAATCTGGCCAGGTGGAGAACAAGGACAAGGATGGTTGGATGTGGCCCTTGGAAGGCCTATCTTGTGGGTGTGACAGAGGCAGAACAGAGAGATGAGAGATTTCTAGAAGGGAGGGTGAGCGAGCAGGAGGAGAGAGAAATGTCCACTTCCTTTGACCTCATTCAGAGTGGCCCTGGCACTGACAGCTTGGGGCTTCAGGTGCCCGCGAAATGGGCCCTGAGGGCTGAGACTAAGAGGAGTTAGTGACTGGCCTACGTCTGGGGGACTCAGACAGGGGCGTCCGGGTGCCCACGGAGGAAAAAACCTTCTTCCTTCCATTGAGGAGACTTCCACCAATCAGCCGGTCAAGCAGGGTGTGAGGTTTGTGATTTTCTGCTTCTCATCCTTTCCTCAGCAGTTAAACCTGACCACCACAGCCTCATTCCTTCAAGGCCACTGCAGCAGCCTCCACACTAGCTCCTGTTCCGGCCAGTCCCCCAACCACACTGCTGTGAACAGTATTCTCCAAAAGGGAAGGTGATGGTGTCACTCGTGAAGCCTCCTGGTGACCTGCAGGTCTGCGTGGAAGCTCTGCATGGAAGCTCAGCCCTGCCTTGGCTTGGAGCCTCTGAGTGCTGGTTCTGCCCAGCCTCCTTCCCAGGCCCCTGTCCTGGTCTTTCCTATTCACCCCCCACTACATGCCATAGGGTAATCTTATGGTGCACTCAGTCATGTCTGACTCTTTGCGACCCCATGGACTGTAGCCTGCCAGGCTCCTCTGTCCGTGGCATTTTCAGCCAAGAATACTGCCAGCGGGGTTGCCATTTCCTCCTGCAGGGGAATCTTCCCAAGCCAGGGATCAAACCCGTGTCTCCTGTGCTGGCAGGCAGATTCTTTACCACTAGCGCCACTGATGATCTGAACTGTGCTCTCCCCATGCTGGAATGCACTTCTGTTTCAGCCCCTGGCCAGCTCCCAAGCCTTGGTATCTGAATCTCATTCTTCTGGCTCTGGGTGCTTGGCAGGCACATGTGTCAGCCTGGGTGGAGATGTTTCTTCCTGTCTGAACCTGATACACACTTGGCCCCTTCCTTTTTTGTCTGCTGCTGTCCTGAAACCTTCCACCCCATAGTGGGTCCCCTCTCTCATTTCTTCCAGGTCTTCCCACTTTGCATCCCATAGTGAGTGCAGCGATGCCCAAACTTTTTGACATCAGGGACCAGTTTAGTGGAAGACACCTTTTCCACGAACTGGAGGCAGGGGATGGTTTGGTGATGATTCAAGCACATTTTATTTATTGTGCACTTTATTATTATTATTACATCAGTTCCACTTCCGATCATTAGGCGTTAGATCCCAGGGGTTGGGGACCCCTGCCACAGTGCCTGCCCCTCATGCTGCTGCTCCCTGTTCCTAGAGACAAACCACCTGGTGTTATCTGTTCCACGTGTCTGCCCCATCCATGAGTTCTGCCAGATGGTGAGGCCTATGTCCCAGACACCCTCCCAGATGTCACATGTCATATCATGGCAGGCTGAGCTGTGTTTGCGAAACTGCAAAACTCCCTTCATGGAGTCTGAGCTTGAGTCTTGGATGGGATTTTTTTTTTTTACTTTGATGTCAACACTCTCCCTCACCCCTCTACCCAAGGCGTCCGAGGTACTTACTCTAACACACACCATTTAACGTTATATATTTAGAGATTTTTTTTAAAGTGTCTTTTAAATTACAAAAGTTATATATTACTGAAAAACTTCAGACAATACAAAAAAAAAGAGTATGGGGAAGTTTCCCTGTCTCAACTCTCCTCCCATCGTCCATTCTCTAGAGAAAACCACTTATGTGTGCCCCTCATATATAGTCTATGCACAAACAGATGCTTATACATCATTTTAGACACATGGTTGTACTATACACATATTTTTTTTGCAACCTGCATTTTTTATCTAACAGTAGAAGAGGAAAGCTTTTCATGTCAGCACCTGTTTTAGATCCACCCATACTTCTAAAGGAGCATATTTTATATGCTTAGTTGTGTTCGATTCTCTTTTTTGACCCCAAGGACTGTAGCCCACCAGGTTCCTCTGTCCACGGGATTTCCCAGGCAGGAATACTGGAGTGGATTGCCATTTCCTTCTCCAGCATTTTATATGAGTGTTCCATAATTTAGTTTCCCTATTAACAGACATTTAAGGAGTTTCTCAATTTTTAAAAAAGCACTTCTTTACTTATTTGGTTGTGCTGGGTCTTAGTTGCAGCATGTGGGATCTAATTCCCTGACCAGGGATGGAACCCCAGCCTCCCTGGGTTGGGAGTGTGGAATCTTAGCCACTGGACCACCAGGAAAGTCTTTTTGCAATTACTAGTAAAGCTGTAGTAGATTCAGTGCATCTGTATCAGTGAGCAGTCACTCATGTTCATGGAACAGTTTCAAATGGAGGACTAGGGAAGCTGAGGAAGGAAAACCCTTTGTAATGATGGATATGACTGTGGCACAAGCAGTGGTTCCCCTGGCATACCAATATGTGTGTGTGTTTGTGTCCCTGGCTGCGTAGACACAGAGCTGTGCCTTAACTCACATGAGTGACGGTCACAAGGAAACAGCCAAGTCCAGATAGGCCACTGACAAGGCAGTCCTCATTTTAAATAATTTCCCATTTTGCTTCATCTCTGTTCCCACTGCAGGAGTGTTAAATGGCCTTTTTTGGCCAAAGGATGCCATCAGGAGGGAGGTGAAGAGGATGGCCGGCCACGAAGGTGCACGTTGCTGGTGGAGGAAGCATTGGAGGGAAGCCAGAGTCAACCTGCAGATATTTGGATCTTGGGGACCAGGTTCCTGAGGATGACGATGCTCAGATTCTGGGGTATAAAGCTTGAAAATAGAATCATCCTATCCCACTCTCCCGGAAGTGAGCTGTAACTGGCGTGGAGGTCTTCTAGCTTTGCTACTTAGAAAAGTGTCAACCAGGGGGCTGGCAGCCCCCTTGTGCAGAGCATGACAGAGGATGGGGGGATGTCAAGGCAACATGTCAAACCCACCGAGGAGGCTCTGTGACCCCAATGTTATTTTTCAGAGAGCTGATAGATTTTTGGCATAACCACAGTGACATCCGCCCTGGGGCAGGCAGAACAGATGCAACTGTGCACGTTCTGGCGATGCTTGTTTGCTGCAGGGCCAGGTGTGCAGAGGGTTGGGTGAGGACTGCCAGGTGAGCTCTGCATCCCACACTGGGACTCACATGGGGTAGATGAAGAAATGGGAGCAGCTTCACTCTCAAACTCCTTATTTTTAAACACATTCAGGGAGTGACAGGGTAACAGAGTCACCAGTTTCTGTGACAGAGAGGCTGGCACTCTTCCAGCGCTTCTGGTCCCTTTCAGTGAAGACCTTGTCCTGCTCACTTGGTCTGTGCTCCATCCTGCCAGGGCTTTCCATGGTCCCTTAGAAAACACCAGTTTTTATGCTGGTTTAGACAGGTCACCAGTTTCTAGGCCGAATTTAAGCAGGTCTTTGCTTTCCTCCAGGTATATGTTATTTTTTTTAAGATTTTTTTTTAATGTGGCCCATTGTAAAAGTCTTTATTGAATTTGTTACAATATTGCCTCTGTTTTATGATTTGTTTGTTTTGGCTGATGGGGTATGTAGAATCTTAACTCCCTCACCAGGAATCGAACCCACACGCCCTGCATTGAAAGGCAAAATGATAACCAGTGAACCACCAGGGAAGTCCAAAGGTATATGTTCTTAAACCACAGAACTACTCACCGGTAAAGAAACCACTTGCCCAGCAGGAGATGAAGGTTCAGTCCCTGGGTCAGGAAACATCCCTTGGAGAAGGAAATGGCAACCCACTCCAGTATTTTTGCCTGGGAAATCCTATGGATAGAGGAGACTAGTGAGCTACAGTCCATGGGATCACAAAAGAGTTGGACACAACGGAGCATGCACACACATACACACATTAATTAAAGACCTATTCAGAATGTATAGGTAACTGGGTGGGGTAGTGGTAGGAAATTAGTCAGGGCCCTGTGCCCCAGCTCCTAAGATGCTGACCCAGGGCCAACCTGGAATCATGGTGTTGGAAGTTAGCTGTTGTCTCCCCTTGCTGGTCCAGGAGATATTACCATCTCCTGGAAAAGAGTTAGCTTACTTGGGCCTAGAAAGGTCTTTGAACTCTAGAATTATCAGGGCCTTGCTTTATCTCAATCACAAACACCTGTTATTTCTATCTCACTTCTGCCATTGCCACTTTTCTCTACCCTCAACCCCCCAAGTTCAACTAGGCAATCGTCATCTCTTATCCTGACATTCTGTAGTGGTCTTCTAACTGACCACCCCATTTCTACTCTGGCCTCTTCCAGTGCTCCTGGTCCTGTTCAGTGAAACTCTTGTGCTGCTAATCCTGTGCTCCATCCTACAAGGGCTTCCTATGGTCCCAGGGGGAACACTGGGTGATCCTGAATGTTGTCGGAGGCCCTGCACACTTGGGTCTGCAGCTCCATCTTCATCTCCTGTTTGCCTTCTTCACACCTCCTAAGCTTGGTGTCTCTTGGTTTCTCAAAGAGACCTTGCTCCTTTCCACCTCAGTGTCATTAAACATGCTATTCTCTTAGCCTGGATTGTTCTCAGCTCTGCTGTCTGCTTAGTAATCTTCTCTTCCTCAAGTCCCAGCCCAAGCATCTCCTCCTTCTGGGGCTCAGTACCTTACCCACCCCTCCCCCTGCTCCTAGGAAGTATAGACCATAGGCTTCTTGCTGTCACCTGGACCTTGGGCATTCCTAGACTGAAGCACTTACTCTGCCCAGCAGTGGTTTATTTGTTCATACAGCTTGATGACCAGAACCTTGGTCCCTTGAGGAAGAGACCTCATCTTGTTCATGGTTGTTATCCTGGTGCCTAACAGGACTTGCTACACACTTGGTCTTCAAAAACCTTGTTTGGTAAAAGCTAAATGCAGGTAAAAGCAGAGTAGAGCAGACAAGAAGATGTGGAGATAGTTCATTTCAGATAAGAATGCTCAGGTAAGGCTTTACGAAGTGGCTGGCTATAGATAAAGTAAAAATAGGGAGAGAGGTTATTTTTAATGAGGCATTTAACACATTTCCCTGGTGGCACAGGGGACGAGAATCTGCTGGCCAATGCAGGGGACACAGGTTTGATCCCTGGTCTGGGAAGATTCCTCATGCTTCAGAAAAACTAAGTCTGTGTGCTGCAACTGCTAAAGCCTGCATGTCTAGAACCCATGCTCTGCAATAAGGGAAGCCATCACAATGAGAAGCCCACGCGCTGCAACCAAGAGTAGCTTGCCACAACTAGAAAAAGCCCACACGCAGCCATGGAGAGCCAGCACAAGCAAAAATTAAATAAATGAATATTAAAAAAAGAAGAATGAGGCACTTGACTCCTAATCAAGATGGTGCTGATACCATGTTTTAATATGTAGTAATGGTATGGTTGAAGGTAGAAGGAGGAGAAGGAGGAAGGGGAGAAGATGGACTCATTCAAAAGCAAGGTGAATATGTCCTCAATGTAGGGGTGGAAGCAGGGCTGAAATCAGGAGCCAGGGGCTCTGTTCTTGAGCCTGTGTCTTGAGGGTCCATCTTGAAGCAGTGGCACTGAGGGTTTGACTTCTTCAGCTAACAGGGTCCCAAAGTGCTTCATCTATGGAGAGAGGCTGAAGCCAGGCTCTCTATTTGAAACAGGGGGTTGGGTCAGGATTCCTCCGTGAAAAGCGGGAGAAAGCTGTGCATTTTTCCATAGTCATGGCTCATATGGGGCTGTGTCCCTACAGTGATGGCAGGGCAGGCCAGAGACTGCAGTCACCTGATCTCCAGTGTCACCACTGAACAGAGCCCAGAGCCACCAGAATAGGGCCTGGCTCTGACTGTTGCCCTGAAAAATCTAGGAGGATGGAGTATAAAGAGAGAGAGAGTGTTTGCCTTTTTTTTTTTTAAACTTTCATTGTGTCACTGAACTTTATTACCAGTGTCACCATTTCTGCCTACATCTGCTGAGAAAAGGAGAAACTGACATTTACTGAGCACCCTCAGTGGTCTAGAACTTGGCAGGACTTATTTTAAATCTCATGGGGCCTCTGAAGTGGGTTTAGTTCTCCCTTTTTTCAGAGAAAGAAACTGAGGTTCAGAGATGTGAGAATAACTTACCCACGGTTGCACAACTCGTAAGTGGTGGAGATGAGATGGAAACCCAGCCTGGCTCCTAACTGATCCTTTAGTCCCATATTTCCTCTCTCTCTCCCTCTCCAAAAAGAGAGATTTTTAAAGTCCCCATTCAAGGTGATATTATATACACACTGAAAATTCAAAATACATGTAAAGATAACTTACTAAAATTGGGATGGGAGTTCACTTCAGAAGAGATACAAATTACAGAGCAATCTGAAAAGAGTTTAAAACAGAGAAAAAGAAGGTATAGAAAACGCAGAAATTAAACAAGAACAACTGAATATGATAAATACTGAGAATACTGGAAATAAAACCTATGTATAGTTTAGATATAAACTAGGATACACCCTACACTGGACATAGTTGAAGGAATAATTAGTAAAATAGAAACTAGCACTGCAGAACTAACATTGCAATGTGAGAAGATTTAGAAACAGTTTGAAAAGCTGCTCAGATATGGACGAGCACTGAAAAATATTTAACAGAATTTCAGAAAGAAGAGAATAAAGAGAGTGTGGAGAAGGAACACTGGAAGAGATCTTGGCTGAAGATTTTCCACAATTAAAAGACACAAGCGCTCGGATCAAAAGGGCTCCCAGAATGCCAAACAGAGTAAGTAATAAGATATTCATCTCTGAACATACCAAGTTGAACCAGAAGACTTCAGAAGCACAGAGAGGAAGGCAGCCCAGGAGGTCCGAAGAAGTTGAGATAATATTTAAAATACCCTTGGGAGAACCTTCAGTCATAGCTTGGATGGGGTGAAGAGAGTAAGAACCTGATCTGTGACGGGAAAAACCCACACATCTGTTGACAACTTATAATGATGCTGTGTCATTCTCTTGGTGCAGACACACGCTTGCTGTAAAGTTGGGGGCCAGCTTGCTACAGATCTTTAATGTCAAGAACATTCAAACGGAAGCATCCTGAATGCAACTGGAGAGGCAGGATTTGAGTCTGAGAGAGGGACCAGGGCTGGGAAACCAGCCTGTGCAAGGTTGTATTCATCTAAGTTGTGAGAGTGGTTCTGATTGCAAAGGCAGGTAGAGCAGAAAGGAGAAGCAAAGGAGCATATTGAACCTTTAAGGAAGGCGCATTTTTAAGGAGAGGGAAGAAAACATTGGCAGTAATTCAGGTGGTGTAGGGACTTCAGGATGGAGCTTGAGAGGTGGCAATCCTTTATGGAGAGGTGGCTGCTGTAGATTTGGGCTATAAAGGAGCTTTGGGAGGACATGGAAGCTTGGAACAACTTGAATGCAGCCTGTGGCAGGAAGAGATTGTAAGCCTGTGTTCAACACCTGGCCCACTAAGGACATCGACTCCCACATGTTTGTCAGAGGAAGACTCCCAGGTAAAGAGGGAGGTGGGGGCAGGAGGGTAGGCTGGAGAGGGTAGGGAGCTAGAGGAATATTGGATGAGGTGATGTTGATGTCTGGATTTCATTTATTGTTCATTCACTTAAATGTTTCTTCCATTCACCCTTTAATTTTAAAGAAAGCATTTGAACACAGAAAAATAGAGCAAATAATATAAAAACACCCATAGGCTCCCCAGAAAGCACCCCTCAAAACTAATGTGTTAGCATTTTGTCACATTTGCTTCAGATGAACATTACAGATAAAATTGCACATCCTCAAATACTTTGCCTCCTGTCCAGAAGCAGCATCTGGGGTCTATCAATTATGAAATTTGGATGTTACATTTCCAGTTATGTTCCTGGATTTGTCTGTTTCTCCCTTTAACTCTGTCCATTTTTTGCCTCTCATATTTTGAAGCTTTGTTGTTGGGTACAAAAATTAAAAGACGCTTACTCCTTGGAAGGAAAGTTATGACCAATCTAGATAGCATGTTGAAAAGCAGAGACATTACTTTGCCAACAAAGGTCCGTCTAGTCAAGGCTATGGTTTTTCCAGTGGTCATGTATGGATGTGAGAGTTGGACTGTGAAGAAAGCTGAGCACTGAAGAATTGATGCTTTTGGACTGTGGTATTGGAGAAGACTCTTGAGAGTTCCTTGGACTGTAAGGAGATCCAACCAGTCAATTCTAAAGGAGATCAGTCCTGGGTGTTCTTTGGAAGGAATGATGCTAAAGCTGAAACTGCAGTACTTTGGCCACCTCATGCGAAGAGTTGACTCATTGGAAAAGACTCTGATGCTGGGAGGGATTGGGGGCAGGAGGAGAAGGGGATGACAGAGGATGAGATGGCTGGATGGCATCACTGACTCGATGGACGTGAGTCTGAGTGAACTCCGGGAGTTGGTGATGGACAGGGAGGCCTGGCGTGCTGCAATTCATGGGATCGCAAAGAGTCAGACACGACTGAGTGACTGAATGAACTGAACTGACACACACATTTAAGATTGTTCTGTTTCTTGGCAGATTGACCCTTTTATCGTTACAAAATGTCCCTCTTTATCTTTGGTGATACCTTGTTTTGAAATCTAGTTTGATATTCACACGGCCATTCCTGTGCTCTTATATTTTCTGTTTTGTTTTATTTTGTCTTTAGTTTTTAATTGGAGGATAATTGATTTACAGTGTTGTGTTGGTTTCTGCTGTACAATGTGAACCAACCGTAAGTATATGTATCCCCCTGTCTGTTTTCTGTTGAATTTTTTAGTTTTTGAGGAACCTCCTTACTGTTTCCATAGTGGCTGCACCAGTTTTCATTCTCACCCACAGAGTATACACATAATTTTAAGGGGGTTGTTTTCCAGATCCTCAAAGCCTATTTATCCTTTTTCCTGAGATGGATCTGCCCAAGAACAAATGGCTTTGTCTAGTTTTCACAGATTCTCTTTCTCCACTCCACCTTTCACGATTGCTCTTTTTTCCTGCTTTAAAACAAAACAGCAGACCTCCCAACCTCCTGTATCTTACTGTGGTGCAAAGGAAAGAGATACATGCACCCCTATGCTCAAATATTTTTCACTTAATGTCTGTTTGCTTGGGAATTGACAAAGAATGCATTTCTTTTGAGAAGAGTCTCTGAGATGCTGGAAAACTGGACATTGGGCAGAAATGCTGGAGGCTGAGCTCCTTTATGGCCATCTCCTGAGCTTCATCACTCTACCAACCTCTCTACTGTAGAGCTGGAGTTCAGAGAGAGACGGTATTATGGGATGCACATTAACATGTTCATTGGAGAACTTCCCTGGTGATGCTGAGGGTAAGAATCTGCCTGCCAATGCGGGGGACACAGGTTCGATCCCTGATCTGGGAGGATTCCACATTCCACAGAGCAACTAAGCCAGGGACCACAACGACTGAGCCCATGCTATACAGCCTGAGAGCCACCACTACTAAAACCCATGCATCTAGAGCCTGTGCTCCACAACAGGAGAAGCCATCGCAGTGCGAAGCCCGAGCACGGTCATGAAGCGTAGCCTCTGCTCAGCACAGCTAGAGAGAGCCCGTGCAGCAGTGAAGATACAGCGCAACCAAAAATACATACATTAATTAATTAATTTAAAACATGTTCCTTGGAATTGCAAAAGGAATAAGACTTCTTTTTTAACAGAAGGTAAGCTTGATTTGCTAGCTGGTTTGACATTGAAGCCTATGCCAATGAGGATAGTTGGCAGTTGTTTTTTTTTTTTTTTTTCCATGAATAAAATGGGAGCAAACTTTAGATCAAAAGTTTTGGTCACAAAATGGAAAGCATTCTTTGATAAAATAAAATTTTATTTTTGGTAAATTTGCATGGTAATTAAAAATATTTATATTTCCCCAACCGTTTCTAAGTTCATCAGGACAGGCAACTGCTTTTCAGTGAGAGAAGGACAGTAGCTTTGTCAATAGCTACTTGAGAGGCTATAGTATAAAGCCTGTTTCAGTGACTCCAGAAACTGAGAAGTGAATAAGTCTAAAGATCATGACCAATTCACATGTAGGTCAGTGCTTCCTGAGTCTTTGATTCCAAAACAATTGAAAGAGGACCTGCTAGAATTGGTAAGTGTTATAGATTGACTTATGTTCCCTGTTCCCTTCCTACCACCCACAAAAAATTTACATATGAGTGAAGTCCTAATCCCCAGTACCTCTGAAGTTGGCCTTTTTTGGAGATAAGGTTTTAACAGAGGTAATCAAGTTAATGGGCTTCCCTAGTAGCTCAGACAGTAAAGAATCCACCTGCAATGCGGGAGACCTGGGTTGGGAAGATCCCTGGAGGAGAGCATGGCAACCCACTGCAGTTTTCTTGCTTGGAGAATCCCATGGACAGAGGAGCCTAAGTGGGCTACGGTCCATGGGGTCACAGAGTCAGGCACAACTGAGTGAATAAGCACTAATCAAGTTAATGGGTTTCCAAGGAGACACTAGTGGTAAGGACGCTGCCTGCCACTGCAGGAGATACAAGATTGGGTTTGATCCCTGTGTTGGGAAGATTTCCTGGAGTAGGAAATGGCAACCTGCTACAGTATTCTTACCCGGAAAATTCCATGGGCAGAGGAGCCTGGTGGGCTACAGTCCCTGGGGCCGAAAAGAGTTGGGCATGACTGAGTGACTGAGCACATACACAATTAAGTTAATACGAGGTCACTGGGAGGGGTCTTTGGAGAAGGCAATGGCACCCCACTCCAGTACTCTTGCCTGGAAAATCCCATGAACGGAGGAGCCTGGTAGGCTGCAGTCCATGGGGTCACTAAGAGTCAGACATGACTGAGCGACTTCACTTTCACTTTTCACTTTCACGCATTGGAGAAGGAAATGGAAACCCACTCCAGTGTTCTTGCCTGGAGAATCCCAGGGACGGGGGAGCCTGGTGGGCTGCCGTCTATGGGGTCGCACAGAGTCGGACACGACTGAAGCCACTTGGCAGCAGCAGCAGGAGGGGTCTTAATCCAATTTAACTGGTGTCCTTTAAAAGGGGGAAATTTGGATACAGGCACACAGACAGGGATACCATCAAGTGGAAATAAAGACATAGATGGGATGACTCTTCTACAAGTTAAGGAACCCCGAAGACAGCTGGCCACCCACTAGAAACTATGAAAGAGTCATGGAACAGATCTTCCTTTCAACGTTCAGAAGGAACTAATGTAGCCAACCTCTCAATCCTGCATTTCTAGCTTCCAGAACTGTGAGATAACACATTTCTGTTGTTTAACCTACTCAGTTTGTGGTACTTTGTTAGTGGCAAACTAATGAAGCAACTAATAGATCATTAAAACTACATTTTGATGATATATCACTATTATGGGGCTATTGTTGGTTTTCTTTGGCCAAAATTTTTTGGAAAAAGTGAAAAAACTTAATGACTCTGCTGTAACAAAGTGTTAGTCACTCAGTCATGTCTGACTGCAACCCCATGGACTGTAGCCCGCCAAGCTCCTCTGTCCATGGTATTCTCCAGGCAAGAATTCTGGGGTGGGTTGCCATTCCCTTCTCCAGGGGATCTTCCCAACCCAAGGATCAAACCTGGGTCTCCTGCATGATAGGTGGACTCTTTACCATCTGAGCCACCAGGGAAGCCTGTTGTAACAAAACCAACTATTTATTTGTGGGAACAAAATTTCTCAGTGCTTACACTGTGTGAAAAAACAAAACAAACAGAAAACTAATTGATGCTGAATCCTGTCTCATTCTAACAATAGATCATATTATCCTATGGGTTCATAAACTAATTGGACCCTATTTGTCTCATTAAGAGCTGAATTTCCCCTCCAATTTACTTTTAAATAAAGCTTATTATTTTGAGATGATTATAGATTGACATTGTAATTGTAACAAATAATATAGACAGATCTTATGTATCCTCCACCTATTGGTAACATTTTGTATAACTTTCTAGTACTTTATCACCATAGGTTATTTTTTATGTTTAATAATTATTCTTTAGTAATTTAAACTTTTATAATTTATAATTAATTTTATTTGTAATTTGTTATTTTTGAGTAATTGTGTACTATGTTGCAATGGTGGCATAATCTAAATTTTTAGTACTTAGGAATTTATGGTTCTAGAAATTTAAAACTTCAATTCGTTTGCTTTTGTCGGGGCAGAGAAGTATGATCAATAAAAGTTCTTCAAGCATAAGAACATATCAGAATAAATGTCTATGGAAGAAGTGGGATAGAATTCGTAAGTTTGAGGGGGAAAAAATGATGGAAAATTTCCAAAAGTTAAAGAACTTGTTCTTATATTTTAAAAATGGGTGATTACTGAAATAAAATTGATATATAATTTGTTCTATTAGGAACAAAAAGGGTGATGTAAAGTTTTATTTGAAAATATTTATGGAGAATTCCCTGGCAGTTCAGTGGGTAGGACTCCTGACTTTTACTGCCAAGGGTGAGAGTTCAATCCCTGGTTGAGGAACTAAGATTCCAAAGCCTGCGTGGCCAAAAAAAAAAATAATAATAATAAATAAAAAATAAATATTTATTTACAACACATTGGAAATTATGTACTTTACAAGTATTTATGATGGAAAGTGTTTGCTGTCAAGTTAAAACTGAGTGAAGAGGTATACCATATTCACAGCAGTATTATTCACAATAGCTAAAATGTGGAAGTGACCTAGATGTCCACTGATGGGTGGATGGATAAGCAAAATGTAGCATATACATACAATGGAATATTATGCAACCTTAAACTGGAAGGCAATTTGACATATACTACAGCATGGATAAACCTTGGGGATGTTATGCTAAGTGAAATAAGGCCATCACAAAAAGACAAATATGTAGACTTCCCTGGTGGCTCAGACGGTAAAGCATCTGTCTACAATGTGGGAGACCTGGGTTCGATCCCTGGGTCGGGAAGATCCCCTGGAGAAGGAAATGGCAATCCACTCCAGTACTATTGCCTGGAAAATCCCACGAACAGAGGAGCCTGATAGGCTACAGTCCATGGGGTTGCAGAGAGTCGGACACGACTGAGCGACTTCACTTCACTTCACTTCACTTCACCCTGGTGGCTTAGATGGTAGAGAATCTGCCTGCAGTGCAGGAGACCACAAAGTACCTGGAGCAGTCACAATCAGAGACAGAAAGTAGAATGGTGGTTGTTAGGGGCTGGGGGGAAGGGGAAAGGGGAGTTATTGTTTAAAGGGCACAAAGTTTCAGTTTTGCAAAATGAAAACTTCTGAAGGTGGATGGTGGTGATGGCTGCACAAGAATGTATTTCATACCACACATTGAACTGCACATTTGAAAATGGTTAGGAGGGTAGATATTATGTTCCGTGTAAATTACTACAAATTATTTTTTTCATGAGTGGAGCACATAGTCTTTCATATTTGGGGAGATACAAGAGAAGTAGTCAATCTGATTTCGGTATTGACCATCTGGTGATGTCCATTGTAGAGTCTTCTCTTGTGTTGTTGGAAGAGAGTGTTTGCTATGACCAGTGCCTTCTCTTGGCAAAACTCTATTGCCCTTTGCCTTGCTTCATTCTGTACTCCAAGGCCAAATTTGCCTGTTAGTCCAGGTATTTCTTAACTTCCTACGTTTGCATTCCAGTCTGCTCTAATGAAAAGGATATCTTTTTTGGGTGTTAGTTTTAGAAGGTCTTATAAGTCTTCATAGAATTGTTCACCTTCACCATTCAACTTCAGCTTCTTCAGCTTTAGTGGTCGGGGCATAGACTTGGATTACTGTGATACTGAATGGTTTGCCTTGGAAACAAACAGAGATCATTCTGTCATTTTTGAGACTGCATCCAAATACTGCATTTCGGATTCTTTTGTTGACGATGATGGCTACTCCATTTGTTCTAAGGGATTCTTGCTCACAATAATAAATATAATGGTCATCTGAGTTAAATTTACCCATTCCAATCCATTTTAGTTTGCTGGTTCCTAAAATGTTAATGTTCACTCTTGCCATCTCCTGTTTGACCACTTCCAATTTGCCTTGATTTGTGGACCTAACAGTCCAGGTTCCTATGTAATATTGCTCTTTACAGCATTGGACTTTACTTCCATCACCAGTCACATCCACAACTGGATATTGTTTTTGCTTTGGCTCTGTCTCTTCATTCTTTCTGCAGTTATTTCTCCACTGATCTCCAGTGGCATATGGGCCTCTACCAACCTGGGGCGTTCATCTTTCAGAGTCATATCTTTTTTTGCCTTTTCATACTGTTCATGGGGTTCTCAAGGCAAGAATACTGAAGTGGTTTGCCATTCCCTTCTCCAGTGGACCACGTTTCATCAGAACTCTGCACCATGACCTGTCCATCTTGGCTGGCTGTACACGGCATGGCTCATAGTTTCATTGAGTTAGACAAGACTATGGTCCATGTGATCAGACTGGTTACTTTTCTGTGACTGTGGTTTTCATTCTGTCTGCCCTCTGATGGAGAAGGATAAGAGGCTTATGGAAGATTCCTGATGGGAAAGACTGCCTGATGGGGAAACCGGGTCTTGTTCTGATGGGTGGGGCCATGTTCAGTGAATCTTTAATCCACTAGAATCTTAAACTGAATCTTAAATTAAACTTTAAATTAAAGGTTAACAGAATCTTTAATTCTGTTGATGGGCAGGGCTGTGTTCCCTCTGTTATTTGACCTGAGGCCAAACTATCGTTGGAGGTGATGAAGATAATGGTGACCTCGTTCAAAAGGTCCCGTGCAGGCACTGGTGCACTCAGGGTCCCCAACCCTACAGCAGGCCACTGCTGACCCACGCCTCCTCCAGAGACTCCTGGACACTCAGGGCAGGTCTGGGTCAGTCTCTTGTGGGGCCACTGCTCCTTTCTCCTGGGTCCTGGTGCACACAAGGTTTTGTTTGTGCCCTCCAAGAGTCTGTCTCCCCAGTCCTGTGTAAGTTCTGGTGGCTCTGTGGTGGGGTTCATGATGACCTCCTCCAAGAAGGCTTATGCCATACCCTGGTCTACTGCACCCAGAGCCCCTGCCCCTGCAGCGGTCCACTGCTGACCCGTATCTCTGCAGGAGACACTTAAACACCATTCTGTCTCAGTCTCTGTGCGGTCTCTGGGTCCTGGTGCACACAAGGTTTGTTTCAGCCCTCTGAGCGTCTCAAGTGGGTATGGGGTTTGATTCTAAACATGATAAGTCACTCCAGCACTGCACAGCTGCCACTCTAGTTGGTGATGGATATCCCCAAGAAAAAGACTCTACACATGGACATCACCAGATGGTCAATTCTGAAATCAGATTGTTTATACTTGTTGCAGCCAAAGATGGAGAAGCTCTATACAGTCAGCAAAAACAAGACTGGGAGCTGACTGTGGCTCAGATCATGAACTCCTTATTGCCAAATTCAGACTTAAATTGAAGAAAGGGAAAAGCACTAGACCATTCAGGTGTGACCTAAATCAAATCCCTTACGATTATACAGTGGAAGTGACAAATAGTTTCAAGGAATTAGATCTGATAGACAGAGTGCCTGAAGAACTATGGATGGAGGTTTGTGACTTTGTACAGGAGGCAGTGATCAAGACCATCCCCAAGAAAAAGAAATGCAAAAAGGCAAAATGGTTGTCTGAGGAGGCTTACAAATAGTTGTGAAAAGAAGAGAAGTGAAAGGCAAAGGAGAAAAGGAAAGATATACCCGTTTGAAGGTAGAGTTACAAATAATAGCAAGGAGAGATAAGAAAGACTTCCTCAGTAATCAATGCAAAGCAATAGAGGAAAACATAAGAATGGGAAAGACTAGAGATCTCTTCAAAAAAATTAGAGATACCAAGGGAACATTTCATGCAAAGATGGGCACAATAAAGGACAGAAATGGTATGGACTTAACAGAAGCAGAAGATATTAAGAGGTGGTAAGAATACACAGAAGAGCTATACAAAAAAGATCTTCATGACCCAGATAACCACGATGGTGTGATGACTCACCTAGAGCCAGACATTCTGGGATGTGAAGTCAAGTGGCCTTAGGAAGCATCATTATGAACAAAGCTAGTGGAGGTGATGGAATTCCAGTTGAGCTATTTCAAATCCTAAAAGATGATGCTGTGAAAGTGCTGCACTCAATATGCCAGCAAATTTGGAAAACTCAGCAATGGTCACAGGACTGGAAAAGATCAGTTTTCATTCCAATTCTAAAGAAAGGCAATGCCAAAGAATGTTCAAACTACTGCACAATTGTACTCACACGCTAGTAAAGTAATGCTCAAAATTCTCCAAGCCAGGCTTCAACAGTAGGTGAACTGTGAACTTCCAGATATTCAAGCTGGATTTAGAAAAGGCAGAGGAACCAGAGAACAAATTGCCAACATTCGCTGGATCATTGAAAAAGCAAGAGAGTTCCAGAGAAACATCTATTTCTGCTTTATTGACTATGCCAAAGACTTTGACTGTGTGGATCACAACAAACTGTGGAAAATTCTTCAAGATGGGACTACCAGACCACCTGACCTGCCTCTTGAGAAATCTGTATGCAGGTCAGGAAGCAACAGTTAGAACTGGACATGGAACAACAGACTGGTTCCAAATCAGGAAAGGAGTATGTCACAGATGTATATTGTCACCCTGCTTATTTAACTTCTATGCAGAGTACATCATGAGAAATGCTGGATTGGATGAAGCAAAAGCTAGAATCAAGATTGCTGGGAGAAATATCAATAACCTCAGATATGCAGATGACACCACCCTTATGGCATAAAGCAAAGAACTAAAGAGCCTTTTGATGAAAGTGAAAGAGGAGAGTGAAAACGTTGGCTTAAAACTCAACATTCAGAAAACTAAGATCATGGCATCTGGTCCCATCACTTCATGGCAAATAGATGGGGAAACAGTGGAAACAGTGACAGACTTTATTTTGGGGGGCTCCAAAATCATGGCAGATGGTGAGTGCAGCCATGAAATTAAAAGACACTTGCTCCTTGGAAGGAAAGTTATATCCAACCTAGATAGCATATTAAAAAGCAGAGACATTACTTTGCCAACAAAAGTCTGTCTAGTCAAAGCTACCATTTTTCCAGTAGTCATATATGGATGTGAGAACTGGACTATAAAGAAAGCTGAGTGCCAGAAAATTGATGCTTTTGAACTGTGGTGTTGGAGAAGACTCTTGAGAGTCCCTTGGACTGCAAGGAGATCCAACCAGTCCATCTTAAAGGAAATCAGTCCTGAATATTCATTGGAAGGACTGATGCTGAAGCCGAAACTCGAATACTTTAGCCACCTCACATGAAGAACTGACTCATTTGGAAAGACCCTGATGCTGGGAAAGATTGAAGGCAGGAGGTGAAGGGGACAACAGAGGATGAGATGGCTGGATGGCATCACCGACTCAACGGACATGAGTTTGAGTAGGCTCTGGGAGTTGGTGATGGACAGGGAAGGCTGGCGTGCTGCAGTCCATGGGATCACAAAGAGTTGGACACAACTGAGAGACTGAATTGAACTGAAGAGAAGATTTGATGACATTTGCCGCTGTTTATTTCTCCAGTCCTCTGTGCATGAACCTTTTGGTTGTTTATAGGTTTTGCCATTGTAAACAACATTGCAGGGAACATCCTTCTGCATATACTCCCTAGAGTCCATATACAAGATTTTCTCTAGTGTATCAACCTGGAAAAGGAATGACTTAAGGAAGACACTGGCCTTGAGAGGAATGATGACTTGAAACGTCTCCTTCTGTTACCCCCGTGTGTGTGCTCAGCTGCTCAGTCGTGTCCAACTCTTTGCAGTCCTATGGCTTGTAGCCTGTGAGGCTCCTCTGTCCAGGCAAGAATACTGGAGTAGGGTGCCATTTCCTACTCCATCTTACCCGCATGGCTATTCACAAAGTTCTTTCCAAAGTAATGGTACCTGCTTATACTCACACCAAGCTATGGATGAATTTCTGTTTCCCACATGCTTTCTAATTCTTGGTTTTGCCAGTCTTTTCAATTCAGCCAATATGATAAGGGTGAGTTGGTCTCTTATTGTTGTTTAAATCTGTATCTCCTTAAACATGGTTGAGATTGAGCCTTTTGTCAGATGTTGGCCATTTAACCTCTTTCCCAAGTTTGCTTTCCTGGTCTTTGAGTGTCAACAATGTTTAGGTAACTCCCTCACACGAGGTGCTGTCCCTGCCTTCCAGAACTCACATCACTTAAAATGCTAATGTCATTGGTGCTTAAAGAACCTACTTTCTTTTCAATCAGTTGTTTACTACTAATTTCAACAGTCAAATGAGACTTCAGCTCTTCTGTCTGTTCACAGAATCCAGAGTCCTGCTATATTCACAGTTCAGGCTCTCTGGAAAAAACTTGGTGGGGCAAAATAAACTATTAAAAGGCTCCTTTCTTTCTGTCCTCTCCCCCACTTCCTCCCCCCACCTCCTCCTTTTTCACCTCCTCTTCCTCTTTTTTTTTTTTTTGGTGCGATGATTTGTTGCCTGGAAACAGTTTACCCAAAATAGAAACTTTAAAAAGGCAGTGGAAATTTTTCTTTTTACACAAGAGGGTTAATTCTTTTATTTGGTGCATCCGTGAAGTAAGCTCAGCTCAACCAGTAAGTTTTACATGGTCACATTTTACAAAACATTACTTTGCGGGTGGTCAGCTTCCCGGCAGCTTTCCGGGGAAGGGGTCCAAGTTGTGTTCTTGAGTCACCCGTGTGGTGAGCTGTGGAAGCTGGAGGGCAAAGCAGTGGAAACACTGCAGGAGGGGGAACAACTGTTTCCAGAGCTAACCACCAGAACCAGAGGGCGGGCCCTCCAAAGGCCCCCAGCAGCGCCTGCGGCAAGGAGACCCATTTATCAGAGCCTTCCCAGGGAAGAAGAGGAGGGAGGTGTGGACCTGGATAGAGGCGGAAAAAGGCAGAAAGGGGGGAGCTGGGAAAGGAAAGAAAAGGCGAGGGAAGTTGAAGGCATTCCCCTCCATTCTCTACTGGTCCTCCAGCTTCCGCCGCCCCCGCCACCAAGTCCCCTGCCTTTGTTGGGCTTCAAATGATGGGGTTTAGAGGATTTCTCAGGGTGGTTTGCCCTTCTCAGTTTAGCAGGAAGGAGAGAGATGAGCTGCTCGCTCAGCACCGCAGACACTGGGGTAAAGCGCCCTTCAGGAACGTCCCTGCTTATGTCCAGAGGACGGCGTATGAACTAGGATCTCCCCTGAGCTCCAGTCAGGTTCTTACTGGGAAGGCAGAGCCGGCGCCCCCCGCCCGCCCTCCCCCACGGTTGTGCAGTGGAGAAAAGTACAGAGAGCTGGGGTGTGGGTGGGGTTTGCCGTGGGTGTGGGGACAGACAAGGGAACACGTGATGATACCACGATGAGGGTGCCAGGATGTGGTGGGTGCAGCCCCCGGACAGGGGCACTGGGAGCCCAGCCGCCTGCCGCCCCCAGCCAGGTGGTGTGGGGATTGGGGAGGGCGGTCAGGGCGACCAGAGCCGGCTGTGCCTGCACTCAAATCTTCCTGGAGGCGAAGAAGCAGGCGTGATGGGATTGGAGGGGTGGGTGGGGAGCCAAGCTGCAGGCAGGCAGTGTTGCCAAGGCACTAGGCCGAAACAGCTCTCAGTGTGTCTGGGGAAGCCAGCACCTCGTTGGGCTGTTGAGGCATAGTTGATGCTCGAGAGGAGGCGGGGCCGGTTCACACTCCCTTCTTTTCTTGGTCATTCTGTTCTATACAATTCTCTGGGCCAGACTTGGCAGAGGTCTAAAAGAGCCACACCGATGGATCCAAGGTCAATCGGTGATCTCCCTCCACCGTTTCTCCTAAGAACTCCCTTTCTTTTTTTCTGGAGACGGACAACCCTGATCAGAGGCAGGCCGCACATTTATGTTCTTACTCCAGGAAAACAGTGGCCCCAAACGGGGGTCAAGTCCTGACCTTCTGCGGCTGCACGCATAGAGCACAGAGCCCAGCGCGCAGCACTGGGGTAGAAACTGGGGCGCTGTGGTGGGTGGGCAGGACCATGCGGTCGGAAAGATGAAGAAGCGCCTGAGGGGCCCTGGGTGGGCCCGAGGTGGGGGCAGGAGAAAGGAAGGATCTAGAATCTGGACCTGGAAGTGAGCTCAGAGAAGAGACCATCCAACACGTTTTTATGTTATAGAGGAAGAAAATCGGAGGCTCAGGGAGGGTGAGCAATTTAATTCAGGAGGCAGTGACTGAGCCGGAACCAAGTAATCCATGACGCTGCCTACCAAGCCCGAGCATTGCTCTCTCAAGATAAAGTCTAATGCCCCGCTCTGTCCTGCAGGGGGCGGCGTTGCTCTAGTTTGGTCCCGGTTGAGAGGTGGGGAGGGGAAAGGAGGGAACTTACTCCTTGGAAGAAAAGCTATGACAAACATAAGTTCAGTCGCTCAGTCGTGTCCGACTCTTTGCGACCCCATGAACTGCAGCATGCCAGCCCTCCCTGTCCATCACCAACTGCCAGAGTTCACCCAACCTCACGTCCATCTAGTCAGTGATGCCATCCGGCCATCTCATCCTCTGTAGACAGCGTATTAAAAGGCAGAGACATTACTTTGCCTATGAAGGTCCGTTTAGTAAAAGCTATGGTTATTTCAGTCGTCATTTACGGATGTTGAGAGTTGGACCATAAACAAGGCTGAGTGCCAAAGAATTGATGCTTTTGAACTACGGTGTTGGAGAAGACTCTTGAGAGTCCTTTGGACTGCAGGGAGATCAAAACAGTCAATTCTAAAAGAAATCAACCCTGAATATTCACTGGAAGAGATGCTGAAGCTGAAACTCCAGTACTTTGGCCACTTGATGTAAAGAGCTAACTCACTGGAAAAGACCCTGATGCTGGGAAAGACTGAAGGCAGGAGGAGAAGGGGGCAACAGTGGATGAGATTATTGCATGGCATCACTGACTCAGTGCACATGAGTTTGAGCAAACTCTGGGAGATGTTGAAGAACAGGGAAGGCTGGCATGCTGCAGTCCATGAGGTCACAAAGAGTCGGACATGACTGAGCAACTGAACAACAACAACAAAGGAGGGAAGAATTGTGAATTTAGTTCGTGCTTGCCCACCTGCAAAACTGAAGCTGGTTCATGTTGCCTCCCAGCCAGCTGGGGACCAGCCATCTTCAACGCCTCCACCCCGCTGTCCCCTGTCAGTGATTTTGGACCTCGCCTTTCTCAGGATTCCCACCCCAACTCCCAGGAGTCCTATTACTGCTGCTGCTGCTAAGTCGCTTTAGTTGTGTCCGACCCTGTGTGACCCCGTAGACGGCAGCCCACCAGGCCCCCATGTCCCTGGGATTCTCCAGGCAAGAACACTGGAGTGGGTTGCCATGTCCTTCTCCAATGCATGAAAGTGAAAAGTGAAAGTGAAGTCGCTCAGTCGTGTCCGACTCTTAGCGACCCCATGGACTGCAGCCTACCAGGCTCCTCCATCCAGGGGATTTTCCAGGGAAGAGTACTGGAATAGGGTGCCATTGCCTTCTCCTATTACAGGCCCCTAGAATTCCTCTTTTCTTCTTCCCTTGGGGGATGGGGTGGAGTGGGATGGAGGGTAAGACTTGCATTTAACTGGGGATCAAAAGAGTGGTTAAAGATGGAATTTCTGGCTCCAGATAGAGGGGGGCCAGAATATGCTTCCTGTAGACTCCTAACCTCCCCATTCCCTCAATATCTACCAGTAAGTCCCTGTCCTTAGAAATAAAATGTTGATGCTTTAAGGGTGGAATGAACGCATGCATGCCTGCTAAGTCGCTTCAGTTGTATCCTACTCTTTGTGACCCTCTGGAGTGTAGCCCGCCAGGCTCCCCTGTCCATGGGATTCTCCAGGCAAGAACACTGGACTGGGCTGCCATGCCCTTTTCCATTAAGGATGGAAGTTCAGTTCAGTTCAGTTCAGTTGCTCAGTCATGTCTGACTCTTTGTGAGCCCATGAATCGCAGCCTGCCAGGCCTCCCTGTCCATCACCAACTCCCGGAGTTCACTCAGACTCACATCCATCGAGTCAGTGATGCCATCCACCCATCTCATCCTCTGTTGTCCCCTTCTCCTCCTGCCCCCAATCCCTCCCAGCATCAGAGTCTTTTCCAATGAGTCAACTCTTCGCATGAGGTGGCCAAAGTATTGGAAGGAGTCCTCAAATTGAGAACTTCTTTCTTCTCTGTGCTAGGCTGCAAGTTCTGCCAACTCTACTTCCCCCACTTGTCAAAAATGAAAAGGGACGTGACGGGAGATCCTAGGTCATGCCCAGCTCCGGGGGCTCCGCCCAGGACTGACCTGACCTCTCTCTGATGTACCTCTGGCGCAGACAGTGGGACCAAGGAGCAGAGGGGATGTGGATGGGGTACTCTCAACTGCTCACCCGGACCTGCATCCCCGAGTGGGGGTGGGGATCGGGCCGAGGGGAAGGAAGGAGGGAGGCACGGGCAGGAAGCCAATGGGGCAGGAGGCTCGGGATGTCCTGGGGACAGGTGGAGCTCCGGTCCCTGGTCGCTGGCGCCCGTGGGACGCCGAGGTCGCCATGCAAGGAAAGATCTAGGCAGCGCTGGGCTCGGGCTGGTCCGGGAGAAGGGAAAGGCTCAGAGCGCTAGGTGGGAGGTTACAGGGGCCAGGGCTTCTCTGAGGTTCCTTGGCCTGGTTCACCGATTTCCTTCCGGCTTTTGGCTTTAGTTTACATGGAAGGCCCAGCCCCGCGCTGGTCTGGGCGGAGCTCAGAACCAGAGCCCCTCGGTCAAATCATGTCCGGCTGTCAGGAACTAGCAAGTACCTAGGCCCGGCCTGTTTCTTCTGGTGATGTCAGTCTCCTTTTCTGGTTCCTTACATGAACCCTGAGCTGATTAGATACAGAAATGGAGTAGGGGTCGGGGTCGGGTTCGGGTGGGTGCACCGGGTGCCTCCCCACCCCACCCCCGCCCCCCTGCACTGACCTTGTGGCTCTAGCACACCCCTAAATACTCTCTGCCTCAGATGGATGCCATCAATATTTAACCCCAAAAAGGTTTGCCTGTTTTTCTAGGTTAAAACATCTTTGGGGGAGGGGGAGGAATACAAAAGAAAAAGTAATTGCTCATAGTGCCAGTATGGAACTATGTGTTTGTTGAGTCGCTCAGTCGCGTCGAACTCTTTGCGGCCCCCTGGGCTGTAGCCCACCAGACTTCGCTGTCCATGGAATGCTCCAGGCAAGAATACTGGAGTGGGTTGCCATTCTCTTCTCCAGGAGATCTTCCCGATCTAGGGATCAAACCCTGGTCTCCTTCACTGCAGGTAGATTCTTTACCATCTGAGCCACCAGACAAGCCATCTGTCTTAACATTTTGGTGTATTTATTTGTGGTCTTTCATTTGAATCCTATATTTATACATTAAAATTTTTTCCCATTATTGTCATATTTTCTATTTTATTGTAAAAGGGATGCTGTTTACAATTCTTTTACCATACACAGTTCTCTTCTAACATGTTCTTTATGAGTCTCACCTGATCTCTGCATAATATTCTGCTCATGTTTTGCCCAATCAGTCCCCAGTTAGTAGGGCATTTAGGTTGGGTTCATTATGATACAGTGGTTTCCAAATAGTGTGTAATTAAAATTAAAATTTTTGTTTTTTAATCATCCTGAATGTTTGTTGAAAATGTTATAGTTTTTTTAAGTTTGTAGATTTTTTTTTTCCCATTTGCTTTTCATTTTATTATCTGGTGATCTGAAGATGTGGCTTGTATTTACGCTTTTGGAATTTATTGTGCTTTTGATTGATGGTTGATTTAAAAAATAGGCATAGTTCTGACTGACTGAATACAAAACTATATTAGATGAAGGTTAGTAAATATATATTATCCATATTTGCTATGTTCTTGATTTTAATCTACTTGATTTGTTAATTTCTGAAAGAACTGTAAATTTTCAAAATATGTTTATGAATTTACCATTTCCTGTTTATGTGTCTAACAGATTCTGCCTTACATATTAATTAACTAATTTAAATTTTTTCTGTTCAAGCTTTATTGAGATATGATTGACATATAACATTGTGTAAGTTTAAGATGTAAACAATATGACGGTTTGATATACATATATATTTCAAAATCACCACAATTTATCACTTCATATAGTTACATTTCTTTCTGTGTGTGGGTTGAGAACATTTAAGATTTACTCTCTTAGCTGCTTTCAAACATCCAAGATAGTACTGTGAAGTATAGTCACCAGGCTGTACAGTATTTCCCCAGAACTTATTCATCTTATAGCTATAAGTTTATACCCTTTGACCATTTTATTTTCTTATTTTAAAGTAATATTCTTGGTGTAAAAACCACATGGTTCTTGAGCTGATAAAGAAATATAATAGTGGTATATGTATCTTTTTATACATTTTGAGTTATTTTTCTTGGTCTGAATTTTCAGAAGGAAATGGCCTTGAAAGCCAAACTGGCCTCTTAAGGATTTGACAAATGCACACTCTTGGCTGCACATGGTCAGCAAAAGTTATAAAAAGAACACAAACAAATAAGACAGTAAGAATTGCAGATGCTTTAAAAATTTTGCTTTGATTTTTATTGAGGTTGACCTTTTTTTTTTTTTCTGTAGGTCTAATCAGTTCAGTTTTCTTTTTTTGTGACTGGATGGTCTGTTCTTGCCCTTTTATGCTTCTTTTTTTCCTAACTTTTCATTTGTGGAGGTTAGTCTCTTTCAGCTCTTACATTCTAAGAATTACGTTTAGTAGTAGTAAGTGTGCAATTGCTCAGTCATGTCCGACTCTGAGGCTTCATGGACTGTAGCCTGCCAAGCTCCTCTGCCCAGAGGATTTCCCAGGCAAGAATACTGTAGTGGGTTACCATTTTTTCTCCAGGAGATTTTTCTAACCCAGAGATCTAACACCTGAGTCTCCTGCATTGGTGGGTGGTTCTTTGCCACTATTGCCACCTGAGAAGCCCAGGAATCATGTTTATTCTGCCATAAAACACCTTTTTGAAAAATAAAAATCCATCCCTTCAAACCTGATACCCTGAATCCACCCTGACTGCCTCTCTCCTTGCTGCCCTCGCACCTGAGCAAGTATTTCAGGGTGGCACACAAAGCATGTAGCAGTTCTGTGGGGCCCAGAGCTTATACAATTGTAGGAGAGACTTCTTTAATTCATACTTAGAACACTGAGGGGACTTCCCCAGTGGCTCAGTGGTAAAGAATCCACCTGCAGTGCAGGAACCACAGGAGACCTGGGTTCGATCCCTGGGTTGGTAAGATCCCCTGGAGGAGGGCACGGTAACCCACTGCAGTATTCTTGCCTGGAGAATCCCATGGACAGAGGAGCCTGGCGGGCTACAGTCCAGTAGATCACAGAGTCGGGCACTACTGAAGCGACTTAGTATGCACACAGGACAGTGAGATTTTAGGACTGGTTGAGCTGAAATACAGGGAAAAGTGAAGTCCAATGAGATTACATGATTTTCCTGGAATTGACCGATTCCTGTTCTAATGGCCCTCAGATAAAGGGAGTGTTGTTGGGGAAGTGGGGTAAGGTGTGAGGAGCTGAAGTCCCTTTTTTTTTTCATGACTAAGAAAGAGGAGGAATGGCCCGGGTTGTCAGACACTAGTTCCATCGATTTACAGTCTTCAGCATCCCTTTAATGTCTATGTGCTCAGTAGAGATGACCCTGCTTTCATTTCTCTGTTAGTGATTTGTGTCTGCTCTTCTTTTTTCTTGGTTAGCCTGGTTAGAGATTTATCAATTTTATTGATCTTTTCTAAGAACCGGCTTTTAGTTTCCTTGATTTTCTCTATTATTTCTGTTTTTAATTTCATTGATTTGTACTCTAGTTTTATTTCTTTTCTTCTGCTTGCTCTAGGCTTAAATTGTTCTTCTTTCTCTTATTTCCTAAGGTGAAAGCTTAGACTTTTTATTTTAGATCTTCCTTCCTTTTTAATATATGCATTTAATGTTATAAATTTGCCTCTAAGCACTGCCTTTGCTGCATCTCACACATTTTGATAAATTGTGTTTTCATTTTCATTTAGTTCAAAATATTCTTAAATTTCTGGGGACTTCCCTGGTGGTCCAGTGGTTAAGAATTCGCCTTCAGTCAGAGGACATGAATTTGATCCCTGGTCAGGGAACTGAGATCCCACATGTCATGGGGCAATTAAGCCCAAGCCGCAACACTAGAGAAGCTTGCTTGCTGCAAGGAAGAGCTGGTACCCAACAACAAAGACCCAGTGCAGCCAGGGGAAAAAAAAAGAAGCAGAATATTCTTAATTTCTATTGAGACTTATTCTTTGACTCATGTGATATTTAGATGTATGTTGTTTAATCACCAAATAGAATATATTATTCAGGTATCTTTCTGTTATTGATGCTAGTTTAATTTCACTGTCTTCTAAGAACATACTTTGCATGGTTTCTATTCTTTTAATTTTGTAAAGGTATGTGTTATAGCCTAGAGTCAGGTCTGCTTTGGTGTGTATTCCATATGAGCTTGGGAAGAATGTGTATTCTGCTGTTGTTTGATGGAGTATTCTATAAATGTCAATTAAATCGATTTCTTTGATAGTGCTGTGCAAGTCAGTTAACTCATGATGGTTTTCTGCCTGCTAGCTCTACCAGTTACTTAGAGAAGGGCATTGAAATATCCGACTATAGGGACTTCCTTGGTGGTCCAGTGGTTAAGATTCCAAGCTTCCAAGGCTGGGGATATGGGTTGGATCCTTGGTCTGGGATCAAAGATCCCACATGCTAAGTGGCTGTTAAGTCACTTAGTCGTGTACGACTCTGTGTGACCCCATAGACGGAAGCCCACCAGGCTCCCCCGTCCCTAGGATTCTCCAGGCAAGAACACTGGAGTGGGTTGCCATTTCCTTCTCCAACGCATGAAAGTGAAAAGTGAAATTGAAGCTGCTCAGTCGTGTCTGACTCTTAGCAATCCCATGGACTGCAGCCTACCAGGCTCCTCCACCGTGGGATTTTCCAGGCAAGAGTACTGGAGTGGGTTGCCATTGCCTTCTCCAACGCATGAAAGTGAAAAGTGAAATTGAAGCTGCTCAGTTGTGTCTGACTCTTAGCAACCCCATGGACTGCAGCCTGCCAGGCTCCTCCACTGTGGGATTTTCCAGGCAAGAGTACTGGAGTGGGGTGCCATTGCTAAGTGGAGAGGTCAATTAAAAAAAAAAATCCAACTGTAATTGTGGATTTGTCAGTTCCTCCTTGTGCCCGCTCAGTTTTTATCTCAAATATTTAGATGCTCTGTTGTTAGGTACATTCGTGTTAAGGACTGTTGAGTCTTCTTGGAGAATTGACCCCTTTAATAATATGTAATGACCCTTTTCAACCCTGTTAATTTTCTTTGTTCTGAGGTCTGTTGTGTCTGACTGCAGCTTTCATTCGATTAGTGTTAGCATGCTAAAGCTTTTCCATCCCTTTACAACTCATCTGAGTCTTTTCATTTCAAGTAGGTTTCTTGTAGACACCATATGGCTGAGTCTTGTATTTTTATGCTCTGATGATCTCTAGGCAGTTTTGGAGGAAGGAATGGGGATGAAGTCAATACTAATATTTATTTCTTGAAATAAAAAAACTGAAACAAACTGGAAAAACGTTAAACTTTCTAAATCTAACAGGGGTCTCTGTGTATTTATTATATGACTTTCAGTACTTTTATTTGACATGTTATACAATTTAAGACAACATTTTAAAAACTCCATCCTCTTTAGATATGTAATAGAATAATTACATGTAATAAGTACCTTCTGTGTCCTATGAACTGCTTGAAGTACTGGAAATTCTAAGGTTAATGAAGCAGCTGTTTCCTGGCCTTGAGTGGGCGTAGGATTTAGAATATTCAAAAACAGCCAGGGAAATCATATATCTGATAAGAGGTTAATATCCAACATATGTGGGCTTCCCAGGTGGCTCAGTGGGTAAAGAATCTGCCTTCAGTGCAGGAGATACAGTAGATGAGAGTTTGATCCCTGGGTCAGGAAGATCCCCTGGAGGAGGACAAGGCAACCCACTCCAGTATTCTTGCCTGGGAAATCCCATGGACAGAGGAGCCTGGTGGGCTACAGTCCATAAGGTTGTAAAGAGTTAGACACAGCTGAAGTGACTGAGCACGCATACATCCAACATATTTAAAGCATTCATACAACTCAATAGCAAAAAAATCGAACAACCCTATTAAAGAATACGCAGAGGAACACTGAATAGACAGGTTTCCAAAGACATACAAACGGCTCATAGGTGTATGAAAAGGTGCTCAGTGCTACTATGTCAGGGAAACGCAAGTCAAAACCGCTCTGAGATTTCACCTTGCTTCTGTCAGAATGCTATTATCAAAAAGACAGGAAAAAAAAAAAAAAAGACAGGAGATAGCAAGTGTTGCTGAGGATGTTTAGAGAAAAAGGAACCCTTGTACACTGTTGGTGGGACTGTAAATTGGTGCAGCTACTATGGAAAATAGTATGATGGTTCCTTAAAGAATTAAAAATAGAACTACAATAAGATCCAGCAATTCCACTTCCGAGTATTTATCCAAAGAAAATGAAACCACTATCTTGAAAAGTTATTGGTATCCCCATGTTCATTAAGCATTATTAAAGTAGTCAAGATATGGAAACAACTGAAGTATCCTTAAATGAATGGATGGTTAAAGAAAATGTGGTATATATAAACAATGGAATAGTATTCAGCCACAGAAAACAAAGAAATCCTGCTATTTGCAACAACATGGATGGGCCTTGAGGGCATTAACAAAATGCAGTAAGTCAGAGAAAGCTAAATACTGTATGATCTCACTTATTTGTAGAATCTAAAAACACTGAACAAAGCAAAGCAAAGATTAGCAATTACGAGAGGTGGGTAGTGGGGAAAATGGATGAAGGGGATCAAAAAGTATGAACGTTCTGATGGAAGGATAAACAAATTCCAAGCATGTAGTATACAGCATGGTGACTGTAGTTAACAACACTGTACTGTGTATTTGAAAGTTGTTATGAAAGTACACCTTAAAAGTTCTTATCATATAACTCTGTATGCGAGACAGCAAAAGAGACACAGATGTTTAGAATGGACTTTTGGACTCTGTGGGAGAGGGAGAGGGTGGGATGATTTAGAAGAATGGCATTGAAACGCGTATACTATCATGTAAGAAATGAATCGCCAGTCTATGTTCAATACCGGATACAGGATGCTTGGGGCTGGTGCACGGGGATGATCCAGAGAGACGATATGGGGTGGGAGGTGGGAGGGGGGCTCAGGATGGGGAACTCATGTACATCCGTGGCTGATTCATGTCAATGTATGGCAAAACCAATACAGTATTGTAAAGCAAAATAAAGTAAAAATAAAAATTAAAAGAAAAAATAAAACAAACAAAAAAGTTCTTATCATAGGAAAACTTGTAACTGAGATGAGGAACCTTAACTAGACTTATTCATCATTTCACTATGTGCGTATATCAAAGCATTATATTGTATACTTTAAATGAATACAATAATTTATGTCAATCTTATTTCAATAAAACTGAAGAAAAAATAGCCAGGATCACTTGCCCAGCATCACATGGCAGCCCAGGTCTGCCAGATACCAGCCTCTGTCTTAACAACTGAGCAGTTCTGTCTGGCTCCAGGGCTCCCGCCACTTCCCTTCCAGTCTCACCTCTTTTCCTGAACCAGTCTGTGTAGCTGGACTTCATTAATTTGAAATTTGAGAAGTTGAAGATTCATTAATTTGAGAATTTCTTCTCAAAGAATTCAATTACTGAGACTTTGATCAGGTTACACAGGCTTCTCCCAAGTTTTTCCACCAAACTTACAGCTTTGCATCTCCTCAAAGTCTTAAAGAGCAGCTGGGTTATTTCTGGCACGTGTGTGTAGTAGGTAAAGCATTGGAGTTAGATCCCGGGGGGTTGAATACTAGCACTTCGATTCACTAAATGCTGTGTGATTTCGACCATGTTGGGGAGCCTCTCTGAGCCTCAGTCTCCTCACGTGTTAAAGGGCTCACTAAAAGTGCTGGCACCTGGGGGGACCCAGTGGATGGGAGCTTTATTACCCATCTTCATCTTGTGGTGATGAAGCAGCTGGAGTCTAGGCCTGCCAGGTCTCACTTGAGCTGAAGCGCTCCGGGGTTCCTTCACCCCCGGCCCACTGTGGGACACAGGGTGAGTTGGGGCTCACTGCCTTCGGGCTTGGTAACTGAAAGCTGGAGGACTGTTTTCAAGCCAGTGTGGACCCCCTAAGTGGAACATCTTCCCTCCCAGGGCAAACCACTTCAGAACCCTTGGAAAATCACAGTTTCAGTTTTAGCAAGACCGCGATGCAGTAGGGGAAAGCCCCCACAATAACAAGCCCTCCGAAGTCAGAATCCACATAAGGGGTAGAGTTGCACTTGTTCTCTGCCCCTTGCTTCCTGCACCCTTCCCTTCCCACTGCTAACCCCATCTTGCCTTCATTATTCTTTTGCCTTTTCCAGCTCTGCTTCTCTCTTATTTTGGAGAACTACTGACTGCTCTTAGGTTCTGGGTTGTCCCTCTGCCCTCTGCTTGCATGGGGTGGGGTGGGGTTCTGACCAACAACTTTGGGAAGACTCCCTTGCTATCACCTCGAGCAACTCAGTGTAACCTACTTAGATTACCGCTAGTAAATAATCCTGCCCTAAGGGTTTGCTGATTTTGTTTACAGGCACCAGATACCCTCCTTGGTATGCGGGCAATGCAGCAAATAGAAAAAAGAAAAAAACCTCAGGGTGGGTATCTGGTGCCTGGAAACAAAATTAGCAGATCCTTGGGGCAGGATTATTTGCAAGTGGTAATTTAAGTACAGGTTTCCCTGGTGGCTCAGACAGTAGAAAATCTGACTGCAATGCAAGAGACCAGGGTTCAATCCCTGGGTAGGGAAGATCCCCTGGAGAAGGAAATGGCAACCCACTCCAGTATTCTTGCCTGGAGAATTCCATGGACAGAGAGGTCTGGAGAGCTACAGTCCATGGAGTTACAAAGAGTTGGGCACAACTGGGTGACTAACACACACACACTGCTGCTGCTAAGTCACTTCAGTTGTGTCCAACTCTGTGCGACCCCATAGAAGGCAGAAAATATATATACTGGAGGGTAATTGCTTTACAATATAGTGCTGGTCTCTGCCGTACATCACCGCGAATCAGTCATAATTATATGTGAGTTCCTGCAGTGTTTCTAGCATAAGTTCCATGCTTTAGGTCTATAAACAGAAGAGCAGGAAGGTCTGTGTACTACCAGGAAAGCTGTTCCATCTGGGAAACAGAGTTTTAAAATGCTGCATTCTAAGTCACTATCCTTGAAGAAAGAAATAAATGATAAGATAGACTTAATTGAAATAAAACTTCAGCTCTGCTAAGTTGAGAGAGTGCTAAGACAAGCCACAGACCGGAAGAAGTATTTGCAAAAGATGCTTCTGATAAAAGACTGTGATCCAAATTATACAAAGAACTTTAAAAACTCAACAATATGAAAATAAACAACCTGATTAAAATAAGGGCCACAATCTTAACAGATACCTCACCAACGAATATATGAAGATGGCAATTTAGCCTGAGAAAAGATGCTTCACATTATACATCATCAAGAAAATGCAAATAAAAACAATGAGATACCACCACACACTTATTAAAAAGGCCAAAGTCCAAAATATTAATACTGACAACATCAAATGCTGGTGAGGATGTGGAGCAATTAGTGCGAATGCAACATGGTACAACCACTTTGGAAAGCAGTTTATCAGTTTCTTTCAGAACTAAACATATTTTAATCCTATGACCCAGTAATCATATTCCTTGGGTTTACCCAAAGGAGTTGAGAGCTCATGTCCATACAAAAACCTCACAGAGATGTTTATAGCAGCTTTATTCGTAATTGCCTGATTGGAAGCAATCAGGATACCCTTCCAGCTTCCCTGGTGGCTCAGATGATAAAGAATCTGCCTGTAATTCAGGGGACTCAGGTTCAATCCCTGGGTCAGGAAGATCCCCTGGAGAAGGAAATGGCAACCCACTCCAGTATTCTGGCCTGGAGAATTCCATGGACAGAGGAGTCTGGTGGGCTACAGTCCATGGGGTTGCAAAGAGCCGGACATGACTGAGTGACTAACACAGACAAGATACCCTTCAGTTCAGTCAGGTCAGTTCAGTTGCTTAGTCGTGTCTGACTCTGTGATCTCATAGACAGCAGCACACCAGGCTTCCCTGTCCATCACCAACTCCTGGAGCTTACTCAAACTCGTGTGCATTGAGTCAGTGATGCTATCCAACCATCTCATCCTCTGTCGTCCCCTTCTCCTCCTGCCTTCAGACTTTCCTAGCATCAGGGTCTTTTCAAATGTGTCAGCTCTTTGGATTAGGTGGCCAAAGTACTGGAGTTTCAGCTTCAATATCAGTCCTTCCAATGAATATTCACGACTGATTTTCTTTAGGATGGACTGGTTGGGTCTCCTTGCAGTCCAAGGGACTCTCAAGAGTCTTCTCCAACACCACAGTTCAAAAGCATCAGTTCTTCGGCATTCAGCTTTCTTTAGAGTCCAGCTATCACATCCATACCCTTTAGTAGGTGAATGGATAAATAAATTGTACATCTATAAAATGGAATAGTATTGAGTACTACAAAGAAAAAAATATCGCTAAAAAGAAATGAACTATCAAGACATAGGAAACAAATGCATATTACTAAGTAAAAGAGTCAGTATGAGAAGGTTCCAACTATATAACATTTTGGAAAAGACAGAACTATAGAGACAGTAGAAAGACTAGTGGTTGGCAGGGATTAAGGGAAGGGAGAAAATTAAGGGGAGGGAGAGATAAACAGGAGCACAGAGGATTTCTAGCGTAATGAAATTACTCTACATGACATTATAATGATGGATATATGCCATTACACATTTGTCCAAACCTATAGAATGTACAACACCAAGAATGAATCCTAATGTAAACTATGGACTTTGGATGATAATGTTGTGTCCCTGTAGGTTCATTAACTGTAACAAATACACCACTCTGGTGGGGGATGTTGATAAGAGGAGAGGCTAGTCTTGTGTCGGGGCAGCGAGTATGTGGGAAATCCCTGTACCTTTTCAATTTTGCTGTGAACTTAAAGTTGCTCTAAAAATATAAAGGCTTTGAAAAATGTGGCAGTCTTCTAATACCAAATCATATCGATACTGAAAAAATATTTCCCACCCATAACTCAGCAGAGGGAGAAATGATACCTATTGTGGATGAAAGTGGTGTAGAATTGTTGATGGTCTGAAAAGCAATTGATACCAAGTATTAAAAACTATAAAAATCATTTATACCCATATGCCTAGTAATTCCAATCTGGAAAAATTCTCCAGATTATATATAATCTTAGACTTGGTACAGTAGGATATGAACAGAAATGTTAAAGGTTGAAAACAACTGGAATGTTAAAAAATAGAGGGTCATTAAGTAAACTGTGATAATCTGTTGATACAATTTTAAGCATTAAAATTATGAATCATAATTATAAAATTGTATAAGAATAAGAAATTGCTTATAGTATAAAGACATATATAATAAATAAAATATAAAATATATAAAAATATGTATGTATGTACATATGTATAAATATACATATATACACATATGTATAAAAATATGTACATATGTATAAAAATATACATATGTATAAAAATATATATAAGTATATGTTAAATGAAAGCACACTAAGTATAGAACACAAACTCGTGCATGCTCAGTCATGCCTGACTCTTTGCTACCCCATGGACAAGGGTTCCCCCAGCTCCTCTATCCACGGGATTTTCCAGGCAAGAATACTAGAGTGGGTTGCCATTTCCTTCTCCAGGGGATCTTCCTGACCCAGGCATTGAGCCCATGTTTCTTGTGTCTCCTGCATTAGCAGGCAGATTCTTTACCATTGGGAAGACCACACTCAGCATGATTAAAACTAAAACATGTTTTAAAAGCGTTAGATGAAAATACATCAAGATGCTTCTTCCTCACTCTTTTTTTCTAGTTTCTAGTCTCTGCCATGTATAGTACCACGTATTGTATTACTTTTACAAATGGAGGACTTAAAAATAACTCATTTCCCTTCTTGGGAAGAGATGCTCAGCACAAAGCCACACTCTGCCCTGAAACAGCCTTCAGAACTGGGCTCTGTCTTTTGGGGGCTTAATCACATAGTACATGTGTGGTTTTTGCTCCATGTTGTCTGTGTCATTTATTCATATGTTGTTTCAGAATTTTCCAGTTTAGTATATTTATGTCTTTCCCACAACTATTATAAATTTTAAAAACTGTGGCAAAATGTGTATAACAAAATCTACCACGTTAACTGTTCAGTGTGCAGTTCAGCGGTGGTGAGTACATTCACATTGCAACATTGGCAGCACTGATCTTCAGAACTTTCTCATGTTCCTGTTGAGCCCTAACCTCCCTGAGCTTCTCCAGTGGCTCAAGGGTAATGAATCCACCTGCTAATGCAGGAACCTCGGGTTCGATCCCTGAGTCAGGAAGATGCCCTGGAGAAGAAAATGGCAAGCCACTCCAGTATTTTTGCCTGGGAAATCCCATGGACAGAGGAGCCTGGTGGGCTACCACCCGTAGAGTCACAAAGGAGTTGGACAAGACTTAGCAACTTAACAACAACTAACCTCCCTCCCCTCACCATTCTACTTTCTGTCTCCATGAATTTGACTACTCTAGGAATCTCATATATGTGAATCATGTAATATTTATCATATTCCACAATCATTTTTTAAAAATCCCCAATCGTTTTCAAAGCTCAGACCAAGTCTCTGATTTATTTTCATTTTAAACATATTGCATCTTTGCTCATTTATGTAAATACTGTAGTGCTAGGCAGAGCACTGAGCAAGAGCTCAAGAAACACGTGTAGTCTTTGAGGCTGACAGTGTAGTCGGGCAGAGAGAACAGGAAAAACACAGAGAAAGATAGAATATGAGAAGTACAGTGAGTGTTTGTATTTGGTCGCTCAGTCGTGTCGATTCTTTGACCCCATGGACTGCAGCCCTCCAGGCTCCTCTGTTCATGGGATTTCCCAGGCAAGAATACTGGTGTGGGTTGCCACGCCTTCCTCCAGGATCTTCCTGACCCAAGGAGCGAATGTGCAGCTCCATTTCCTATGTCTCCTGCATGGCAGGCAGATTGTTTATGCGCTGAGCCATGTGGAGACAGTGAATTTTGCTGGGGGAGCTTTATGGAAAACCTAAGTGTCGTAAGATGAGTGGGGGAGGCGTCCCCGAGGATGAGGGGAGGAAAAGAGGAGCCCTGGGGTGTCCAGGCAGAGGGAGGGGAGCACAGAGTGTGAGGAGGAAGCGGCCTTTGTGCAGTGTGTGTATATGTGTGCGTGTGTGTGTGTAGGGGTCCTGGGCGCGATGCCCTGGGGTATTGGGGGAACAGTGGTATATACTAGGTCTGGTGGGAGTTTTCAGGAAGAGGCCCAGATGAGAAGTGCCTTGGGCTTGGCCAAGTGCACAGCCAAGACTAGGAACAAATGCCACTACTTCGTGTGGGGAGTTCACGCTGCCACACGATGTACCTGCACGACCTCCGGGTCCAGGTACCCGGGAGCCCCTTTTCTCAGACACCAAGGCTGAGGCACAGATGAGTGCAGTCTCTCACCCGGCATGGCCTTGAGCCCGGAATCACCACTTTGTTCCATACCTTCATTTACTGCTGAGTGGTTGTGGGTACAGTAACTGATGTAGGGCAAGGAGGCGGTTGTTCTAATTTGTAGGAGTGAAAACAGGCTTAGGGACCAAAAGCCACCTTGCCCAAGGTCGAGCAGCAAGTGAGTGAAGACTGAATGAGTGATCGGATGAAGGATCGAATAAAAAGAGAAAAAAAAATCGTATCCCCTCACCCCTCATTCCCTTATTCCCTCACTCCCCCATTCCCTCCCAGGGTCATGGGGGGTGCTGTTCATCACTCCACAGTGGGGTGGAGTCGACAGAGGGAGGCCTGTGGGGGGAGGTGAGGAGAGGAAGGGAGAGCACTGTCCACCACAGGGGGTGAAAAGAAGATTCTAGATTCTCTTGCTTCTTGCCTACAGTCTCATCTAGACCTTACTTACTGTAAATGCAACGTTATGTTCTGTTTTTCCATTGTGAAAGAAAGTGAAAATGTTAATCACTCAGTTATGTCTGACTCTTTGTGGCCCTAAGGGCTCTAGCCCTCCAGGCTCCTCTCTCCATGGGATTGTTCAGGCAAGAGTACTGGAGTGGGTTGCCATTGCCTTCTCCAGGGTATCTTCCCAACCCAGGGATGGAACCCTGGTTTCCTGCATTGCATGCAGATTCTTTATTGTCTGAGTCACCAGGGAAGCCCATTAGTTATTTGCATGAACACTCTGAGTCTCTTTAAAAAAACTTTATGACAGTTATTGAGTGTTGAATAATTGTCCGCCAAGTAAATGGACCACAATGTATTAAAATGTCCTCTTAGCATCAATTATTTGTGTTGTTTTGATATTTCTGAAACATGTGAACCATGTTATTAACATTAAGTAAAGCTAATAATACCAAGAATAGTCTTTCCTGAGGATTGAGCTCCAATCTCGGTTTCAAAGGTCTGAGTGGTTTCTTTGGGCGCTGTCGGTTTGGACCTTCCAAGGTGCCTAAGGCAACTGTGGGCCTGCCACAGAGGACGGAGCCGGGACAGGGCATCTGTGCTTGTAAGTGAACTTGTTCCTCTTACCAAACAGCTGCTGGAGGGGAAGGGGCCACCCTACATAACGTCCCCACATAAAAGAGACAGGTGTGCAGGTGGGACCCGGGTGGCAGCAACTCCACCTGACTCCCCTCGCTTGTGCATGGGCGGCAATGGCTTGCCTTGAGCATCCCGCGACCCCCCACCGAAGCACTCCCTGGGTCATTCCTTTAAACTCCTCTTGGGAAAAAGTCCAGGCTACAGGGACCTTTGCACATTTTAATCCGACCTCATCTGAAGTGCAGCCGCAGGGTCCCTAACTGTCACAGCAAACCCCAGGCACGCAAAGACAGAGGCTTGTGGCTGGCTTGCGGTCGCTGTGAACAGCCGTGATCACGCTGCAGTCAGAACGTGGTGGGTGCTCTGTCCTAGTGGATGATACCCTGAGGCTCTGGGGGAGACCCTGACCTGGGAGCCTGGGCTCCAGCCTGCTCAGCCTGCTATTTACTGGCTGATGTCCATGGGCCAGACCCCTCTGGGAAGAAACCAACGAAAAATATACAGAAGAAGAAAAGTACTATGACCGATCTTGGTGCTGCCTCTAAGCCTGAGCGCTCAGCAGACCATAACTGAGGCTTGGGAGCTTTCCAGAAAGGACCACCTCCGTTGGGGTCAGCTCACCTCCTGCCCATCCACTGTCACCCTCTACTGCCCTTACTGTGTCAGGCCGAGTGACTCAGCATGTATCTGTCAGCTACCCGCAAAGTCACACCGAGAATAGCCACGACCCTGTCCTCAGGCAGGGGACGCTGCTCGGTCATGAACAGGAGCACGTACCTGCATGGGTGGACATCGCTGGCTGGAGCTCTTGGAGGAAACATCCAAGACAGCTCACCCAAACTCTGATAACTCTGTAGACCCAGCAGGCGGAGGCACTCATGTTTTTAGGTAGATTTTTAGGAAGTCTCATTTATCTTATACTGATGTGCCCTTAAAACCCCAGGAGGAAATGTGGTCTTGTGGGGAGCGGCGGTGCTGGTAGCCTGCGTTGTCTTTTGAGCTCTGCCACTAGCTGTCGGAAGAGTCCATCTGGGCCACAGGAGTGAAGAGGCGGTCACATCTGCCCCCCTGCTTAGCCAGCTCACCACGCTGGTGGTGTGGCAGGGTGATGGAGATATCTCCTCCCAATCAACAAAACAAAGAGTGACTCTAAAATGGTGATTTTCTTGCAAACAATGGAATATTCAGAGAATCTGACATGTGTGGGCTCATCAGTGAAGAGGAAACAAGGGCCACGGATCAACTCATAGTGATACCATTGAAAGTGCTGGGCAAGGGGAATACCAACAGATGTGTTGGGAAAGCAAATGACCCAGGAAGGGTGGCTATACTTCCTTAAGTACAGGTGGGTGCATTGCTTAAGCCCTACCACATGGAAAGAACCCCAACTCACCTTCTCAAACTTCTTTATATGGGTAGCTTACTGGGTCACTGCTGGGTGTGAAGTGTGGCAATTAAAAATATCCACTTCCTGAAATGGAGAGCAGGTTCAAGATTATTCTTTGATGTAATACAGTATCACTTGCATTGCTGTTGGCTTCCTTGTGTGGGCTAGAAAGTGATGGAGTGACAGCTGGCACACTGGGAATCAGCCATGGAGATGGTAACATGGATATAGCTGTGAATTTTGAGGGGTTCTTGAAGCATGAAGGGTCTTCCTTTGAGAAAAAAGGAATTCCACCAGTGGAACTGTTGCAGAAAGGGGGACCCCTTCCAGGGCCCAAAAGGAGGCTCTTCTCTAACACTTGGAAATGAATTGTCCGAAGAGACACATGTGCAGGCAAAGCAAGAGACTTTGTTGGGAAGGGGCACCCCCGGGTTAAGAGCAGCAGGGTAAAGGAACCAGGAGAACTGCTCTGCCACATGGCTCACAGTCTCAGGTTTTACGGTGATGGGATTGGTTTCCTGGTTGTCTCTGGCCAATCATTCTGACTCAGGGTCCTTCCTGGGGGTGCACATATCGCTCAGCCAAGATGAATTCCAGTGAGAAGGATTCTGGGAGGTGGTAGGACATGTGGCATCTCCTTTGACCTTTCTCAAATTCTTCCTGTTCATGGTGGCTTGTTACTTCTGTGTTCCTTATCAGGATCTCCTGTCATAAAATAACTCACAAAAATGGTTACTATGGTGCCTGGTCAGGATGGGCAGTTTCAGTCAGTGTGTTTACCCAGCAGAATTAGTTAAATGTGAGTTGGGCTGCCCAGAGAATGTGAGATCCATGTCACAGAAGATATTTAAATGGGAGGTGGACGAACTCTTGGCAAGGTTGTTGTAAAGGGTGTTCAAGTATTGGGTTGCTGAAAAGATCCGTTTGGCTTTTTCTGTAACACCTTATGGCCAACCCAATATTATTTTGGAAGCTGAATTCTATGGGCTTTCAGTTCCTTTCTCAACATACAGATCTATATCTGAAGGATCAGACTTTACCAGTTGCAAAGATTTTTGAATTTTAGTTGCAGTTTTCTGCTGCTTTAGCCACAAGTAAAGTAGGGAAGGAGCTCACAGCACACCTTCTATGTAGGGATCATGCATGAACTCTGGGACTTTGTATAGTGAGAAGATTGGGTAAGTTTATGCAGGAGCCAAGTTTAACCACTCTTGTACTAGTCTCTATAGGTTGGGGTGGGGGACTGGACATCACACCAGGTGTCCCTGGGTGGTGGTATTTGAGTAATGTCCTTTCTCTGCCATTTACTTTCTAGCCTGGGGACTGGATGGAGCTTGGGCTTAGCGTCCTGCTTATAAAATAGCAAGAATACGTCTGTGCGTAAGGGGTTAGTTGAGACAGTGCAGATAAAACAGTACAGTACCAAGCACATGTATGTGTGTGTGTGTGTGTTTGCACACAGTTGTGTCAAACTCTTTGTGACCCCATGGACTGTAGCCTGCCAGGGTCCTCTGTCCATGGGATTTCCCAGGCAAGAATACTGAAGTGGGTTGCCATTTCTTCCTCCAGGGAATCTTCCCAGCCCAGGGATTGAACCCACGTGTCCTGTGTCTTTTGTACTGGCGGTCACATTCTTTACCACTGAGCCACCTGGGAAGCCCCACCAAGCACGTAAGTGCTTAATAAGTGGAGATAGTGACCGGCAGTTGAGGTCGAATCGAACGTCAGTAAACAATGTGTGAAGACGTGGGTCATCTGGTAACTTTAAACTCTAAGTGAGGTTGGAGACAGGCAACCCTCCTCTGAAAACAAGTAGAAATGTGTATACGAGTGTGGTCAGACCCACAGACAACTTTTAAAAATAGGTCCATAAAGTCCATAACCTTATTGATATGTTGGAAATTTTAAATTTCTTTTGATGATTTTTTTTTTCCTCTCAAAGGAGATTTTTGCAGCTGTGGGGGATGCTGTTTTTGAGCTCAGTTTAAAGGGCTGCCTTTCTGACAGCTCTGGACTCAGAGACATGAAATCTTCAGGGCGGCTGGAGATGGTGAGTCTGTGATGTTTGCAGCCAACGTATAAGTGTGAAATTCTGTATGTTTTAAAAGTATGTTTTAAATAGGTACAGCCTTAAAAAACATTATTTTCTTATTTTTCAAAGTCATGTATCTTTTAAGAGAAAATTTAGGATATAGCAGAGCAAAGAGAAGAGGAAAATTAAAATATTCATACAATTCTATGCCCAGAGACATAACCGCAACCTCTGCTACGTGCCTCTGCTATGGCACTTTCAAGATTCTCTGTCTTAAAAATGGGACCATGTTCTGGATGCCCTGATAATTCTTCATAGCTTTTTAAAAACTTTTTTAAAGCAGTAATTTTTGTCATTATACATTCTCCTCATATATATTTAAAAAATTAAAATTGCTTACTGTTTTGTCTGGCTATAAATGTAATACACAGATAGAAGCAATTCACATGCATAAACAAGAAGGTAAAAACCACCTGTAATCTGCCCCCTCCCCCAACCCCCATAACAATCCGACTGAGCATTTTGGCACATAGTCTTTCTGACTCTCTTTTTAATATGTCTTTTTTATACACAGATAATTCCCCTCTCCTCCAAGATTGGGTTCCTATAACATTGGATATTCCATGAACTTCTTTTTAAATTTGAAAATACACTGGGTACAGACATAGGAAACAAACTTTTGGTTACCAAGGGGAAAAGGGAAGAGAGGGATAGATGTGAAATTTGAGATTAACAGATACAGACTACTATATATAAAATAGATAAACAACAGGACCTACTGTAGAGCACAGGGAACTATATTCAGTATCTTGTAATAACCTATAATGGCAAAGAATCTGAAAAATAATATGTATATACATATAACTGAATCACTTTGCTGTACATGTGAAACATTGTAAATCAACTCTACTTCAATCAAAAATAAAAAACAAGCAAATATATTGTGAGTATCTTTCCAGTTATTAAGCATTCTTGCATAGCATTGTTTTAGGGGCTATCTTTACAGTGTATGGATGTATTCTTTTATTCCACTGGTGGATATTTAGGTTTTTTGCATGTTTACAATATGCTTACAATAGCATGATGCATATCTTCGCTGTTACTAATCCCTATGTATAGCCATAATCACCTTTTCATGATATAATTCATAGAAGTGGAATTGTTGGGTCAAAAAATATAAAGAGCTTATGTCTCCTGATACATGTTAACAAATTGCCCTTCACAGTGGTGGCACCAGTCTGCATGCTGAGCCATGGAATACAACTGGGCTCACGTATCAGCATTCTCATCTATCTAGAATATTATTTTCTGCTATGATCAGGTGAAATGCATTTTAAAAATGAATTTCTATTTTTTGTTTACTTGTTTAAACAACTTCAGTCTATATTAGAAACAAATTTGTCTTTAATTCTTGAAACAGTCACTTATTGAAACCACCTGAAATTTCTTTTGGTGCAAGATGTAAAAGGCTAAAACTTCCTTTTTCCCTAATAGTTACCAATTGTCTCAATACCCTTTATTATAGAGTATTATAGAATCCATTCTCTCCCTGTGTATGTAAAGGCCACTCGTAGCATGTAATCCATGTGTTCTACTGGGGTCTGTTCTTTGAATCACTGTATTTTAATTATTGGGATTAGTAATTGTAAATTGACCAGTATGTGTCTAGTAGCTGTCACTTCCTTCAAGAGGGAGAGGCTCTCACTTCTGAGAAAGAAAACTTTCTGACTCTAAAAAGATGATTGAGTCACATTTTTCTATCTCTGCAAAATTTTCCCTCTGTTGGGACATAAGGATGGGAAAAACAGGCCACCACAGTGAGGAAGCAGGAATTCAGAACATGACCAACCAGTAACAAAGCTTCTGTGAAAGCTTAAGCTCCCCCAGTCCCCAGGGGTGGAGGGTCATCTCACACACATAAAAAAACTAAAGATCAGCCTCAGGGATTCTGACACTTTGAGAAATCAGCTAGATTCAGGGACCCTGATGAGAAATTAAAAACTAAGAGTTTTTAAGTTTTTAAAGAGTTTTTAAGGGTTTTAAGGAGATCATGAAGGACAGGGAAGCCTGGTGTGCTGCAGTCCTTGGGGTAGTAAAGTGTCAGACATCACTTAGTGACTGAACAACAAGAGTTCAGGGAGATGAGGGAAATTTTATTCTCCAGCTTTTAGGAAAAATAAATAACTTTTTAAAAAGAATCAAAGAACCTCGTCTCAGTAAGTCAACAACTTCATTGGACCAATATGCTCAAAATGCATCTTTTTGAATGCAGAAACTCTTGTTCAGCTACTGCTCAAAATGCATCTTTTTGAATGCAGAAACTTGTTCAGCTACTGCAGTAACAAATGTGGAAAAAAGTACAGATGAGTCGAAATTGTACTCAATCATCTCACCATGCTTCTGAGAGACCTGAGTGTTCACACCATGAACCCACAGCCGGAGCATCACAGCCCATGGGGGGTAGGCGAACTGTAATTATAGACAAATTTAGAAGAGAAAATAAGTTTCCTGGAGTGACTGGAAAACTAAAGCTGGAAAGTAAGAGGTGATATCATTTGAGGATGAAGGACACAGACATATCGAGTTTTACCAGCACAGATAAGCCGGCTTAGAGACGCTGAAGGCCAGCTGGGGCTGTGTGACGTTGCCACGGCTCCGTCCCATTGCTGGTTCATCCTTGCTTATGGCTCCCTCCCTGCATATAGCTTTGTAAACTGCCCCAAATCCTTTCGGAAGTTGAGCAGTGCCCAAATAAATAAAAATATTGATTTTTAGGTGCTTTCTGATGTATTGTGAAATTGAATTTTAACAGTCAAGGTAATTAAAATAAAAGAAGGGTTACTTTTGTTTTAATCTTTCATTATTGAAATGAAACTAGTTCTTCAGTGTGTTTAAGCACTTGTGCTTCATGTTGGTGATCAGGCGTCCTTCTATAGCAGTATTTATTGATAGCTCCTCATGCAATCATATATGCTCAGCTATACATCTGTAGAAGGTTTTCTACAGGTGATTATTTGCTTTATAGAAATAGGATCCTTTGGGGTTCTTTGGCCATGGGGCATATGGGATGCTAGTTCCCTGACCAAGGATGGAACCCGTGCCGCCTGCATTGGCAGAGCAGAGTCCTAACCACTGGACCACCAGGGAAGTCCCAGCATCATATTTTAAGTACACTCTGTTTTTGTTTTCTGAGGATCCCTGGTGGTCTTGCCAGATCACTCTTGTAAGTCATTCTTTTGATGACTATGTGATATTTTAGGGTATGGATAGATCACGATTTATTTAGTGATTCCCCACTCATTAGCTTGGGGTTATCTCCACTTTTTATTTTGCCCAAAGAAAGGAAACTGCAATAATCATCTTTATATACTTATTCTAAGGTAATGTACTTTTACTTTATAGAAGTACTGAGTTAGAGTATGTAATTTATATTAGACGTTACTAGGTTGTTGTTTTTGTTCACTCACTAAATTGTGTCGTACTCTTTGCAGCCCCGTGAACTGCAGTATGCCAAGCTTCTCTGTCCTTCACTATCTCTTGGAATTTGCTCAAATTTATGTCCATTGGGTTGGTGATGCCATCCAACCATCTCATCCTCTGTTGCCCCCTTCTCCTCCTGCCCTCAGTCTTTCCCAGCATTAGAGTCTTTTCCAATGACTTAGCTGTTTGCATCAAGTGGCCAAAGTACTGGAGCTTCAGCTTCAGCATCAGTCCTTCCAATGAGTATTCAGGGTTGATTTCCTTTGGGAATGACTGGTTTGATCTCCTTGCAGTCCAAGGGACTCTCAAGTCTTCTCCAGCACCACAATTCAAAAGCATCAGTTCTTTGGCACTCAGCATTCTTTCTGGTCCAACTCTCATGTCTGTACGTAACTACTAGATGTTACTAGATACCGCTAAACTGTTTTCTTGAAGTTTCCAGTGTTTCATGATACAATGGGCAACGCCTCTGAGGTTGTCCACATCCTCTCCAGCAGTGAGTGGTATCCTGCATTTACATTTTCACCCAGTGACTGTTTGTATGTACATGATGGATTTCCATTTTCTCGAAAATGTATTCTTAACCATGACGGAGTCACAACTCATTCTGTGAAGATGAAATTTTGCTGTAGAGGTGATGGCAGGAGATAGAGAACAGTTGGAGTTAACCCTCCTCTCATAAACACACAGATACACGCAAAGGTCTTAGTTTAGTTTGGTTGGATACTAAAGGCAGGGTAGGGAAGCTGTGGGGAGATTTTGTGTTAACATCAGCAGAATCTGACCAGGTTCAAGTATGAGGACAGCTGTCTATTGAAAGGCCTTGTCTGTCAATAATCAGGAATATGTTCCATGGCAAATACACTGACCCACTTTACTTGCCACATACACACAGGAGCACACTCAGTCGTAAATTACATAGATGAAACCCCAATGGCATCATTCTCTTTTCCACAGGTTAGCTCCTTATGCTCTGGCTGAGCTAACAGAGTCCTGGCACAGGAAGATGTGAACAGCCGTTGGAGGAAAGACTGGCTCTTGTTTGAGCTCCAGTGCACTTTTCTTCTTGCTTTCTTCAACCCTCCACATGACTGGGTGGGCCACCAGAGATGGGGTTCTGAGTTTCTGAGTTTGAGTGTGGTCCAGAGAAGGTCTTCCACAAAGTCTGGCTTCTCTTGTGGGAGTCATTTTTCTTCCTATCTCCCGATCTCCCTGGGACCCCCAGGCTTGGCTGAGGCCTGGAGTGTGGTGAGGGGGCAGAGACAGGTATCACAGCACCCCGTTTGCCTGGCCTGTCTCTCCCTTGACAGCAGATCTAACCAAGCCGCCAGCTTTCTGCCCACAGGATGCTGGGGGGCTGCTGGGGGAGGGGATGCTCTGGGGAAGGGGGGCCTCTGCCACCTGCCAACACTTCAAATCTTCCCCTTTTCATTTTACCCCCACCCAACCACAGAGACCTCCACAAATCTACTGTGAGCAGCTGCAAACCCTTCTGTCAGTGGAACACAACTCTTTTATTTTATTTATTTTTAATGTTTATTTATTTACATATTTGGCTGACCCAGGTCTTTAGTTGCAACACATAGAATCTTTTTTTAAACTAATTTGTTTATTATAATTAGAGGCTAATTACTTTATAATATTGTGGTGGTTTTTGCCATACATCGATATGAATCAGCCATGGGTATATGTGTGTTCTCCCCATTCTGAACTCCCTTCCTACCTCCCTCCCCATTCCATCCTTCTGGTTGTCCCAGTGCACTGGCTTTGAGTGCCATTTCATGCATTGAACTTGGACTGATGACCTATTTCACATATGGTAATATACATGTTTCAATGCTATTTTCTCAAATCATCTCACCCTCACCTTCTCCCACAGAGTCCAAAAGTCTGTCTTTATATTTGTGTCTCTTTTTCTGTCTCACATATAGGGTCATCATTACCATCTTTCTAAATTCCATATATATGCATTAATATACTGTATTGGTGTTTTTCTTTCTGATTTACTTCACTCTGTATAATAGGCTCCAGTTTCATTCACCTTATTAGAACTGATTCAAATGCTTTCTTTTTAATAGCTGAGTAATATTCCATTGTGTATATGTACCACAGCTTTCTGCCAACGGACATCTAGGTTGCTTCCATGTCCTAGCTATTGTAAACAGTGCTGCGATGAACATTGGGGTACACGTGTCTCTTTCAATTCTGGTTTCCTCGGTGTGTATGCCCAGCAGTGGGATTGCTGGGTCGTATGGCAGTTCTATTTCCAGTTTTTTAAGGAATCTCCACACTGTTTTCCATAGTGGCTGTACTAGTTTGCATTCCCACCAACAGTGTAAGAGGGCTCCCTTTTCTCCTCACCCTCTCCATCATTTATTGTTTGTAGACTTTTTGATAGCAGCCATTCTGACTGGCATGAGATGGTACCTCAGAGATTTGCATTTCTCTGACAATGAGTGATGTTGAACATCTTTTCATGTGTTTGTTAGCCATCTGTATGTCTTCTTTGGAGAAATGTCTGTTTAGTTCTTTGGCCCATTTTTTGATTGGGTCATTTATTTTTCTGGTATTGAGCTTCATGAGTTGCTTGTATGTTTTTGAGATTAGTTCTTTGTCAGTTGTTTTGTTTGCTGTTATTTTCTCCCATTCTGAGGCTGTCTTTTCACCTTGCTTATAGTTTCCTTCATTGTGCAAAAGCTTTTAAGTTTAATTAGGTCCTACTATTTATTTTTGCTTTTATTTCCATTACTCTGGGAGGTGGGTCATAGAGGATCTTGCTGTGATTTATGTCAGAGAGTGTTCTGCCTATGTTTTCCCCTAGGAGTTTTATAGTTTCTGGTCTTACATTTAGATCTTTAATCCATTTTGAGTTTATTTTTGTATATGGTGCTAGAAAGTGTTCTAGTTTCATTCTGTTATAGGTGGTTGACCAGTTTTCCCAGCACCACTTTTTAAAGAGATTGTCTTTTCTCCATTGTATATTTTTGCCTCCTTTGTCAAAGATAAGGTGTCCATAGGTGTGTGGATTAATCTCTGGGCTTTCTATTTTGTTCCATTGATCTATATTTCTGTCTTTATGCCAGTACCACACTATCTTGATGACTGTAGCTTTGTAGTACGGCCTGAAGTCAGGCAGGTTGATTCCTCCAGTTCCAGTCTTTTTTCTCAAGATTGCTTTGGCTATTCAAGGATTTTTGTGTTTCCATACAAATTGTGAAAGTATTTGTCCTAGTTCTCTGAAAAATACCATTGGTAGCTTGATAGGGATTGCATCAAATCTATAGATTGCTTTGAGGTAGTATACTCATTTTCATTATATTGATTCTTCTGATGCATGAACATGGTATATTTCTCCATCTGTTTGGGCACACAGAATCTTTAGTTGCAGCATGTGGGATCTAGTTTCCTGACCAGGAATAAAACCCAAGCCCTCTGCATTGGGAATGTGGAGCCTTAGCCACTGGACCACCAGAGAAGTCCCAAAACAAAGCTTTTTGTGAGGATGTGAGTCATGCCATAGCCTTGTGTTCCCATCAGCTAGGTGTTTACTGGTGACTTGTTTACTGTCTGCCTAGGGCCAGCTCAAAGGTGAGGGGAGTGATGCCTCAAAGGTACTCTGACGTCACCCAAGTGCTAGCCTTCTTCTTTCTGTCCTGGCCCCCAAAGATGATGTAAGCCCAGGGTTGGTGCCAAGAGTACATTAGGTGCTCAATTAGCATCTAATATGTTGAGTTTGTGTTCTCCAGAGGGTTTGTTGATTGTACTTGCCAGCAAACATTGAGAAAGTGGAGAAGCTGAGTCTTTGCCACCCTGGGATGCCCACAGATGTTGGGTGGGGGATCCAGGAGAAGAGGTGCTGGTGGGGGTTTAGGGGTGGGGGTGGGTGTGTAGAGAGAAAGGGCAGTGCTTCTGGCCCACTGACATCACAGCACTCTGCCTGTGGGCGCCTGAGGCCTCCTAGGTGAGCCTTCTTGTTTGTTTTTTTATTCACTTAGACTCTGGTCCCAGACCTTGGGAATGCTTTGCATCTGGGCAGGTGGCAGTACAGGCCAGAAGGCTCCCACAGTCCTCTGTCCCCTTACTCTAGGAAATGAAGGATTGGCTCCAGCCTAGAACCTCTTTTGTAGAAGACATGAGTCTGGAGGGCTGGTTGGTGACACTCTGGCCACCCTTCATCCCAGCACAGGGCAGACCAGCACACAAAGGTGCTGGAGTTAATATATTTGAAGCCACAGCAAGCAGCCTAAGGAAGAGCATCATGAACTGCACAGAGAGAACTGGGTGATTTCTTCACATAAATGAGGGGCAGGAAGGAAGATGGTCTGCAATCAATAATATATGAACCTTGAGACTGTCATATACAGTGAAGTAAGTCAGAAAGAGTAAAACAAGTATCATTTATTAATGCATATGTATGGAATCTAGAAAAATGTTATAGATGGACCTATTTGCAAAGCAGAGGTAGAGACACAGATGCAGAGAACAAATGTAAGGCTACCGTGGGGAAAGGGGTGAGATAAATTGGGAGATTGGAATTGACATGTATATACTATTGATGGGCTCAGTAGTAAAGAATACACCTGCCAAGCAGGAGATGCAGGTTCAATCCCTGGGTTGGGAAAATCCCCTGGAGAAGGAAATGGCAACCCACTCCAGTATTCTTGCCTGGGAAATCCTATGGACAGAGGAGTCTGGTGGTTTATAGTCCATGGGGTCGCAAATGAGTTGGACAAGACTGAGCATCTAAACCACCACCACCACCGCATTGTTGATACTATGTACAAAATAGATAACTAAGCAGAATCTACTGTATAGCACAAGGAACTCTACTCAGTGCTCTGTAGTGACCTAAATGGGAAGGAAATCCAAAAAGGAGGGGATACATGTGTATGTATAGCTGATTCACTTTGTTGTGCAGCAGAAACTAACATGACGACACTGTAAAGCAACTATACTCCAATGAAAATCAATTAAAAAAATCACATATGAATTGAGATAAACTCTAAGATGGAGTGGTGAGTTGCTAAGTAGTGTACAACTCTTTGTGACTCCTTGGACTGTAGCCTGCCAGGCTCCTCTGTCTATGGGATTCTCCAGGCAAGACTACTGGAGTGAATTGCCATGTCCTCCTCTAGGGGATCTTCCCAACCCAGGAATTGAACCTGTGTCTCCTGCATTGCAGGTGGATTCTTTACCAAATGAGCCACCAGGGAAGTCCTAAGATGAGGACCTGCATGTAAAAGGCAGTCAATTAATGGAAAAAAACAGGACTCTGGAGAGCCAATTAGACCTCGAAGGGACAGAAGTGCCTTTTTCAGCACTTCTGCTTTCGGTTTGATAAGAATCGCATGCGTCACACGTATTTCTGAGAATCCCAGACTCATCAGTATTGGGGCCTATGGTTTCCTTCTGTTGGGGTTGATGCACGGAGCTTTGCAGCAGGAGGACTCCAGGAACCAGTGACTCACAGCCACCAAGGAGTGTTGCTGACACATCTGAGGAGGTTTCCCAAGAAGCAACAGAGGAAATCTCTTTCATCCTCCACACCTGGAAAGGCCCCTAAACACAGGGCTCTTTCTCTCTTTCCCTTTGACTGGGGTAGTAGATTCAGATCAGCTCTGCAGCCCACACTGAGGGGCCGGGGATCACGTTCTGAAAACAAGTTGCTCACTTCCTACAGGTAGAGAGGGTGGGGGTGGGGCTGAGTCAGGGTGTAAGGGAAGGGGATGGGAAAGCCTCCTTTCTCCTTTGAACTTGGCCTCCACTGGGGGAGGGGGCACACCCTTGCTTCCCACTGAGAGGAAGGGAGGGGAGGAAACCAGCATTGCTCCAGACCCTCCTATCTGTGGTCATTCAAGGCCAACAGCAAGATCAAGGAGATACCACTGGAGCCTCCATTTCAAAGGAAAGAACAGGTTCACAGAGGTCAAATAGCCTGTTCAAGGTTATAGAGCTGGTAGAGTAAGACCCTGTTGTCCAGCCACCTCAGTGTGTATCACTGATTTCCATTGTACAGATTTTTAAAAATCATGATTTAATAACAAATCCCTCATTGATGGCTATTTAAACTGATTCCAGTTTTTTAATATTACAATCACCAGAGCCTCTTTTAATAGAAGCTGTTTCTTTTTTCCTTCTCCCCAATTATAAAAGTAATAGGTGATTGTTGTGGGGGAAAAAAAAATTCACAGACCATAGAAATGTACGATCCAGAAATGGAAATTCCCCAGCATAATTGCCATTAACAGTTTGGAGTCGATCTTTCCAGATCTTTTCTTATGCATATAGGAACAAACATGTTCAGTGGTCTCAATATATTATTAGAGAGAAAAAATCAAGCAAAATGATTCTGTGTTCTATGTTTTATATTATACATTATATTTTATAAGATTCCAAGTTTTGGTTTAGAAAGTACATGCAGAGGGACTTCCCTGTGGTCCAGTGGCCCAGTGCAGGGGGCCTGGTTTCCATCCCTGGTCAGAGAGCTAGATCCTACATGTCCCAAATATGAGTTCACATCCTGCAACTAAAAGTTTCCACATGCAGCAACTAATACCTAGCACAACCAACTAAGTAAAAAGAAATAAATTTTTAAAAAAGATAAGACAGAATTTTTTAATAAATAAATAAAAAGTACATGGAATTTTTAATAAATTTTTTTTTAAAGTACATTTTGGAAGAATAAGAAACTTTAAAATACCAATTTTACACATTTCTGCAATGTTCTATACTTAGATTTTTTAAATCTCTCTCTTTTTTTTTTAATACAAGTATAATATACATCTATTTCCATAGCTATATGTGAAAGTTGAGGGCTTCCCACGTGGCTCAGTGGCAAAGAATCCGCTTGCCAATGCAGGAGACGCGGGTTCAATCCCTGAGTCAGGAATATTGCCTGGGGAAGGAAGTGGCAACCCACTCCAGTATCCTTGCCTGGAAAATTCTATGGACAGAGGAGCCTGATGGGCTATAGTCCTTGGGATTGCAAAAGAGTCAGACACGACCTAGTGACTAAGCCACAGCATGAAAGTTGACATCGCATGACTATACAGCTGTATGACTTTTCACAAGCTGAATCCCCCCGGGGACCAGCTCCCATATGGAAAAACAAAACATGTGCACCCCAAACCTCTGCTCCCTTCTCATGATCATCCTTGCACCAAGGGTACCCATATCCTGACTTTTAACTTACATACATTTGCCTGTTTGTTAAAATCTGTGCTTGAATTTTAACAATGACCACGTATTACATTTAAAATGAGAATAATCTGGGACTTTTTAGGCATTCCAGTGGTCAAGGCTCTGTGCATCCACTGCAGGAGACTCAGGTTCGAGTCCTGAACAGGGAATTAAGATCCCACATGCCTCACAGTGAGGCCAAAATAAATAAATAATAAAAAGAGAATAATCCATACAGATGTTAAAATAGATACAGAGGTAGTGGCCATCATTTGATGGCAGCGAATAGGCATCAGTTCTTTTCTTCACAGCTACATGGAGTCCCTGGGACAGCATTTGATCTAACTGGCTCTTTTTAAGGGACATTTGGATTGATTCCAATTTTTGGCTCACAGGCAACACTCTAAGGAACATCCTGATGCATATTTCTATGCCACATCACTTTGGGATGTGTCTCGTTAAGATACACCCTGACGAGTGAAACTGCTAGTCAAAAGACAGCTAAATCAAGAAACATTTTTGGATATTTTGCTGTAGCAACCCTACAGAAAGCAATAAATGCTCTGTTACTTCTTCAAAACAAGAGTCAGATGCTGAGTGCAAACCTCCTCACCGCAGCCCCCCTCACTGGCAGCCAAGTCTGTACACCTGGCTCCCAAGGCAGATGGAGCCCAAGCGGCACCGAAAACAGAGGGTCCCCCTCCCCCACCCAGACCCCCAAACCTCACTTCATGAGAACGTGCAAACAACTAAACACTACCACAAAGACAGCGGCTGGGAGATACAGTTAAATAGCAGAGCTCGTAAAGGGATGAGGCCGTTGAGGCCTGCTCTTAACTTCCTCTGCGGACGGGGTGTGACCTTCAGGGAGGGCAGAGTGCTCATCTGGGCCTTAGTCTCTTATTAAATAGGGCATCTCGGAGCTAAGTGAACCCTGGAGGACTCTGGTCCAGGCTGCCCTGGTGGCTCAGATGGTAAAGAGTCCACCTGCAATGCAGGAGACCCAGGTTCAATTCCTGAGTCGGGAAGATCCCCTGGAGGAGGAGATGGCAACCCACTCCATTATTCTTCCCTGGGAAATTCCATGGACAGAGGAGCCTGGTGGGCTACAGTGTGTGGGGTTGCAAAGAGTCAGAAACAACTGAGCGATTAACACTACACTTCTAAATAGGGCATCTTGGAGCAAAGTAAACCCTGGAGGACTCTGGTCTAGCTTAACCCAGCCCTTTCCGCTGACCCGTCAGCCTCAGAAGACAACCTGTTCTCTTGACCTCACAGTTGGTGGGCAGAAAATGTTTGCTTCTCTTCCGCACTTCCTTCATCTAAGCGTTTCTGACTCCTATCCACCACAACTAGACCTGCCCGGCCCTCCGACTCCACAGGGAGCCTTTCAGATGCCAGAAGATGTTTCACACCAGCCTGAGTCACAGTCACATTCTGTGGCTGCCAGAGGCCTCTGCATGGAGCCTGGTTTGTCATTGTCTTTCTTAAATTACACCTCCCAGGCCAGGGCAGGCCAGGAAATGCGGGTGGGACTCTCTCCTCCTTTGACCTGGGTTGGGTGCTTCTATTAACATGGCCAAAGGTTGAATTCTTTGACCCGATAGCTCTTAAGTTGCTCAGGTGCAGGCTGGGAAACTAAGATAAGATCCAGGGCTCTTACGACTTCTCCATTCCAGCTCAGCATCTTCTCCTCGTAGCTTTGTCCTCTGATGACTGAAGCTGAGAGACAGTAAAATATTAATAGACATGCGGCAGAGACCCCGAGGTCTCTCACCTTCCCCCACCTCTCTCTTTTTATTTTTTGATATGGGTCATTTTTAAAGTCTTTATTTGGTTTGTTACAACGCTGCTTCTGTTCTATGCTTTGGTTGTTTGGCCAGGAGTCATGCAGGATCCCAGCTCCCCAAACTGGGGAGACTGAATCCGTCTCTGGCGTTGGAAGGTGTAGTCCCAACCACTGAACCACCAGGGAAGTCCCTCTCACTTCTTCTTTGGTTCAAGTTCTCCTGCCTCATGGCCAGGCGTACCCAGGGTTTCATGCTCAGTAGAAATGAACAGGTGCTAGTGAAAGCAGTTTGGGGGTTGGACTGGAGCGGGGGTTGGCCCTGGAGGCACCTGCTTCTTGGCTCTAGGTGCCCTGGGTGCTTCCATCCCCTCCAGGTTTTCTCTACAGCTACAAAGAGGACTACAGCATGTTTGGGGGCAAATGAGGGTGCTCTAATGGTAAAGAACTCTCCTGCCAATGCAAGAGACATAAGAGATGTGGGTTCAATTCTGGCTTGGGAAGATGCCCTGGAGGAGGAAATGGCAACTCACTCCAGTATTCTTGCCTAGGGAATCCCATGGACAGAGGAGCCTGGCAGGCTACAGTCCACAGGGTTGCAGAGTAGGACACAACTGCAGCAACTTAGCATGCACACACGAGGAGCTTGATGCAGAATGAAGCCATAGTCATTTTAACCTCGTTAATTGCTTTTTAACTGAGCACAAACATCTTTGCCGCATAGATGAGCTTTTGCGCATTTACATCACAGGAGCCATCTGCATTTTTTTACTCAAGACTTTATTGTTCAACCAAGATATTATCATAAAAGGAACAGCGAGCAAGAAAAGAAATATATAAACCATGGGAGGGCAGAAGTGAAAGTGGAACTTCCTAGTGGGAGATCAAGGGCCCTCTTGTCTCCCAGACCACAAGTTCCTGCCCAAAGGAGGTCCTCAGAAACTGAAGTGACCCTGAGAGCCAGATCAGCCCCTTGGAAGCCTCATTTCCAATCTGGGTCTGCCCTCAGGGGCCACCCTGTGGAAAGGGTTAGCCCCGGAAGACCAAGGGGACGCATCCCATCACCATCCCATGAGAGATTCGGGTCTCAGTGTCATTGCCCTACCTGGGCAAAGAAATGTGGTGGCTGGACGGTCAACACAAAGTTCCCAGCCCAACCCAGGCTGAGTTACAGGAGCCAGAAGTGGTGCACTGGGCGCCATTCTGTACTCAGTCCTCCAGAGTGCCTTGCAAGTAGCAGGAAGTGCCGTGGGGTTCTGAAGCCTTCTCTCTAAGATTGCCAGTGATCATGTAACAAGTAGATCCCATGCAGGAGGCCCATAGAAAGAACTTGCTGTAGTTAAAAACAGGCAGCTTCTGCGGTTTCAGTGACATTTCCATAGCTGAGTGTGTCCATTCTCTCTCATTTTTCTGGATCTCGCTCATCACTGACCAATGTTTTTGTAGCGGGACACCAGAAAACATATTCTCTGGTCACTTGTAAAACCTTAAAACAAAGGGAAACTTGTAAAACCACTTATTTTCAGGCAAATGCTATTGAATTTCCTATAACAGAGATAAATAGCTCCTCAGGATGCAGGGCTCCAGTCCCAGTAAGTAGCCTAGGGCCAAGAGTTTTGTGTTAGAATGTTTTTAAGGCCCATCTTCGTCATTAAAGAAAAATTAAAGATGCCTGGAGAAGGAAATGGCAACCCATTCCAGTATTCTTGCCTGGGAAATCCCATGGACAGAGAAGCCTGGCAGGCTACAGTCCATAGCGTAGCAAAGAGTTGGACATAACTTAACAACTAATGCTAACACTTTCACGCTCAGGATGGATTTTCTAGCTCCAAGTCACCTTTTGAGGAACTGCCTCACTTTGTACTGCTTTTTGTAAACATAAAGACAATTGTTTAAGACACACACACAAAATTTAAATGCTTAAAAAAAATGCAGCCCTAAGAACTCTAGCTTTGAATGGTGTTACCTCTTGAGGTGCCTTCTAAGATAAGCAATTCACCCATGTGCATTAAGGGACCAGAGGAGGATGACCTGCTGACGTGCTGGATGATTTCCTAAAGCCAGTTAGCAGGTGGGGAATGTCTGCCCCAAACTGCAACCTGAATTTGTAACAGCTGCTCTTTGAGTCCCAGGGACTATTTCATCCACACCTGGATCGTGAGAGGAAATCCAGAGGTGGTTTCCAAACTTCTTTTAGCCTCAGACCCTTTTGTTCAACGACATCTTACAGGTTAAGTGTAACTATGGGCAATGGATGAGAGGAGAGCTGTTTGGAATGAAGAGGGTGAAGGGGCTCAGGTCCCACCTAGGGCCACCCCCAGCCCCTTGCTTGCCTGACCTGATCCTCAGCACACCTGGGTTTGCCACAGCATGAGGTCTGGCAAAAGACTCCCCCTAAACTGGCATCAAATCACCAGGGGAACAAATTAAAACAAAGTGGTGGGAGGGAGGCAGAGTCACAGGCAGTACCCTGACGGGGAGACATTTTCCATAAAAGGTCACCACAAGGAAGATACGAAGGAAACACACCGGAGGTCTAGGGTGAGACAAAAACTCTTAAGTTACTGTCTCCTAAATGTGGGGGTGTTTCTAAATCTAGCACATGAAGTAAAAATTGCAGACCATCAAAATGATCATCGAAGGACTTCCCTGGTAGTCCAGTGGTTAAGAATCTGCCTGCTAATACAGGGGACATGGGTTCGATCCCTGGTCCTGGAAGAGTCAGCTGCGAGGCAACTGAGCCTGTGCACCACAACTACTGAGCTCACACTCCAGAGCCCAGGAGCCCCACCTGCTGAAGCCGACGTGCCCAGAGCTTGTGCTCTGAAGCTAGAGAAGCCACCACAATGAGAAGCCTGCACACCACAACTAGAGAAAGTCTGCTGACAGCAATAAAGACCCAGTACAGCCAAAAAAAAAAAAAAAAAAATCATCAAAAAAATATGAAATGTAGCAGGCATGTATAAGCAACTGTATAATACAACATGTATAAATATACACAAATACAATGTATATGATAATGTAGAACATATAGTATAGTGAGTATATTTGAAAATTTATAATTTCAGAATATTTAAAAGTACATTGTGGTCTTCCCTGGTGGCTCAGTGGTTAAGAATTTGCCTCCCAATGCAGGAGACACAGGTTCAATCCCTGATCCAGGAAGATCCCTCTTGCCTCAGGGCGACTAAGCCCAGTGTGCCATAACTACTGAGCCTGTACTCTGGAGCCCAGGAGCTGCAACTACTGAAGGTCGAGAACCCTAGAGCCTGTGCTCCGTGAGAGAAGCCACTGCAATGAGAAGCCCTTGCACCACAGCTAGAGAGTAGCCCCTGCTCACCTAACCTGGAAAAAACCCTGTGTAGCAATGAAGACCCAGCATAGCCAAAAATAAGTAAATAAATAAAAATAAGCATTTAAAAACTACTCTGTATGTTGCACACCTGAAACTACTATAATATTGTATGTCATTTATAATCAACAAGAAAACATTTTGTGTCTTGGTTGTTGGGCTTGTAAAATTGTCTTTTGTAAGTAGCATGAGCTGGTGCTTGGACTCCAAGAATACAGGAGCCGAGCACTTGGAAGGTGTTTCCCCAGTAAGTCCTTACAATAGCCACGTGGTTGTTACTGCTGTCCCATTTTATAGATGAGGGATCAGAGGCTCAGAGAGGTGAAGTGACTCGCCTTGACAGTCACAAGCATGGTGAGTAGCAGACAGAATTCAAACCAAGATCTGCTTGAATGGAGCCAGAGCTCTTGATCCTCAAACTAGGCGCAGGAACTTTCTTTTTTTTTCAAACACCTCTACATAGAGGGGAATGTAATTAATGAGATAGGTAAATGTGAAACTATCTCTGTTTTGAGGCAGAAAAATCAGTCCAAGGGCACTGCCCATGTCCAAATAGTGGTCCAGAAGCCCTTCAGTATGGAAGCAGCAAGCAGCCTTGGCTTCTGCTGGAGCTTACACAGTTCAGTGGGCCTAAAGAGCAAGCTTGTTGCCCCTGTGTCTGTGTGACTCAGCGCCCCCGGTGGATTTGCTGACTTCTGGGACCCAGGTGGGGTCAAGTGCAACACACAACACTAGCCAGGAAGGAATTCCACTGTTTGTGGGGGTCAACTGACTTGTCTTCAAGTTACATTCTGCTCTCTACTGCCCAAAACACTTTGAGGAGGTCTTGATCTGTAAAAATAAACCTCTTATGTCATGCAGGACCAAGTTTAATGAAAGAACAGGTGGCAAAAGTTTGGGATATCCTACTGGTTCTAACCAAGCAGGAGTTGATTGTTTAGTCAATAACCTATAGTGGAAAAGAATCTGAAAAATAAAATATATATAACTGCATCACTTTGCTGTACACCTGAAACTAACGCAACAATGTAAATCAACCATATTGCAATTAGGGAAAAAAAAGAGTTCACTGTTATCCTCAGAAAAGCTAAGAGCTAAATCTCATCACACTTGACATAAAATTAAACAACTAGCCAGTATTCTGTTTGCTTAGTTTCTCTCTTTGCCTGAACTCCATCACCCCATCTACTTATACAGCGTGTGAGTTTTTGAAGGTGGTGTCTGGCTGGGGCTCCTCAGATGCCTGTGAGCAGCCGCCAGGGGTGAGAAAGCCAGGGTCACACCCAGGGCTGCAGGCTGGGCACTTCTTTAAGACCTTAACCACTTACTGTTTTAAGAGACGAAGCCGGGCTCTCATCTGCAGGCCTGGAAGGAGAAAACAAAAGTGCTGGTTGATATGGGTTGTGAACTGCAGATACCAAGCCCCAGAGAGCAAGCAGAGTGATGACAGGGACCTCGAACACCTAGAACCACTTCTTTTGGTTCCAGGCTCTGCTCCAAACATTTCATGGGTTTTAACTCCTTTAATGCTATGAGTTGAAATTTATTATCTCATTTTGCATACGGGGAAACTGCTCTATAGAGCGAGTGTGTAACTGAGTAACTTGCTTAAAATCCTGTAGCTAGCGAGTGATTGTTTGTATGCCCTTGAATGCACCATCTTGCCCTTCACGGCAGGTCATGAAGGAGAGGCTGTACAGACAGGTGGTCTTAAACCAGAGCTTGCGGACTCTGGGGGTGTGCAAGATTTCCCCTTGGAATGTAAGAAGGAAATATGAGCATGTGTATTTTCATGTTTATCTCATCCTTTTTATTTCTTTTTTTTTTTAATTTTTTTTTCATCCTTTTTATTTCTGAAGAACATTTAATAATATACACAGTATTCAGTTGGCCAAAAAGTTTATTTGGGATTTCTATAAGATGGTACAGAGAAATCTGAACCAACATTTTGGCTAATGCAACATATTAAATAAACCCAGGTAATGTAAATGTTAATAATTTATTAAATAAATATTATAAGTATATATTAAATATATACATACATAATATATTAAAAATACAGTTAGTTGCAGTTAGTATTTATAATTAAAAGATTTTTTTCACTGATGAGTTCATTGAGCAAAATGTTTGCAGACCCCTGAGCTCTAATGGTTCTTAGAATGAAATAAATGGATCCTTTTTTGGGTGGCAATTATATGCAAAAGTGTGCACACTATGCATTCCCCTGTAGGGGGGTTCATAATTGTGATCATATGTTCAAAGGGGTCTGTGACTTTTAAAAGAGCCACTGACCTAGTCCATGTTCCAGTGGCCCAACCCCTCTCATTTTATAGAAGCCCAGAGAGGGGTGAGTGACTTGCTCAAGCCCAGAGTGGCACCGGTGAGGAGAGTCAGGAGTAGAGTCTGGGGCTCTGAGGTGCTGGCCTTCCCTGAAACTACCCTGAAAGTGAAAGTGCTGGTTTCTCAGTCAAGTCTGACTCTTTGTGACCCCATGGACTGTAGCCCACCAGGTTCTTTGTCCATGGAATTCTCCAGACAAGAATACTGGAATGGGTTGCCATTCCCTTCTCCAGGGGATCTTCCCAACCCAGGGACAGAACCCAGGTCTGCTGCATTGCAGGCAGATTCTTTACCATCTGAGCCACCAGCTCCCCTGGGGGCCCATAGAAGGAGGTGATCCTACTTCTGAAGTGGCCAAGAACAGCAAACCATCTCTGAGTTTCCCAACAGCCTCAGGGGAGGATTTCTAGTTCTGGGGAGCGAAATGCAACCCCCAGTGTAATTTCCATGCACTATTTCCACCCCAACTGTTCCTGGGTGTTCCTGCTTATAGAGTACATGCCCTGGGGCAGGACTTTACAGAAACAAGCCAGGAGGTAGGTAATATGGTTACCCTGGGTAGGGCAGCTGAGCCTCAGTTGGGCCAGGGCATCTGCCCAAGTCGCTAGATCAAGAGTTGAATTCAAATCCAGGTTTGTCTGACTCCAGAGATGGGGTGGTCTCTGACTCCTACAGCTTGGCCTCAGGCCAAGAATCACTTCTCAGAATTATCATGGGTTTGGGGTTGGAGGAGCAAACTTCCCACCAGGCTGCCACCTGCCCAGTTCCCCTAGAGAAGAAAGGACCCTCGGGGACACATCCAGCAGCAAAAGGAGTCACCATGAAGACCCAGGCTTGCCAGGTGGCTCAGTGATAAAGAATCTACCCGGAGAAGGAAATAGCAACCTACTCCCGTATTCTTGCCTGGGAAATCCTATAGACAGAGGAGCCTGGCAGGCTACAGTCCTTGGGGTTGCAAGGGTAGAACACGACTGAGCGACTGAGCAAACACATGTACATGGCAGCCCAAGAGGGCACAACTTACAGCGCAGGTGGATGGCCACACCCAAGGACACCAGAAGAATCAGGACACCGGCCACCAGGAGGCCGATGATGAGTGGGGAACAGGACAGACCTGGAAAATACACGCATGTTGAATGAACATTTGAGACATGCAGATAAATACAAAGAAGGAAAAATCCACAGGAAGCCCCACCCACCACTCAGAGAATACCACTTTTTTGCACGCTTCCTTCTAGTCTTTTCTAGGCTCTTTAAACATATTGAAATCATTTCATATACAAAACTTCAGGAAACTGAAAGTGAAGTCACTCAGTTGTGTCTGACTCTTTTCGACCTCATGGACTGTAGCCCACCAGGCTCCTCCATCCATGGAATTTTCCAGGCAAGAATACTGGAGTAGGTTGTCATTTCCTTCTCCAGGGGATCTTCCTGACCCAGGGATCAAACCTGGGTCTCCCACATTGCAGTCAAATGCTTTACTGTCTGAGCCACCAGGGAAGCCCAATCTTCAGATCCCACATTCAAATTTAAACAGTTAATAAACTCAGTAGCTACTTCTGTTCAAAATGAGATAGACAATTTGCATGCCTGTTAACGGGATTTTTATTATTTATTTAAAAACATTTTTAATTTTAGAAGAAATAGCTGAATATATATTCACTGTAGCTCCTTCACAGAAGTAACTACCATTGTTAATTTGCATATACATATATGTAATTTATATAGACACATCACATACAGTTTTTTTTTAATTTATGTTTAATTGGAGATAGTTGCTTTACAGTGTTGTGTAGGCTTCTGCCATACATCAACATGAGTCAGTCATAGGTATACATAGGTCCCCTCTCTGAAACCTCCCTCCCACCCCTCTAGGTTATGACAGATCACCAGGTTGAGCTCCTTGTGCTATACAGCAATTTCCCATTACCTCACACTGGTCAGAATGGGCATCATCAAAAAGTCTACAATAAATGCTGGAGAGGGTGTGGAGAAAAGGGAACCCTCTTGCGCTGTTGGTGGGAATGTAAACTGATACAACCACTATGGAGAACAGAATGAAGATTCCTTAAAAAACTAAAAACCACTGCAATCCCACTGCTGGACATATACCCTGAGAAAAGCATAACTGCAAAAGACACATGTACCCCAATGTTCATTGTAGCACATATAGTTTTAAAAATACAGAGGCTTATACAGTACAAATTGTTCTGAAACCAGGCTTTTTTCTTAAACAGGCCAGCATATTCTTTTTTCTAACAGCATGTCATCTGAAGTATGGCTGTACCATGGATTATTTAGCCATTAATGTACATTCTGTTTGTTTTTTGCATTTTACAAATAAGGCTGCAGAGAACATCCAGGTATATTTCTCCCTGTGCAGGAGCCTGCCCAAGGCAGATACTGAAAACAAGAACAACTCACCATAGACTATATCCATTTTCAATAACGGATACTGTAAAATGCCTTCCAAAAAGGCTTCACTGATTTCCATTCCTAATCACCAGTCATGTACCCTGCCTACTCCTGACATCATCAGAGATTTTAATTTTTGCAGAGCAGTGAGTGAAAAATAATATTTCATTTCAATTTTCTACTTGCCAATTTCAGCCTATTTTCATGTATTGACCATGCATGATTTTTCTTCTATGGGTTGCCTATTTGTCCTTCTGCCCATTTTGTAAATTATGTAAACAGCAGAGTTTATATCAAATATAAACTGATACCCCAAATCTTTCTCTGATACTCTTTCTTTCCCTGTGACTGGTCCTTGTGAGTAGCAAAGCAGGAAGAATCAGGACCCATGGGTAAAAATGGCAAGGCTGCCGACTGACGCCCAAGGTTGAAAAAGAGTTTCGGATGTCAGAGAAGGGGTAGAACGTTTACTGAAGATCTGTTACGTGTCAAGTACAGTACTAACTGCAAACTTCCATCTTGTGAGGAAGGAAGGGATTACTATCATTTTTATCTCTCATTTTACAGTTCAGAAAAAACAAGATTCAAAGAAGTTCAATTACCTGCCCAAGGCGATCTGGATAGTAAAAGCAGAGCCTGGATACAGACTCAAGTCCCCTGAGTTCTACAGTCCCTGCCAGTCTCATGGCTACAGCTTTAGGGCAGAAGAGGTGGTGGGGAGGGGCGGGGTGGGGAAGGGAGGAAGGAAATGGCATGGGCTGCTCTTGGGGAGGGTACCACCATCACCAAGGCTGGATGGTGCCACGCGGAGAGGAAAGTTTGGGGAGAGGCCCTGGGAGGTCCTTTTCCCTTCTGAGACGTGAAGCTTCTGTCTGCCTCCCTCTCATCTCCACGGGTTTCCTAACCTGGATGAACCTCAGAAATGTGATGTGAAGTGAAAGAAACCAGGCACAAAGACCATATACCATATGGCTCCATTTGTACGAAATGTTTAGGAGAGATGAATCTATAGCGACAGAATGTAGATTAGCAGTTGCCAGGGGCTGGGAGGGGGACAGAGATTAACTATAAATAGGCACAAGGGATCTGAGAGTTTGATGGAAACGTTCTAAAACTAGTTTGTGGTTATGGTTGCATTACTCGGGAAATTTATTAAAAATCACTGAGTCGTGCACTTAAAGTGGGTGAATTTTATGACATGCAGATTATGTCAGGATAAAGTTTTAAGTAATGGAGGTGGGCATAAGCTGCAGGGATGTGGAAGGTAGAAAGACCCCTTTCTTCTGGGCGGAGAGGGGTCAGGGGAGGCTTCCTGAGCTATGACCTGAACGAGAGACCTAGACACAGCTAAAGGTCCTCGGTGAAGTGTGATCACCTGCCCAAAATGTGACTCCAGGGAAAGCTGCTGCTTGCCTGTGCACCACAACTAGAGAAAAGCCTGGGCAGCAGTGAAAACCTAGCACAGCCAAAAAACAAACAACAACTTAACAACAACAGAAACAAAGATTAATGCTGCTGGGAACATTCGTGTGCAAGTATTGGGCAGATAGATCCTTCATTAGGGGCACGGGTAGCTTAGTGGTAAAAAAATCCGCCTGCCAATGCAGGAGATGCAAGTTCAATCCCTGGTTGGGGAAGATCCCCTGGAAAAGGAAATAGCAACCCACTCCAGTATTCTTGCCTGGGAAAGTCCATGGACAGAGGAGCCTGTTGGGCTATAGTTCATGGGGTTGCAAACAGTCAGACACGACTTAGCGACTGAACACTGAGTCCTTCATTAAGTTTTGTCCTGTGACGATTTACGAGTGTGTCCCCCACTAGAATATGAGCGACTGGAAAACAGCACCGCTGTCGCACTCAGCTCTCCTTTAGACTCCAGCTCAGGGGCTAGAGAAACAGGCTAGAGTCCACACTTGGGAAGAGTTTATGGAAGGAAGGGAGGGAGAGAGGGAGGAAGAGTGTTGGCTGTGCTTCTGAGAATCCGGAGGAATGGGAGAACTCACGTTTCTGAGTCACCGGGTTTGGGGATCGGCACACTTTCTTTTTAGGGCTGGTCTTCTGGGTTGGCTGGGGAGAGGTAGGAAGTACCTCAACTGCAAAAACAAGCAAGACACATGTCTTAGCCAGGTAAACAGCAGGTGGACTCAGAGACAAAACTTACAACTGCATGTCTGATACTCAGGTATTAAAATCCTTCTCAGTGTTCCCTAGGTTGTCACGGGCTTGAAGGTCACAGATTAATGGGATTTTTGATCTAGTAATTCTCAGATGGATCTGAGGGCTCAGAGATGGAGGTCAACTTGGTGTCCTGGAGAGAGGGGCTCTGGAGCCATCCAGATATGAAAAGACCCCTGATCAACCACTGTGTGGACTGCAAGGAGATCAAACCAGTCAATACTAAAGGAAACCAACCCTAAATATTCATTGGAAGGACTGATGCTGAAGCTGAAGCTGAAGCTCCAACACTTTGGCCACCTGATTTGAAGAGCTGACTCACTGGAAAAGACCCTGATGCTGGGTCAAAGGAGAAGGAGGCAGTGAAAATGTGATTAGAGAGCATCACCATCTCAATGGACATGAATTGAGCAAACTCCAGGAGACAGAGGAGGACAGAGGAGCCTGGTGTTCTATAGCCAAGGGGTTGCAAAGAGTTAGATTCGACTTAGCAACTGAACAACAGTAATGACTAGGGCCAAGTCCTATTGTTTCTCTGTGAGGTGACCCCCATCTCCTTTCTAAGGTGGTTGTGAGAATGAAAGGGAACAGTGAGCCCAGCAAAGTGAGTAGTATGGATGGCTTCACCTCGCTGAAGATCTTGAGCTACATCTGGAGTCCCTTAACCCTTGGCACGACCAACCCCCAAGCCCTCCTCCTTGTGTGAATGGAAGAAGCTGGAAGAAAGGAGATGGTGGACAATACCAAGCAGGTTGGGAGGTTGTGTAGGTTGAGATTTTCTTTCTCAGCCTCAGTGGTTAAGAATCTGTGTTTCCATGGTAGGGGGCACAGGTTCGATCCCTGGTCAGAGAACTGAGATCCCACATGCTTTGGCACTCAACCAAGAAAAAAAAAAACAAGCAAACATATGTTATCAGAGGGACCTTTAGACTAGTCTTAACCTTTAATTTCAAAGGTGAACACTAGTGATGTAAGGGACCCCTACAAGGCCCCACAAAGGAAAGAGCCCGCTGGGGTCCGCAAGCTCCTCTCCTGACTCCTGGTGGGTAACGCCTCTCTTTCATTCTAATCCACTGTCGTATGACTGAAGTGGTGGGACAGGGCAGGCAGACAAGCCCACAGGGCAAAGGGAGACACCCAAGGCTCGAGAATCCAACCCCTTGCCTCTGACAGCTGGGGAAGGACATTTCACTGATTTTCTGCAAAATGGTAGGAGAGGGAATTGTGTGACACGTGAACTTGGGCTCTAGAGTCAAGGGCACTGGGAGGGGCAGCCACTGTTTGATCCTTTGGGTCTGGCATCTTCCATATAAAATGTTGACCCTCACCACCCTGAGACATGGGCAGTAGAGAAATTGTGCCCCCTGCTCTGCATGATCTGGGGGGTTTCAAGAAGACCCAGCTAACCAGAATTAACCCTTACCAAGCTCCTACCTCATGCTAGTGGTTGTGCCAAGCAGGTCAGCTTAAGCTTACTGAACCAATAACTTTGGGGATGGGCACTAGTTTCTCCATTTTATCCCCAGAAGCCTTGGCTCAGAGGGTTGAAATAAGTTCAAGTTGCTTATTTGAACTTGCTCAAGTTCAAGAGCCAATAAACAGCAGGGCCAGCATCTGAGCCAAAAAATGCCTATATTAGATTCTCGTACCACACATTGCCTAAGGGCCAAATGTATTTTAACAAAAAGTTAAGCACGGGGACTTCTCTGGTGGTCCAGTGGTAAAGAATCTGCCCTGCAATGCAGGAATCGTGGGTTTGATCCCTGGTCAGGAAACTAAGATCCTACATACCATGAACAGCTAAGCCCACGTGCTACAAATACTGAGCCTGGGCTCTCTGGAGCCTGCCCCACAACTAGGGAGCCTGAGCACCGCATCAAAAGAGCCTGCGTGATGCAGTGAAGATCCCACATAAGGCAACTAAGACCTGATGCAGCCAAACAAATAAATAAATAAAATTTTAAAAGTTAGGCACCTCAGGTAATCAGGGTGTTGAAGGAAACGGTTGTAAAGGGGGAGAACAGCCTTAGTCTCATGTTCTGAAAGCCTGGGAGGAGCCCAGCCCTCAGCTGGGGTGTCTCAGCCTGGCCTTCCCTTAGCCCTTTTAGTCCTCACTGCTCCGGAAGTGTTCATCTCCCTCCTTCCTACAGGCTCCCATTGGAGCAGCAGTGAGCCTGCAGGGGGCAGATCTACAGACCCCAGTGGCCTGGGGCTGTTGGGAGGTTTGTGGGGGAACTTGTTCTAATTTTTGTTTTAAAATTTTTGGCCACACCACGTGGCATGTGGGCTCTCAGTTCCCTGACCAGGGATCAAACCCACATCCCCTGCCTTGGGAGCATGGAGTCCTAACCATTGGACAACAAGAGCAGGATTTAATGTCTTCTTGCCCAGAGTCAGGAGTCCTTTATTCTTCTTGATCACCCACCCTCACCTTCCCAGGTGGTGCTAGTGGTAAAGAACTCACCTGCCAATACAGGAGACGTAAGATACGTGGGTTTGATCCCTGGGTCAGGAAGATCCCCAAGAGAAAGGCATGGCAACCCACTCCAGTATTCTTGCCTGAAGAATCCTCATGGAGAAGAGCCGGGAGGACTACAGTCCACAGGGTCGCAAAGAGTCGGACACGAATGAAGCACCCAGTTCAAATCTCCCCACTTCTCTCCTCTTTGAAAAGGGCAGGACTTTTGAGCCCATGGTGTCTTGACATGCCTGAAAAAAAGCCTATCTTCCCCCCAATACTTTCTCTGCCATCCAAGTGCATGGTAAGTTGATTTAGTTGTGTCCAACTCTATGCGACCCTAAGGACTGTAGCCTGCCAGGCTCCTCTGTCCATGGGGATTCTCCAGGCAAGAATACTGGAATGGATTGTTCTGCCCTCCTCCAAGGGATCTTCCCGACCCAGGGATCAAATCCACACCCCTTATGTCTCCAGCATTGGCAGGCAGGTTCTTTACCACTAGCATCCAAGAGTCCTCTTTAAACTGTCCTGAACTTCCAGCCAGAGCGTGAGCTCTTGCTCTGGAGTCCCCATCCCCGGGGAGATGATACAGTTGGGAGCATGTGTTTGGGGAGAGATTGCCCTTCCTGGGGAGCCAGGCAGAGTCAGGGGGTTGGGAAGATCAAAGCCAGGAGCGGGCAGGTAGTGGAGGAGGTGGGGGGAACTTCTGAAAGCCAGTTTTTCTTATTTCACCATCTGCCTTTCTTAGCCCCTGAAATCTCTTGAGTGGAAAATGTGAGGCTTATAGAGACAAAAATAATAAACCAAACTCAACCCCCAAACTCAGAAGAGCCTAATATTCAATACAAGAATCAGTTAGCACCCATCCCTCCAGGGATGCCTCAGCTTCTGGTGCGAGAGTTCTCCCCATCCTCCCAACCTCCTGATTTAAGACCCAGGGCAGGAAGGGACAGTTTGGGAGATGGACACATACACGCTGCTGTATTTAAAATGGATAACCAAAAAGGACGTACTGTGCAGCACAGACAACTCTGCTCAATGTTATGTGGCAGCCTGGATGGGAGGGGAGTTTGGGGGAGAATGGATACATGTCCATGTATGGCTGAAACCCTTTGCTCTTCACCTGAAACTATCATAACATTGTTCATCGGCTATACCCAATACAAAATAGAAAGTTAAAAAATAAAAAAGATCAGAGGCTGGTGACATGTGAAGAGGGCATCACTCTGGCTTGTGTCTTCTTAATTATGTTGCTATGTCTGCACCTCCCATGCCGAGTGATCCAATTCGTGGGGGCCCCCTGTCACTCTCAATGCTCCAGCCTGAGAAGATCTCAGGTGAGAGGGAAGCAAGATAGCGGGAGGCCCACTGGGGGTTGGCCTTGACTATGAGTTAATCTGGGGAGGGGGATGAAGCCAGACGTTGGCCTTTGAGAATTCCTTTTCACCTTTGATAGTTTAATCCTCACTGTCCAACACAGCAGCCACCTGCCAAATGTGCTACAGAACACATTACTGTGGCCAGTGTGCCTCGAGATGTGCTGTACATGTAAAATACATATTGAGCACTTAGTACGAAAAGAAGATGTAAAATATATCAGTAATTAATTGCATACTGATTTCATGCTGAAATAATAATATTGTCCATAAACTGGGTTAAACAAAATGTATTATTTAAATTAATTTCACTTGTGTCTTTTGACTTTTTTTGAATGTGGCTACATTGTAGGGTTTTTTTTTTTTTTCGCCAAGGTTTGTGGGTCCTAGTTCCCTGACCCAGAATTGAATCAGGGTCCTACGCAGTGAAAGTGATGAGTCCTAATCACTGGACCATCAGGGAACTCCCTAGAAATTCTTAAATTACATCTGTGGCTCGAAATATATTTCTACTGCACTTGCTGACTTAACTTCTGAGGAACTGCAGCTTCTAAGGGCCAGAGGGAATCATGGAGGTCCTTAGCAGTCCGATGATACAGATGGGAAAACTGAGGCCTGGGGAGGGGAGTGACCTGCCCATGGGCACATGGTAAATTTGCAGCTGGGTCTGGGGTCTAGCCTCCTTGCTCCCTGCAACTCTGGGCCCCCACGCACAACATGAATGCTCTTGTTGGGTATGTCCAGGCAGCAAGAATATTCTTTCCCTGTGGGCACACTGGGAGGGGACTTCTAGCAGGTGTCGGGACTTGGACCAATCCAGCCTCAGCCTCAGATGGGCCTAGAATGCCACCCTGTTACTGGAAGAAGCAGCAATGCTCCAAAGTATCTCATCTCCAATGGGAATCAAACAGCACCTGCCTCCCAGTGTGGTCGATAGCATGAAATGAAATAACTACATACAACCTTTGCACCAGCTTGGCTCTGGGTTATCGTTACTCTTAACAGTAGTGTTAGAGAATGAGGCTTATGGTTGCCAGGGGAAAGGATGGAAGGGAGGGATAGCTAAGGGGAGTTTAGGATGGATACCCACGGCTATATTTAAAGTGGATGACCAACAAGGCCAACTGTACAGCACTGGCAACTCTGCTCAGTGCTACGCGGGAGCCTGGATGGGAAGACAGCTCGGGGGAGAATGGGCACATGCATATGTGTAGCTTCCCTGTTCACCTGAAACTATCACAATATTGTTTGTTAATTGGCTATACTCCAATACAAAATAAAAAGTTTCAAATACAGCTTTCAGTCATGAAAAAAAAAAGACCAGTAGCGCTGTTGCTCCTGGAAGTCAACCCCTCCCTCCAAGTAGGGCTCGCTGAGAATGGGAGCCGTCCCAGGACATGGCACGCACTCAGCGCCCAGTAGGTACTCAGTGCTCATCTGCAGCACTGAGCAGGATTCTTACCCACACTCAGCTGAGTTCCTGTCCCAAAGATCAGGTTGGGCATCCCAATGACCATGCAGAAGTAGACACCACTGTCAGCAGGCTTCACACTTTGGAGCTTGAGCGTGTTCTGGAGAGAATTTCCAAGCACAGTCAGCTTCTCCTCGTCCACCTCCTTGCCATACACAGTCTTTTTGGCGGACTCCCAGTAGGCCAGGAACTCATAGTGACTGCTAGCGCTCAGGGCCTGGTGCAGCCGCAGCCAGTAGATGCGTGTGTTAGAAAGTGAGGTTTTGGTTTTACAGGACAGCATCACCGTCTGGTTGGTCTGAACCATCAAGGATGCAGGGGTCTGCACGAGGGCCAAGCTGCCGTGCAGAGCTATGAGAAGCAGAAAGAGCAGAGACCATCAGCACCTTTTCTTGGCTGGGGTTGTGGGGTCCCAGAGTCAAACATGAGAGGAGAAGTGATGAGAGAGCCTGCCCGCTTGCAGGGCCCAGGGGCTGTGTGAAATACAGCCGGTAGTTCCCGGACTTAAAGCATCCCACCCACCAGGGTGATCATCTCAGGCAGGTGTTCATGAAGCCAGCCTGACATAGGGGACAGGGGAAAAAGTGCCACTTGTTGACTGCATGCTTCTATGTCTGGCTCTTGGCATAAGTTACCTCCATCAAGCTTCAGACTTGCTTTAGGATTTTTATCCCCACATGAGGAACTGAGGCCTGAAATGCCTTCTTCAAAGTCCTGCGTACAGCTAATAAGTGACCCAAGAGTCAAAGTCAAGCATACAGTCTGAAGTCAAAGCTGGTTGCCTTTCACCTTGTTCTGTGGCCACTCTATGAAGACTTTCAAAAGGTGCCAGGTGGCCTAAGGAAACCCAAGTCAAGCTCAGAGAGGAGCTCAGAATTACTGGCAGAACACCTGGCTGCTCTGGTCAACCTACAAGAGGACCAGTCGCTGTCTCCAGACAGTGACAACAACCAGCAACGGGAGCTCACTGTCCCCCATAGACACAATCCCAGCCCACTACTCCCCAAGCCAGTAATTGGGGAGTAATGCATCCCCATTCCCGAGTGGAGGGACAGACACCCCAGAAGAGGTTCTGGGAGTTCACTTCAGTCTCAAATGGGAAGCCCCTGCAGGTAGGGCCATGATCAGGAGGCCCAGAGCAGAACTCACAGACCTGGCCTTGAACCCTGCCTGTGCCCCACATCAGTTGTGGCATCTCCAGCAAGCTGTGGACCCTGTCTCCTTCCTGGAAAAGGAGGGCGGTTTGATGCTGCTGTCTTGCCTACCTCCCAGGCTTGTTGTTGCTGTTTAGTGTTGTTGAGTGTCTGACTTCTTTTGCGACCCCACAGACTGTAGTCTGCCAGGCTCCTCTGTCCATGGGATTCTCCAGGCAGGAATACTGTACTGGTTTGCCACTTCCTTCTCCAGGGAATCATCCCAACTCAAGGATTGAACTGGGATCTCCTGCATTGGCAGGCAGATTCTTTACCACTGAGCCACCTCCAACACTCAGAATGTCCAAAAAAGCACTGCAAACTGAACCTCACTGTACTAGGGTAAATCATCGTCTATGTGACACCTCTCAGCAGTTGCTACTGGAACGGAACCTGACTTGGTAAAGCTTTCATTTTAGCTGTGGGGCAGAGAAGACTCTGCAGACCAGGACCTAGATCCGGGAGCACTGAATCCCAGAGAAGATATAGGCCTGGATGGGCAGAGGGTGTTTGTGTGTGCATGCGTGTGTGTGCATGTGTGTGTGTACCCAAGCCTTTCTGAACCCACATTCATTAGAAAAGACCCTGATGCTGGGAGAGATTGAGGACAGAAGGAGAAGAGGACGACAGAGGATGAGACAGTTGGATGGCATCACCGATTCAATGGACATGAACTTGTGCAAACCCCAGGAGATGGTGTGGGACTGACTGAGGCCTGGTATGCTGCAGTCCATGGGGTCGCAAAGAGTGGGACATGACTTGGCGACTGAACAACAACAAGCCCACATTCATAATCCTACTTGGGGCTCAGGTTCCTTGGCCTTGACCTTCTTTAACACTGAAGAAGCAAACTTCTGGACTCCCATCACAGATCACTCTAAGCTTTTACTCCCACTGAGAATGAAGATACCTGGGGCCCAAGTGGCTAATGAGCCTTCTCTCCTCTCCCTGAAAACCATGCTGCCTTTTTAGCAGAGTAGAGATTCTCCATTGTTGGGAGTCATTGACCTCCTGGGGAAGACAATAAGAACCGGATAGGGACTTCCCTAGCATCCAGGGATTAAGACTCCACCCTTCCACCGCAGGGGACACAACTTGAATCCCAGTTGGGGAACTAAGATCCCAGATGCTGTGTGGTGGAGCCAAAAGTAAATAAATTTTAAAAAAGAACTGATAATGCCAATATTTATCAAACTGTGCTGAACATGGTTTATGCATTATCTCATTTATTCTCACCAAAATTTTCGGGAGGAAATAACACCTATTTTACACACGAGGAAACAGAGGCTCAGGGAGGTTAACGACCTGCTTAAGGTCATACGGCCTCTATGTGGTAGATTCAGATTTAAACCCAGGTCTGGGACCCCAGAACCTAAGCTTTGTGCCCCTCTCCGAAATGAGGAAACCTGTGATCCTCTCTAGGATCCCGGTCACAGGCTTATGCGCACATAGTGGGGTTGAGAATACACAGACTTCCCAGGCCCTTCTAAGAAAGCCCCAATGGGCCCCCTCGAGAGACAGACAGGTCAGAGGGGCTTTGGGGTCTTTGTGGAGATCCTTGCCTGCGTCCTGACTCGAAGACTTCCTGGCCCAGACACACCCTGGTTTCTCTCGCACCCACTTGCTTTTCAGCCCCTGGAGACGGAACCCCTGGCTGTGGTCCCAGGGCCAGGCCTTGCCACGGGCATGGTTTCATTTGATTCGTTTCATCGTCTCAGTCACCCGGTGATCCCGCTCAGAGGGACCTGCTCTTTCTAAAATGATCCGAAGTAACTCTAGTCGCTTTGAATGGCCTAGACTAGCTTCTGCTAGAGATGCCATTGAGTTCACTAGGTCAGAGCCAGGCTGGCAGGCTGTGCCACCTTGGCAGGAGGACCAGTTTGGGAATTTTTAGATTAGAGAGCAAATCAACCACAAGTTAGTGGGCAGTTTGGAGTGGGGAGGGATTTCTTCTACAAGACAGACTGCCTGGGCTGGCCAGAGGGACAGACTCCCTGCTCTGTTCTTGTTCCAATATTCCAACCCCATCGCTGCTTGTTCTGGAAGCTACACTGCCCACAATACCCACCCCCGGGGAATATTCAGGAACCAAGTCACCCTAAGGGGGCACCCTGCCACACCTGTCTGAAAACTGGCAACAGCCTGGTATTTGGCGAACTGTCCTACAGATACTTCCCCGGAAGTAATCAAAATGTGTCTATGGAACCTTGGGCCAAGAGATGGGCACCAAAGCCAGAACTGGGGCCCTGGCATATGTCCTTCCTCTCTAGACCTCCCCATCTCTTTTCTTCTTTTCCATCTCCTTCAACTCTCCCTCCTCTCTTCCGGTCTCTGTTTTCCTAGGTTCAGGCTTTGGGGGCAGAAGTGGCCTCAGTGCAGAGGCTCCGGGGACTCCTAGGGGTAATGGGCTCCCTGGGAGGTTTTCTATCCCCAGGGACCGAGGCTGCCTCCCGGGTGCCCCCGAAGATCGGGGGCCTGGGTACGGCATCCTGCGGGGACAGCTTTGCCTAAACTTCACGCCTCAGGCCCTTCACGCGCCCAGCGCAGAGCCCCAGCATCCAGCCCCGCGCCCCCAGGGTATCCCCGCGTTACCTGCCAGCAGCGCGGCGAGGAGGAGCCACAGCCGCGCCTGCATCTTGGCTTGCTCGGGACACCGGGTCCCAGCGGAGCTCGGCTGAGAAGGTCCGGGCGGGGCAGTTGGTGGCGGGGTGGGGGTGGAGGAGGGAGCGGGGAGGGAGGGCCCTGGCCGGGGAGAGGGCGGGAGTCTGGTGTGAGGATGGGGAGGTCTCCGCCCTCATCCTCCATGCATTTCAAAGGTCTTGGCTGCGTTTGCAGTAGGGAGGCTACGCGCCAAGCGATCGCGCGTGTGGCATCGCCTTCTGCCCTGGGAGGTCAGAACAGGGTCATGACTCCATGTGACTCCAGATGAAGCAGCTGAGGCTCAGAGAAGTCAGGGTGCTCGGGAGGGTCCCTCGAGAGTGCTGATGGAGCATGACCCCAACTCCGGTCACTTACTTCCTTTTTGAGTCGTGACTTAACCGAGAGAGCCTTCTGGGTGCCCCTGGGCCAGCAGGGCCCGGAGTGACCAAGACCCAGGCCCTGCCCTCAAGAGCACACACTTGAGAGGGTGAAAGAAAGCTAACTAACAGTGACACAGAGTCTGATGCTGAGAAAGGTGAGCTGGGGCGCTGGGCTGGGCCAGGGGCACATCCAGACCTTGACCTTCGGAGTCCGGAAGAGCTGAGAAAACTATCATGCTCTCTCCACCTTTCTCACACGTGTAATTCCTGTTAAAATAACACTGAAATGGGAAGTCAGCAGCTGATCAACAAAGCTTCCCTGGTGGCCCAGGTTGGATCCCTGGGTCAGAAAGATACCATGGAGAAGAAGATGGCAATCCACTTCAGTATTCTTGCTAGGGAAATCCCATGGACAGAGGAGCTTGGTGGGCTATAGCCCATGGGATTGTAAGAGTCAAACACAACTTAGTGACTAAACCACTACCACTATACCTAGGATTATAATTGCTATGTTATGTAGCAATTCTGTATTTAACTTTTTGAGGAGTTTTTACAGCTATTTTTATAGCAGCTATGCCATTTTACATTTCTACCAACAATGTATGAGGGTTCCAGTCTCCCCACATCCTCACAAACACCTGTTACTTTCTATTCTTTTTTTTTTTTAATATATCCATTCTAGTGGCTGTAAGGTAGTATCTTATTGTGCTTTTGATTTGCATTTTCTTAATGACTAATGATGTTAGATATCTTTTCATATGCTTCTTGGCCATTTGTATTTCTTATTTGTATGTCTATTTAAATCCTTTGCCCATTTAAAATTTTAGGTTTTCTTTTTGTTGTTAAATTTTAAGAGCTCTTTATATATTCTGGATACTAGACTCTTCTCTGATATATGATTTGCAACTATTACCTCCCATACTGCTAGCTGTCTTTTTACTTAGTTAATAATGTCTTTTAATGCACAAAAGTTTCAAATTTTGATGAAGTCCAATATTTCTATTTTTCTTTTGGTTTTATATTTGGAATCAATTGCTGAATACAAGATCATGAAGATTTACCCTGAAATTTTCTTCTAAGAGTTTTATAGTTTTAGTTCTTATAATTCAGTTATTGATCCATTTTGAGTTCACTTTTATATACAGTGTGAAGTAGGGGTCTAACTTCATTTTTTTTGCAAGTGGATATCTAGTTGTTATGGCGTTATTTGTTAAAAAGACTGTTCTTCCCCCATTGAATAATCTTAGTATGCTTGTTGAAAATCAGTTGACCAAAGGTATGGGATTATTTCTAGACTCTCAGGTTTGTTGCATTGATGTATATGTCTACCATCATGCCAGCAACACATCGTTTTGATTAGTGTAATGGCCAATTTTATGTCAACTTGACCAGACCACAGATACCCAGATACCTGATTAAATGTTACTTCTGGGAATGTCTGTGAAATTGTTTCTGGAAGAGAGTAGCATGTGAATTAGTGGGCTGAGTAAAGTAGATGGTCCAACCTAGTGTGAGTGAGTAACATCCAATGTGTTGAAAAGCTGAGTAGAACAAAAAGGTGGAGGGAAGTTGGATTTGCCCCCTTTCTGCTTGTCCATCTGTGCTGAACATTGATCTTTTCTTGCCCTTAGCACTCCTGGTTCTCAGGCCTTTGGACTAGAACTGAAATCTACACCATTGGCCTTCTGGCTCTCAGGCCTTTCTTTGAACAACAAAACCCAGTACATGCAGTTGTGTAGTAAGTTTCAAAATGGAGACATGTGAGTTGCCCAGCACTGTTCTTTTTAAATTTTTGGGACCCCTTATATTTCCACATGAATTTAAGAATCAGCCTTTCCCTTTCTGCCAAAAAAAAAAAAAAGATGTTGAAATTTTAATGGGATTTGCCTTGAATTTGTAGATTGCTTTGGGTTATTGCCATTTAAACAATATTACATTTTCCATTCCATGAACACAGAATATTTTTTCATTTATTAAGGTCTTCTTTATTTTCCTTTAGCATTTTATTTTTTATTTCAGTGTACAAGTACTTCACTTTTTTGGTTAAATTTATTCTTTGGTATTATAGTTTTTTAGATGCTATTGTAAGTTGAATTATTTTCATTTCCTTTTTAGATTGCTCATTGTTGGTGTATAGAAACAATGATTTTTGTGTGTTGATCTTGTACCCTACAACTTTGCTTAATGTTTATTAGCTGGAATGGTTTTTTTTGTGTGTGGATTCTTGGAGATTTTCTACATACAGGACCATGCCGTATGAGAACAGAGGTAGTTTTCCTTTTCAATTTGGGTGTCTTTTATTTATTTTTCTTATCTAATTGTGCTGGTAAAACTACCAGTATAATATTGAATAGCAATGGGTGAAAGCAGATAACCTTGTTTCATTTTTGATCTTAGGAGAATGACTTTCACCACTGAGTGTAATGTTGGCTATGGTTTTGCCATATACGTGTTGATGAAGTTCCCATCTATTGCTAGTTTTCTGAGTGTTCTTACCATGAAAGGGTATCGAATTTTGTCAAATGCTTTTTCTGTTTTCATTGAGATGATCATGTGACTCTTTTTCCCTTTGTCCTATTAATGTGGTGTACTACATAGATTAATTTTCTTTTGTTGAACCCCTGCATTTCCAGGATAAATACCACTTGGTCATGATGTGTAATCTTTTTAATATGTAGTTGGGTTTGTTGTTGTTTAGTCGCTAAGTCATGTCCTAGTCTTTTGCAGCCCCATGAACTATAGCCCGCCTGACTCCTCTGTCTGTGGAATTCTCCAGGCAAGAATACTGGAGTGGGTTGCCATTTCCTTCTCCAGGGGATCTTTCTGACCCAAGGATCAAACCTGTGTCTGCATTAGAAGGCGGATTCTTTACTGCTGAGCCACCCAATAAGCCTGGGTTTAGCTTGCTAAGATTTTGTCAAGAATTTCTGCATCTATATTCATAAGGGACATTGGTCTCTAGTGTGAGGCTTTGTGCCAGTTCGACCACTGAGCTGCTTTGGCTTGTGAAAGCTTTTAGAACTGAAGCCATTCCTGTGCTGTAGCCAGTGCGGCAAAGGTATTAGTGACTGAATCATCAAAGCTGAGCCACGTTTCCAGTTTACTCTCCAGCCTCTGCAGGCTGTGCTGATCTAGAAAAGCTTTCTTGCTCTCATGCCTTCCGTTCAGCAAACAAGTAGTTTTCTCGATCGTATGCTGGAAATGACATACGATTTCATCATGGGGGAAGATGATGTAGACTCCTGAGCTTTCTAGTCAAGAACTTTCAAGTTAAGGAGCTCGAGATGATGCAAAATACATTTGAAACAGCTCAGTGGTTCTTGCCTCCTGATGAAGCAAAACTAGCTTGGATCCTCCTAGAAAGCCCTCACCATTCAGCCTAAATCTTTTCCCAGGGACTTCCCTGGAGATCCAGTGGCTAAGACTCCACACGCCCAATGCGGGGGACCTGGGTTCTATCCTTGGTCAAAGAACTAGATCCCACATGCCAAAATTAACATATGATGCCACCAAATAAATAAAATATATTTAAAAAAGAAAAACCTTTCCCAGCCTCCAGACACAGCTTTAGATATAACTATTCATAAATTCTTCCCAGATTGCCAGTTATTCCTTATTTGAATCTTAATCTTATCTCATACCACAACTTGTCAGCCTGTAAACTTTACAAGGTGTGGTTTGGGCTGGTGTTTTCCAACCATTTGTTACTCACCTCTCACTTTTATTTTTCCAGATTATGTCTTTCAGGGTTGCATTTTCTTTAAATTGACTTTTAAAAGAAAAGCTTGAGTAAGTTTTTTAATTTTTAAATGTTTCTTGAAACATAGTGGATTTACAATGTTGTGTTAGTTTCTGCTATACTGAAAAGTGTATCAGTTATACATATACATGTGTGTGTCCTCACTCAGTCATGTCCGACACTTTGTGACCCTATGGACTGTAGCCCACCAGGCTCCATTGTCCATGGGCTTCTCCAGGTAAGAATACTGGAGTGGGTTTCCATTTCCTTCTCCAGGGGATCTTCCTGACCCAGGGATTGAACCCACATCTCTTGTGTCTCCTGCATTGGCAGATGGATTCTTTACTCCCAGTGCCAACTGGGAAGCCCATACATATACATATATTCACTCTTTTTTAGATTCTTTTTCCATATAGGTCATTTCAAAGTATTGGGAAGAGCTCCCTGTGCAGTACAGTAGTTTCTTATTAGTATCTATTTATAAGTAAACTCCGGGAGTTGGTGATGGGCAGGGAGGCCTGGCGTGCTGTGATTCATGGAGTCACAATCAGTCGGACACGACTGAGTGACTGAACTGAACTGATACATAGTAGTGTGTATATGTCAATCCCAGTCTCCCAGTTTATCCCCCCGCTGCTTTCCGCACTGGTAACCATAACATTGTTTTCTACATCTGTGACTCTATTTCTTAAATTTATTAAAAAAAAAAATTCTACTAACAAGGGCCATAAATGGAAGGTAACTACTACATATACCATGCAAACAAAAGCTGAAGTCAGCAGGGGAGGTTAACAGTCCTGGAGAGGGGTGTAAAGACACACCAGCATTGAACAGAGCCTTTCTCCTTGCTGAGCAAAAAGAGAGGACGAGAACTAAACAGTGAACCACCTTCTCCCTGTGTCATTTAATGTAGTTTGAGGCTGTATTCGTGCATCCCTTAAGGTAGCACTTGGAAGCAAGGGTGGGAAGAGCACTGGGTCGGGTCTCAGAGAACCTAGGTTGGAATCAATACTAGGATCTTCCACCCCATGAGGTCTTGATTTCCTCCTCTGTTAAGTGAAGGTTGAGATACCAGCCTTGGGGATTTACCTGGTGGCCCACTGGTTAAGAATCTGCCTTGCAATGCAGGAGACACGTGTTTGATCCCTGGTCGGGGAAAGAAGAACCCACATGCTGTGGAGCAATGCAGCTAAGCCTACACACTACAGCATGAGAGACCATATGCTGCAGAGGAAGATCCCGAAGACACAACTAAGACGTGATGCGGTCAAATAGATAACTAAATATTTTAAAAGACATCAAATTGTACACTTTACATATGTATATGTCAATTACAGCACAACAAAACTGTTAAAACATATTCAACTTACTTAAAAAAAAAAAAACAACCTTACGTGTCTCACCGGGTTGTCTTCAGGGACAAAGGAAATCAGGGACTTGATTTTTAATTGTTTGTTCAACTGAACTCAGAGGCTAAGTCAGGCATTCTCGGAGGGAACAGAAACCTCTGGGAGGGGGCATGTTCTGTAGACATAAGGGGCTATGATCGTCTCAGTGTTTCGGGGAGGGAGATGTGTTTGGGGTACTGGCATTTGTGTGTGTTGTGCATACGTGCTCAGTCATGTCTCTTTGTGATCTTATGGACTGTGGTCCGAAAGGCTCCTCTGTCCATGGGATTCTCCAGGCAAGAATACTGGAGAGGGTTGCCATTCCCTTCTCTAGTGGATTTTCCTGACCCAAGGTTCAAACCCATATCTCTTGAGTCTCCTGCATTGGCAGTTGGATTCTTTACCACTGTGCCACGTGGGAAGCCTACTGGTTTTAAGCCCTTGGGAACGAAGGATACCAGATGTACTTCCCTGATAGCTCAGTTGGTAAAGAATCCACCCACAATGCAGGAGACCCAGGTTCCATTCCTGGGTCAGGAAGATCTGCTGGAGAAGGGGTAGGCTACCCACTCCAGTATTCTTGAGTTTCCCTTGTGGCTCAGCTGGTAAAGAATCTGCCTGCAATGAGGGAGATCTGGGGAAGGTCCCTGGATTGGGAATATCCCCTGGTGAAGGGAAAGGCTACCCACTCCAGTGTTCTGGCCTGGAGAATTCCATGGATATAGTCCATGGGGTCGCAGAGTTGGACAGGACTGAGCGACTTTCACTCACCAAACAACAAAAAATGGGTGCTCCCACAGCCTGCAAGACTCTCAAAGGCTCATCCAGATCCACTGCCAGATGATCTACCTGCTCATCATGACCCCATCCCAGAAAAGAGCTCTATTTTATACATCAGCAGAGGCTTCCTTCTCACTTTTCTTCTTTGTATTTCACTTGTATTTCATCCTCTGCTTTATCTTAAGGCCTAGAACAATGACAAGAATTCAATATTTTTTTCACTAAGTGAATAGATAAATGCTTATTTTCCTATTAGGTTTTTACATTTTTTTTTAAAAAATAAAATGGTAGAAGATATTTGTCTTTTAGGGTTATATCATTCAGGGCCAAATCAAGAGACAAACCGTACCACTAATTTGAATAGAGAAAATTAGTAATGAGAGGTGGTTAACAAGAATCCTCACTAGGTTCGATCCCTGGGTTGAGAAGATCCCCTGGAGGAGGGTATGGCAACCACTCCAGTATTCTTGCCTGGAGATCCCCATGGACAGAGGAGCCTGGGTGGGTTACAGTCCCTGGGGTCGCAAAGAGTTGGACACAACTGAGTGACTAAGCACAACAACTAAAAGAGGTATAAAAAAACTGAGGCAGGGACAGGCAAGTTTCAGTTTAGTTTAGGCTTTGTGGAGGAAGAGGCACAGTCAAGGATATTACGTAGCTGCTTATAAAGCAACACAGAAAACAAATTTCCACCATCTTTGTAATAACTGAGTACAAGCTTTGCTAATAAAGTTCTTTAATGAGAAGAATAGGATCCACTGCTTTGGGATAACATTCTGCTCCTTTGGGGTTCAAATGTGAAAATCGTCCTTAGACGGAGGGGTGTGCAAATACAAGAGAGGGCTGGATTTAACCTGCAGGCTTAAGTTTGCCCACCCTTGATCCCTGAGGGAGGAAGAAGGTAGGAGGGACTGAAAAACTGAAGAGGGGCTCCTGTGACCCAGGTTCAGACCTCTGCAGAAAGAACATAAATGCCCCAGGTTACACAGTCTTTCAGTAACAAAGAAATATGTCAGGGTGCGTGGGCTGCCACTAGATCACACACACAAAGTCAGGGAGTTGCTACCACGAAAAATGCAAAGCTGGGCAAAGGAAAAGTCCCTCCAGCTCCCAGTTTATGGTGTCCCTCCAGCGCCTTCTACTGGCAGAGACTAACAAGACAGCTGGCAAAGGGTCAGTTTTCAAAGAGCAAAGAAGATGCTTGGAGCTAAGAGGCAGTCATTTGATAAGGGCACAAGAGATGTGTGCAACGCAACTATGTGTTGCATATAGTTTGTTCCCCAATCTGTTTCTTACCTTTAAAAATATTTTTTTGTTGTTGTTGTTTCAAAGGTAAGGACTTCCCTGGTGGTCCAGTGGCTAAGAGTCCTTGCTCCCAATGCAAGGGGCCTGGGTTTGATCTCTGATTTGGAACTAGATCCCACCTGCCACAACTAAGAGTTCTTGGATACAACTAAAGATCCCACATGCCACAACAAAAGATCAGAGATCCCAAGTGGTGCAACTAAGACCAGGTGCAGCCAAATGTCGACTTAAAAAATGCACAATGTCAGAGTTGCAGGTTAAGTTTTATTTGGAGCAAAATGAGGATTGCAGCCCGGGAGACAGCATCTCAGATAGCTCTGAGAAACTGCTCCAAAGAGGCAGGAGGAAAAGGTGAGTATATATATGATTTTTGCTAAAGGGGGAATACATGCAATCAAGCACATATTTTTCCAGAATGTTTCTACTAGTCTCATGAAGCTTTTGCTAGTCAAGAGAAACAGTCATCACCATGAAGGATTTAAGTACTTTTCTAGATATGGAAAGATGCAAGATTCGGCTCTTGATAATATCAAACTATCTGAAGACCTATCCTGGTGGTTTCCCCACCCCTACACCAGCACAGAGCGCCTCATTTCTGCTCTCCACCCTGAACTCCTTTCAGAGAGTGTTCAAGGTCAGCAGCTGCAGCAAAACAGGATTTATTTCTTATAGAGGTAGATGGCAAGTGCCCATGGCAAGTGTCAATTTGTAGTTGACACAAATAAGTAAAAATTTTAAAAAAAAGATTGATCTGTTAAAAACAACAACAACAAACCAGTGACCCAAGTGATAATCTTTCACGCTTAAGGAAATGGAGTCAGAAGAAACTCTGGTAAGAGGATTCATTTTTACTTCCTTCTCTGGAAGAAAATGGTATTTGGATCATTTTTTACTTTTAATGATAGACTAGGATTACTTAGTTCTAGCACCCTGATCACTAAAGAATAAATATTTTGATTAGAAACTTAAAGTTGATATAAGGAGTACATCCTTCAGCATTGATCTCTTAAAATCTATATTCTTAACATAATATACCAGTCTTTCAAAAGTTTATTCCAACCCATTCCTTCTTTTGTACTCTAAAACATCTTCATTATGTTGTTTGATGAGATAGATTCACAAGAAAACAGAGGTGCCCGAGTTCGATCCAACTTTCAGCCAATCAGGTCTGCCATGTGGAGACTCCCAGATGTAGACCTTGCTGACTCAGGTGCCTGACTGGGTCTCAGCTTTGAGAAAGGGACACAGCAACATGGATGGTATCATCTTGCTGGCTTACATCTATATCTTGAAACCAACTGGGTTTTATATTTGATATATTTGAACAGAGTCAGAGGTGGGGATCTAATTTTATATTCTTTGAAGTGTGGTTGCAGGAATGGGACCCCTTCTAGGGCCTGAGGTTGGGCTCTTGAATAACACTCAGAAATGAATTGTCTGAGCTGACAAAGCAAGAGACTTTATTGGGAAGGGGCACCTGGGTGGTGAGCAGGAAGGTCAGGAAACCCAGGAGGACTGCTCTGCCACATGCTTCACCGTCTCGGGCTTCTGTGGTGATGGGATGAGTTTCTGAATTGTCTCTGGCCAATCACTTCCTCAGGGGACTTCCTGGTAGCATGTGGTTCACTCAGCCAAGATGGAATCCAGAGAGAAGGATCCTCTGGAGGGAGGATGGTAAAATATATGGACTGGAGTCTCCTCTGTCCTCTGACCTTTCCCGAGTTCTTCTGGTTGGTGTTGGCTTGTTAGTTCCAGGTTTCTTACTGGGACCTCCTGTTATAAAATAGCTCATGTAAGTGACTGCTATCTTGCCTGACCAGGGATGGCTGTTTCAGTTAGTGTCTCCTCTAACAGTATGGCCAATGAATTGCTTCAATACCATGTAATCCAGCCTTTCCAATGGATCCAAATCATTTAATATGCAGGGCCCAAATCCCCAGCATCAGTAACAACCGCCAAGGATAGCTTCATCCCACAAGTCCCACTCTTGGGCGCTGTGTTTGCCAGGATGCTTCTTCTCTCTACTGGACCGTCTCCTCTCCTTCCTGATGTCCCAATCGTGGGTGCTCTTCTTTCTGTGTTTGGACTTCTCTGTGCTGCCTGGCTCCACCTTGGCCTTCCTCCTGTTCTCTTTGTAGGAATCTCCATCCTCGTGGTTCTTCTTCTTCCACTCTGCCTGCTCCTCGCCACCATGTCCTCCTCCTTCCTTTTCCCTGGATCTTCTCTTCCAGCCTTTGTCTTGATCTCTGTCTTGATGGATGCTGGTGAGGTACTCTGAGATGCAGCTAGCCTCATCTTTGTGTTGTGTGGCGTGGGGACCAGTGGTCATTCCTTGTACAGGAGGCCTTGGAAACCACCAGTTATTGAAGAAATGGTTGTGTTTTTTCTGACAGTGACTTACAGGTTCTAGTCTTTGTCTCAAGTGATGACTACTGGGCAGTGGGGACGAGTGGCTTTCCACTGTTTTCGGCCTTTTGTAGGAACCACAGGACTTGTGGGGCTGCCTGAAGGGGAAGCCCTGCTCCAGAACTGGAGGTCTGGGTGCTGTGTGGTCACTTTCTCTGTATGCAGAGTCTTCTGTCCCCTTTCTAAAGCAAACCTCTGGCTTTAATCCTCTGGCTCTCTGCTTTCTGATGTAATCCTGAAGTTCATGTTGAAAAGAGTCACAAGTCTTAGAATTTTCCATTATACTGACTATGGATGAATCTCTGCCAAGGAAGATGAAGAAAAACTTTCTGTTAATTGTTTTGCTACAAATGTATGCTTTTTCTTTGAAAAGATCAGGTTGTCAAATTTCTAGTGGAGATAATATTATTTTAATCATGTACTATAAATACCATGTAGCTATTGGTTTTGAAAGTATATGTATATTGAAAATATTTATGTATTTTGTATATATATATATTGAAAATGTTGATTTAAAAAAAATATGTAGCTGTCAATACCATGTAGCTCTTGATTTCCAGACAGACACCCCAATCGAAAAATGGGCATTTCTCCAAAGAAGATGGACACTGGTCAGAATGACCATCATTTAAAAGTTTACGGATAACAAATGCTGGAGCGGGTGTGAAGAAAAGGAAAGCCTCTGACATTGTTGGTGAGAGTGTAGCTGATGCAGCCACTAGGCAATGCTAAAAGTAGAATTACCATATGATCCAGTCATCCCACTCCTGGTCATATAGTGGACAAAACTGTCATTCAAAAAGATGCAGGTATCCCTGTGTTCATAGCAGCACTATTTGCAATAGCCAAGACATGGAAACAACTTAACTGTCCATCAGCAGATGAGTGGAAAAAGAAGCTGTCTACATATATACAATGAAACACTGCTCCTCCATTAAAAAGAACAACATTATGCCATTTGTAGCAATATAGATGCAGCTAGAAATTATCATAGTAAGTGAAGTAAGTCATGAAAGAGAAAGACAAATACTGTATGATATCACTTATATGTGAAATCTAAAATATGGCACAAATGAACCTAGGTACAAAACAGAAATGGACCTATAGACATAGAAATCAGACTTGTGGTTGCCAAGGTGAGGTGGGGAGGGAGAGGGATGGACCGGGAGTTTGGGGTTGGTAGATGCAAACTATTACACTTAGAATGAATAACCAACAAACTCCTACTGTACAGCCTGAGGAACTATCCCCAGTCTCCTGGGATAAACCATAATGGAAATGAGTATTAAAAAATGAAATGTATATATGTGTAAAACGGAGTCACTTTGCTGTATAGCAGAGACTGTCACAACATTGGCAATCACTTATACATCAATAAAAACACACGTGGTTTTGACATAGACTGAGAATCATAAAATATAATGGACTAAGAAAATGTGTCCTAAAACACTGTGTAAATTTGAGGGTCTGGGAATATATCATTAAAAAGATTACTTATTTATTTCTGGTTCTGCTGGGTCTTTGTTGCTGTACGGGCTTTCTCTAGCTGCAGCGAGCTGGGGCTACTATTCGTTGTGGTGCATGGGCTTCTCATTGCAGCGGCTTCTCTTGTTGTGGAGCGAGGGCTCTCGGGTGCTCGAGCTTTATAATGGAGGCACTTGGGCTCAGTATTTGCAGCTCCCGGGCTCTAGAGCACAGGCTCAGTAGTTGTGGTACACAGGCTTAGTTGCTCTGAGGCATGTGGGACCTTCTCAGACCAGGGATTGAACCCATATCTCCTGCACTGACAGGTGGATTCTTTACCACTGAGCCACCAGGGAAGCCCTGGGAATATATAGAAAGTCAAGTCATTTTAAGAAAGCAGAGAGAACATCAGGCAAACAAATTATTCATAAACTCTACAAAAACAGAACTGGCTAGTCCTTGTGTTATGTGCCAAGAAAGAAATAAAAGAGATCCTCAAACATTTTTTCTCTCTCTCTCTCTCTCACACACACACACACGTGTGTGTTTTAACCTCATAGGTGGGGTAAAAGAACAGAGAAAGATTCTACTTATTGTGATAAAGTCTAGACCTATTCTTCTTCTTTTTTTTTAACAAATGAGAAACTGAGTTAGAGTTTAAATAACTTACTTAAGGTCACACAGCCAGAAAGTGGAAGAGCCAAAAATTGAACCGAGGCAGAGGATCCAGAGCCTGCTCACTTAAGTACTCCAATACTGGTACCAACCGTCTAGGTGTTATGAGGACTGGAAGAGTGATGGGTGCAGAGACACTGGTCAGTGCCCATCAGCTATTAATATTCTCATTAGGAAGCTGGAATGATGGCTAGCAGCATTTGATGTGTTACTGGTGGTCTATTCTGAGAACTTTGTCTCTGTTTTATGTTAGTGTTTTGTCTTTCTAGTTAATTAAAATAAACACCTATTTGTGCTAAAAGTTAAAAAAAAGAAAAAAGTCACAGCAGCAATATACACTGTAAAATCAAATAGTGGATTTCGGGCTTCCCAAGTGGCTCAGTGGTAAAGAATCGATCCCCGGTCTGGGAAGACTCCACATGCCTCAGGGTAACTAAGGGCAACTAAACCTGTGTGCTACAACTACTAAGCTGGAGCTCTAGAGCCTGTGCTCTGCAACAAGAGAAGTCACTGCAAATGAGGTGCCAAAGCACTGCAACAAAGTGTAGCCCCCACTTACCGCAAGTAGAGAAAGCCCGAGCACAGTAATGCAGACTCCTGGCAGTATAAATAAAAATAAATAAAATTCCTTTAAAAAAAACCTGAGCTGATTTCTCTCTCCAGAGGTAACTACTGGACATATTACTATTTTGGGGTGTCCATGGACTGAGGCTCGCCAGACTCCTCTGTCCATGAGATTTCCCAGACAAGAATACTGGAGTGGGTGGCCATTTTCTTCTTCAGGAGATCTTCTCAACCCAGGGGTTGAACCTGGGTTTCCCACATTGCAGGCAGATTCTTCACTGTCTGAGCCACCAGGAATGCTCTATATTACTGTGTTCCTGAGGGCTAAAACTCTGATCAAACAGGTGGGAGGTCAGACTGTGCATTCTGGTTTGCAACTCAGCTTTTTTTCCCAAACAATGTATTCAGACTCATTTTCTACTTCAGTGCACAAAGTTTGTACCTTATCTTTATGGAATCTTCTTGGTGTGACAGAACAGACATGGACCGTGATTTTTTAACAAGACAAACAGGGATTTCCCTGGTGGTCCAGTGGTTAAGAACCTGCCTTCCAATGCAGGTTTGATTCCTGGTGGTGGAACTATGATTGCACATGCCAAGCAGCAGCTAAGCCCACACCCTACAACTAGAGAGCCCTCCAGCAGCAACTAGAGAGAAGCCTGTGCACAGCAAGACCCAGCAAGGCTAATATATATATATATATATATATACTTATGCTAAAATATATATATATATATATATATATATATATATATATGTATATATAT